>NC_080407.1:34742165-35083236 GCF_030265065.1 Corythoichthys intestinalis
TAGTAGTTACATGTGGAAATTTGGTTCTAGGACATTTGATTAGAGCGCAATCCTCAAACTTAGGTCAAAAAAGCCATTTAAGCCTTTTCACAGTGAGATCTATGCGATATGGCCGAGAAATGTAATTTTGATGTTAACTCCCAAACCGCTGCGCAGAAGTCAACCAAACTTCACCCAATAGTGTATTGTATCAAAATCTAGTAGTTACATTTGAAAATTTTGTTCTAGGACATTTTGTTTGAACGCAATCATCAAACTTAATTAAAAAAGTCATTTAAGCCTTTTCACAGTGAGATCTATGCGATATGGCCGAGAAATGTAATTTTGATGTTAACTCCCAAACCGCTGCGCAGAAGTCAACCAAACTTCACCCAATAGTGTATTGTATCACAATCTAGTAGTTACATTTGAAAATTTTGTTCTAGGACATTTTGTTTGAGCGCAATCCTCAAACTTAGGTCAAAAAAGCCATTTAAGCCTTTTCACAGTGAGATCTATGCGATATGGCCGAGAAATGTAATTTTGATGTTAACTCCCAAACCGCTGCGCAGAAGTCAACCAAACTTCACCCAATAGTGTATTGTATCACATTCTAGTAGTTACATTTGAAAATTTCGTTCTAGGACATTTGGTTTGAGCGCAATCATTAAGTTTAGGTCAAAAAAGCCATTTAAGCCTTTTCACAGTGAGATCTATGCGATATGGCCGAGAAATGTAATTTTGATGTTAACTCCCAAACCGCTGCGCAGAAGTCAACCAAACTTCACCCAATAGTGTATTGTATCACATTCTAGTAGTTACATTTTAAAATTTCGTTCTAGGACATTTGGTTTGAGCGCAATTATTAAACTTAGGTCAAAAAAGCCATTTAAGCCTTTTCACAGTGAGATCTATGCGATATGGCCGAGAAATGTAATTTTGATGTTAACTCCCAAACCGCTGCGCAGAAGTAAACCAAACTTCACCCATTAGTGTATTGTATCACAATCTAGTAGTTACATGTGGAAATTTGGTTCTAGGACATTTGATTTGAGCGCAATCCTCAAACTTAGGTCAAAAAAGCCATTTAAGCCTTTTCACAGTGAGATCTATGCGATATGGCCGAGAAATGTAATTTTGATGTTAACTCCCAAACCGCTGCGCAGAAGTCAACCAAACTTCACCCAATAGTGTATTGTATCACAATCTTGTAGTTACATTTGAAAATTTTGTTCTAGGACATTTTGTTTGAACGCAATCATCAAACTTAATTAAAAAAGTCATTTAAGCCTTTTCACAGTGAGATCTATGCGATATGGCCGAGAAATGTAATTTTGATGTTAACTCCCAAACCGCTGCGCAGAAGTCAACTAAACTTCACCCAATAGTGTATTGTATCACAATCTAGTAGTTACATGTGGAAATTTGGTTATTGGACATTTGATTTGAGCGCAATCCTCAAACTTAGGTCAAAAAAGCCATTTAAGCCTTTTCACAGTGAGATCTATGCGATATGGCCGAGAAATGTAATTTTGATGTTAACTCCCAAACCGCTGCGCAGAAGTCAACCAAACTTCACCCATTAGTGTATTGTATCACAATCTAGTAGTTACATGTGGAAATTTGGTTCTAGGACATTTGATTTGAGCGCAATCCTCAAACTTAGGTCAAAAAAGCCATTTAAGCCTTTTCACAGTGAGATCTATGCGATATGGCCGAGAAATGTAATTTTGATTTTAACTCCCAAACCGCTGCGCAGAAGTCAACCAAACTTCACCCAATAGTGTATTGTATCACATTCTAGTAGTTACATTTGAAAATTTCGTTCTAGGACATTTGGTTTGAGCGCAATTATTAAACTTAGGTCAAAAAAGCCATTTAAGCCTTTTCACAGTGAGATCTATGCGATATGGCCGAGAAATGTAATTTTGATGTTAACTCCCAAACCGCTGCGCAGAAGTCAACCAAACTTCACCCAATAGTGTATTGTATCACATTCTAGTAGTTACATTTGAAAATTTCGTTCTAGGACATTTGGTTTGAGCGCAATCATTAAACTTAGGTCAAAAAAGCCATTTAAGCCTTTTCACAGTGAGATCTATGCGATATGGCCGAGAAATGTAATTTTGATGTTAACTCCCAAACTGCTGCGCAGAAGTCAACCAAACTTCACCCAATAGTGTATTGCATCACAATCTAGTAGTTACATTTGAAAATTTTGTTCTAGGAAATTTTGTTTGAGCGCAATCATCAAACTTAATTAAAAAAGTCATTTAAGCCTTTTCACAGTGAGATCTATGCGATATGGCCGAGAAATGTAATTTTGATGTTAACTCCCAAACCGCTGCGCAGAAGTCAACCAAACTTCACCCATTAGTGTATTGTATCACAATCTAGTAGTTACATGTGAAAATTTGGTTCTAGGACATTTGATTTGAGCGCAATCCTCAAACTTAGGTCAAAAAAGCCATTTAAGCCTTTTCACAGTGAGATCTATGCGATATGGCCGAGAAATGTAAATTTGATGTTAACTCCCAAACCGCTGCGCAGAAGTCAACCAAACTTCACCCAATAGTGTATTGTATCACATTCTAGTAGTTACATTTGAAAATTTCGTTCTAGGACATTTGGTTTGAGCGCAATTATTAAACTTAGGTCAAAAAAGCCATTTAAGCCTTTTCACAGTGAGATCTATGCGATATGGCCGAGAAATGTAATTTTGATGTTAACTCCCAAACCGCTGCGCAGAAGTAAACCAAACTTCACCCATTAGTGTATTGTATCACAATCTAGTAGTTACATGTGGAATTTTGGTTCTAGGACATTTGATTTGAGCGCAATCCTCAAACTTAGGTCAAAAAAGCCATTTAAGCCTTTTCACAGTGAGATCTATGCGATATGGCCGAGAAATGTAATTTTGATGTTAACTCCCAAACCGCTGCGCAGAAGTCAATCAAACTTCACCCATTAGTGTATTGTATCACAATCTAGTAGTTACATGTGGAAATTTGGTTCTAGGACATTTGATTTGAGCGCAATCCTCAAACTTAGGTCAAAAAAGCCATTTAAGCCTTTTCACAGTGAGATCTATGCGATATGGCCGAGAAATGTAATTTTGATGTTAACTCCCAAACCGCTGCGCAGAAGTCAACCAAACTTCACCCAATAGTGTATTGTATCACATTCTAGTAGTTACATTTTAAAATTTCGTTCTAGGACATTTGGTTTGAGCGCAATTATTAAACTTAGGTCAAAAAAGCCATTTAAGCCTTTTCACAGTGAGATCTATGCGATATGGCCGAGAAATGTAATTTTGATGTTAACTCCCAAACCGCTGCGCAGAAGTCAACCAAACTTCACCCATTAGTGTATTGTATCACAATCTAGTAGTTACATGTGGAAATTTGGTTCTAGGACATTTGATTTGAGCGCAATCCTCAAACTTAGGTCAAAAAAGCCATTTAAGCCTTTTCACAGTGAGATCTATGCGATATGGCCGAGAAATGTAATTTTGATGTTAACTCCCAAACCGCTGCGCAGAAGTCAACCAAACTTCACCCAATAGTGTATTGTATCACAATCTAGTAGTTACATTTGAAAATTTTGTTCTAGGACATTTTGTTTGAGCGCAATCATCAAACTTAATTAAAAAAGTCATTTAAGCCTTTTCACAGTGAGATCTATGCGATATGGCCGAGAAATGTAATTTTGATGTTCACTCCCAAACCGCTGCGCAGAAGTCAACCAAACTTCACCCAATAGTGTATTGTATCACAATCTAGTAGTTACATTTGAAAATTTTTTTCTAGGAAATTTTGTTTGAGCGCAATCATCAAACTTAATTAAAAAAGTCATTTAAGCCTTTTCACAGTGAGATCTATGCGATATGGCCGAGAAATGTAATTTTGATGTTAACTCCCAAACCGCTGCGCAGAAGTCAACCAAACTTCACCCATTAGTTTATTGTATCACAATCTAGTAGTTACATGTGGAAATTTGGTTCTAGGACATTTGATTTGAGCGCAATCCTTAAACTTAGGTCAAAAAAGCCATTTAAGCCTTTTCACAGTGAGATCTATGCGATATGGCCGAGAAATGTAATTTTGATGTTAACTCCCAAACCGCTGCGCAGAAGTCAACCAAACTTCACCCATTAGTGTATTGTATCACAATCTAGTAATTACATGTGGAAATTTGGTTCTAGGACATTTGATTTTAGCGCAATCCTCAAACTTAGGTCAAAAAAGCCATTTAAGCCTTTTCACAGTGAGATCTATGCGATATGGCCGAGAAATGTAATTTTGATGTTAACTCCCAAACCGCTGCGCAGAAGTCAACCAAACTTCACCCAATAGTGTATTGTATCACAATCTAGTAGTTACATTTGAAAATTTTGTTCTAGGACATTTTGTTTGAACGCAATCATCAAACTTAATTAAAAAAGTCATTTAAGCCTTTTCACAGTGAGATCTATGCGATATGGCTGAGAAATGTAATTTTGATGTTAACTCCCAAACCGCTGAGCAGAAGTAAACCAAACTTCACCCAATAGTGTATTGTATCACAATCTAGTAGTTACATTTGAAAATTTCGTTCTAGGACATTTGGTTTGAGCGCAATCATTAAGTTTAGGTCAAAAAAGCCATTTAAGCCTTTTCACAGTGAGATCTATGCGATATGGCCGAGAAATGTAATTTTGATGTTAACTCCCAAACCGCTGCGCAGAAGTCAACCAAACTTCACCCAATAGTGTATTGTATCACATTCTAGTAGTTACATTTTAAAATTTCGTTCTAGGACATTTGGTTTGAGCGCAATTATTAAACTTAGGTCAAAAAAGCCATTTAAGCCTTTTCACAGTGAGATCTATGCGATATGGCCGAGAAATGTAATTTTGATGTTAACTCCCAAACCGCTGCGCAGAAGTCAACCAAACTTCATCCATTAGTGTATTGTATCACAATCTAGTAATTACATGTGGAAATTTGGTTCTAGGACATTTGATTTGAGCGCAATCCTCAAACTTAGGTCAAAAAAGCCATTTAAGCCTTTTCACAGTGAGATCTATGCGATATGGCCGAGAAATGTAATTTTGATGTTAACTCCCAAACCGCTGCGCAGAAGTCAACCAAACTTCACCCAATAGTGTATTGTATCACAATCTAGTAGTTACATTTGAAAATTTTGTTCTAGGACATTTTGTTTGAACGCAATCATCAAACTTAATTAAAAAAGTCATTTAAGCCTTTTCACAGTGAGATCTATGCGATATGGCCGAGAAATGTAATTTTGATGTTAACTCCCAAACCGCTGCGCAGAAGTCAACCAAACTTCATCCATTAGTGTATTGTATCACAATCTAGTAGTTACATGTGGAAATTTGGTTATTGGACATTTGATTTGAGCGCAATCCTCAAACTTATGTCAAAAAAGCCATTTAAGCCTTTTCACAGTGAGATCTATGCGATATGGCCGAGAAATGTAATTTTGATGTTAACTCCCAAACCGCTGCGCAGAAGTCAACCAAACTTCACCCATTAGTGTATTGTATCACAATCTAGTAGTTACATGTGGAAATTTGGTTCTAGGACATTTGATTTGAGCGCAATCCTCAAACTTAGGTCAAAAAAGCCATTTAAGCCTTTTCACAGTGAGATCTATGCGATATGGCCGAGAAATGTAATTTTGATGTTAACTCCCAAACCGCTGCGCAGAAGTCAACCAAACTTCACCCAATAGTGTATTGTATCACATTCTAGTAGTTACATTTGAAAATTTTGTTCTAGGACATTTGGTTTGAGCGCAATCCTCAAACTTAGGTCAAAAAAGCCATTTAAGCCTTTTCACAGTGAGATCTATGCGATATGGCCGAGAAATGTAATTTTGATGTTAACTCCCAAACCGCTGCGCAGAAGTCAACCAAACTTCACCCAATAGTGTATTGTATCACAATCTAGTAGTTACATTTGAAAATTTTGTTCTAGGACATTTTGTTTGAGCGCAATCATCAAACTTAATTAAAAAAGTCATTTAAGCCTTTTCACAGTGAGATCTATGCGATATGGCCGAGAAATGTAATTTTGATGTTAACTCCCAAACCGCTGCGCAGAAGTCAACCAAACTTCACCCATTAGTGTATTGTATCACAATCTAGTAGTTACATGTGAAAATTTGGTTCTAGGACATTTGATTTGAGCGCAATCCTCAAACTTAGGTCAAAAAAGCCATTTAAGCCTTTTCACAGTGAGATCTATGCGATATGGCCGAGAAATGTAATTTTGATGTTAACTCCCAAACCGCTGCGCAGAAGTCAACCAAACTTCACCCAATAGTGTATTGTATCACATTCTAGTAGTTACATTTGAAAATTTCGTTCTAGGACATTTGGTTTGAGCGCAATCATTAAACTTAGGTCAAAAAAGCCATTTAAGCCTTTTCACAGTGAGATCTATGCGATATGGCCGAGAAATGTAATTTTGATGTTAACTCCCAAACCGCTGCGCAGAAGTCAACCAAACTTCACCCAATAGTGTATTGTATCACAATCTAGTAGTTACATTTGAAAATTTTGTTCTAGGACATTTTGTTTGAACGCAATCATCAAACTTAATTAAAAAAGTCATTTAAGCCTTTTCACAGTGAGATCTATGCGATATGGCCGAGAAATGTAATTTTGATGTTAACTCCCAAACCGCTGCGCAGAAGTCAACCAAACTTCACCCAATAGTGTATTGTATCACAATCTAGTAGTTACATTTGAAAATTTTGTTCTAGGAAATTTTGTTTGAGCGCAATCATCAAACTTAATTAAAAAAGTCATTTAAGCCTTTTCACAGTGAGATATATGCGATATGGCCGAGAAATGTAATTTTGATGTTAACTCCCAAACCGCTGCGCAGAAGTCAACCAAACTTCACCCAATAGTGTATTGTATCACATTCAAGTAGTTACATTTGAAAATTTTGTTCTAGGACATTTTGTTTGAGCGCAATCATCAAACTTAATTAAAAAAGTCATTTAAGCCTTTTCACAGTGAGATCTATGCGATATGGCCGAGAAATGTAATTTTGATGTTCACTCCCAAACCGCTGCGCAGAAGTCAACCAAACTTCACCCATTAGTGTATTGTATCACAATCTAGTAGTTACATTTGAAAATTTTTTTCTAGGAAATTTTGTTTGAGCGCAATCATCAAACTTAATTAAAAAAGTCATTTAAGCCTTTTCACAGTGAGATCTATGCGATATGGCCGAGAAATGTAATTTTGATGTTAACTCCCAAACCGCTGCGCAGAAGTCAACCAAACTTCACCCATTAGTGTATTGTATCACAATCTAGTAGTTACATGTGAAAATGTGGTTCTAGGACATTTGACTTGAGCGCAATCCTCAAACTTAGGTCAAAAAAGCCATTTAAGCCTTTTCACAGTGAGATCTATGCGATATGGCCGAGAAATGTAATTTTGATGTTAACTCCCAAACCGCTGCGCAGAAGTCAACCAAACTTCACCCAATAGTGTATTGTATCACAATCTAGTAGTTACATTTGAAAATTTTGTTCTAGGACATTTTGTTTGAGCGCAATCATCAAACTTAATTAAAAAAGTCATTTAAGCCTTTTCACAGTGAGATCTATGCGATATGGCCGAGAAATGTAATTTTGATGTTCACTCCCAAACCGCTGCGCAGAAGTCAACCAAACTTCACCCAATAGTGTATTGTATCACAATCTAGTAGTTACATTTGAAAATTTTTTTCTAGGAAATTTTGTTTGAGCGCAATCATCAAACTTAATTAAAAAAGTCATTTAAGCCTTTTCACAGTGAGATCTATGCGATATGGCCGAGAAATGTAATTTTGATGTTAACTCCCAAACCGCTGCGCAGAAGTCAACCAAACTTCACCCATTAGTTTATTGTATCACAATCTAGTAGTTACATGTGGAAATTTGGTTCTAGGACATTTGATTTGAGCGCAATCCTTAAACTTAGGTCAAAAAAGCCATTTAAGCCTTTTCACAGTGAGATCTATGCGATATGGCCGAGAAATGTAATTTTGATGTTAACTCCCAAACCGCTGCGCAGAAGTCAACCAAACTTCACCCATTAGTGTATTGTATCACAATCTAGTAATTACATGTGGAAATTTGGTTCTAGGACATTTGATTTTAGCGCAATCCTCAAACTTAGGTCAAAAAAGCCATTTAAGCCTTTTCACAGTGAGATCTATGCGATATGGCCGAGAAATGTAATTTTGATGTTAACTCCCAAACCGCTGCGCAGAAGTCAACCAAACTTCACCCAATAGTGTATTGTATCACAATCTAGTAGTTACATTTGAAAATTTTGTTCTAGGACATTTTGTTTGAACGCAATCATCAAACTTAATTAAAAAAGTCATTTAAGCCTTTTCACAGTGAGATCTATGCGATATGGCTGAGAAATGTAATTTTGATGTTAACTCCCAAACCGCTGAGCAGAAGTAAACCAAACTTCACCCAATAGTGTATTGTATCACAATCTAGTAGTTACATTTGAAAATTTCGTTCTAGGACATTTGGTTTGAGCGCAATCATTAAGTTTAGGTCAAAAAAGCCATTTAAGCCTTTTCACAGTGAGATCTATGCGATATGGCCGAGAAATGTAATTTTGATGTTAACTCCCAAACCGCTGCGCAGAAGTCAACCAAACTTCACCCAATAGTGTATTGTATCACATTCTAGTAGTTACATTTTAAAATTTCGTTCTAGGACATTTGGTTTGAGCGCAATTATTAAACTTAGGTCAAAAAAGCCATTTAAGCCTTTTCACAGTGAGATCTATGCGATATGGCCGAGAAATGTAATTTTGATGTTAACTCCCAAACCGCTGCGCAGAAGTCAACCAAACTTCATCCATTAGTGTATTGTATCACAATCTAGTAATTACATGTGGAAATTTGGTTCTAGGACATTTGATTTGAGCGCAATCCTCAAACTTAGGTCAAAAAAGCCATTTAAGCCTTTTCACAGTGAGATCTATGCGATATGGCCGAGAAATGTAATTTTGATGTTAACTCCCAAACCGCTGCGCAGAAGTCAACCAAACTTCACCCAATAGTGTATTGTATCACAATCTAGTAGTTACATTTGAAAATTTTGTTCTAGGACATTTTGTTTGAACGCAATCATCAAACTTAATTAAAAAAGTCATTTAAGCCTTTTCACAGTGAGATCTATGCGATATGGCCGAGAAATGTAATTTTGATGTTAACTCCCAAACCGCTGCGCAGAAGTCAACCAAACTTCATCCATTAGTGTATTGTATCACAATCTAGTAGTTACATGTGGAAATTTGGTTATTGGACATTTGATTTGAGCGCAATCCTCAAACTTATGTCAAAAAAGCCATTTAAGCCTTTTCACAGTGAGATCTATGCGATATGGCCGAGAAATGTAATTTTGATGTTAACTCCCAAACCGCTGCGCAGAAGTCAACCAAACTTCACCCATTAGTGTATTGTATCACAATCTAGTAGTTACATGTGGAAATTTGGTTCTAGGACATTTGATTTGAGCGCAATCCTCAAACTTAGGTCAAAAAAGCCATTTAAGCCTTTTCACAGTGAGATCTATGCGATATGGCCGAGAAATGTAATTTTGATGTTAACTCCCAAACCGCTGCGCAGAAGTCAACCAAACTTCACCCAATAGTGTATTGTATCACATTCTAGTAGTTACATTTGAAAATTTTGTTCTAGGACATTTGGTTTGAGCGCAATCCTCAAACTTAGGTCAAAAAAGCCATTTAAGCCTTTTCACAGTGAGATCTATGCGATATGGCCGAGAAATGTAATTTTGATGTTAACTCCCAAACCGCTGCGCAGAAGTCAACCAAACTTCACCCAATAGTGTATTGTATCACAATCTAGTAGTTACATTTGAAAATTTTGTTCTAGGACATTTTGTTTGAGCGCAATCATCAAACTTAATTAAAAAAGTCATTTAAGCCTTTTCACAGTGAGATCTATGCGATATGGCCGAGAAATGTAATTTTGATGTTAACTCCCAAACCGCTGCGCAGAAGTCAACCAAACTTCACCCATTAGTGTATTGTATCACAATCTAGTAGTTACATGTGAAAATTTGGTTCTAGGACATTTGATTTGAGCGCAATCCTCAAACTTAGGTCAAAAAAGCCATTTAAGCCTTTTCACAGTGAGATCTATGCGATATGGCCGAGAAATGTAATTTTGATGTTAACTCCCAAACCGCTGCGCAGAAGTCAACCAAACTTCACCCAATAGTGTATTGTATCACATTCTAGTAGTTACATTTGAAAATTTCGTTCTAGGACATTTGGTTTGAGCGCAATCATTAAACTTAGGTCAAAAAAGCCATTTAAGCCTTTTCACAGTGAGATCTATGCGATATGGCCGAGAAATGTAATTTTGATGTTAACTCCCAAACCGCTGCGCAGAAGTCAACCAAACTTCACCCAATAGTGTATTGTATCACAATCTAGTAGTTACATTTGAAAATTTTGTTCTAGGACATTTTGTTTGAACGCAATCATCAAACTTAATTAAAAAAGTCATTTAAGCCTTTTCACAGTGAGATCTATGCGATATGGCCGAGAAATGTAATTTTGATGTTAACTCCCAAACCGCTGCGCAGAAGTCAACCAAACTTCACCCAATAGTGTATTGTATCACAATCTAGTAGTTACATTTGAAAATTTTGTTCTAGGAAATTTTGTTTGAGCGCAATCATCAAACTTAATTAAAAAAGTCATTTAAGCCTTTTCACAGTGAGATCTATGCGATATGGCCGAGAAATGTAATTTTGATGTTAACTCCCAAACCGCTGCGCAGAAGTCA
This sequence comes from Corythoichthys intestinalis, assembly GCF_030265065.1. Lineage (NCBI taxonomy): Eukaryota > Metazoa > Chordata > Actinopteri > Syngnathiformes > Syngnathidae > Corythoichthys > Corythoichthys intestinalis. Next base: position 34,753,001 of record NC_080407.1, read on the forward strand.
ACCAAACTTCACCCATTAGTGTATTGTATCACAATCTAGTAGTTACATGTGGAAATTTGGTTCTAGGACATTTGATTTGAGCGCAATCCTCAAACTTAGGTCAAAAAAGCCATTTAAGCCTTTTCACAGTGAGATCTATGCGATATGGCCGAGAAATGTAATTTTGATGTTAACTCCCAAACCGCTGCGCAGAAGTCAACCAAACTTCACCCAATAGTGTATTGTATCACATTCTAGTAGTTACATTTTAAAATTTCGTTCTAGGACATTTGGTTTGAGCGCAATTATTAAACTTAAGTCAAAAAAGCCATTTAAGCCTTTTCACAGTGAGATCTATGCGATATGGCCGAGAAATGTAATTTTGATGTTAACTCCCAAACCGCTGCGCAGAAGTCAACCAAACTTCACCCATTAGTGTATTGTATCACAATCTAGTAGTTACATGTGGAAATTTGGTTCTAGGACATTTGATTTGAGCGCAATCCTCAAACTTAGGTCAAAAAAGCCATTTAAGCCTTTTCACAGTGAGATCTATGCGATATGGCCGAGAAATGTAATTTTGATGTTAACTCCCAAACCGCTGCGCAGAAGTCAACCAAACTTCACCCAATAGTGTATTGTATCACAATCTAGTAGTTACATTTGAAAATTTTGTTCTAGGACATTTTGTTTGAGCGCAATCATCAAACTTAATTAAAAAAGTCATTTAAGCCTTTTCACAGTGAGATCTATGCGATATGGTCGAGAAATGTAATTTTGATGTTCACTCCCAAACCGCTGCGCAGAAGTCAACCAAACTTCACCCATTAGTGTATTGTATCACAATCTAGTAGTTACATTTGAAAATTTTTTTCTAGGAAATTTTGTTTGAGCGCAATCATCAAACTTAATTAAAAAAGTCATTTAAGCCTTTTCACAGTGAGATCTATGCGATATGGCTGAGAAATGTAATTTTGATGTTAACTCCCAAACCGCTGAGCAGAAGTAAACCAAACTTCACCCAATAGTGTATTGTATCACAATCTAGTAGTTACATTTGAAAATTTCGTTCTAGGACATTTGGTTTGAGCGCAATCATTAAGTTTAGGTCAAAAAAGCCATTTAAGCCTTTTCACAGTGAGATCTATGCGATATGGCCGAGAAATGTAATTTTGATGTTAACTCCCAAACCGCTGCGCAGAAGTCAACCAAACTTCACCCAATAGTGTATTGTATCACATTCTAGTAGTTACATTTTAAAATTTCGTTCTAGGACATTTGGTTTGAGCGCAATTATTAAACTTAGGTCAAAAAAGCCATTTAAGCCTTTTCACAGTGAGATCTATGCGATATGGCCGAGAAATGTAATTTTGATGTTAACTCCCAAACCGCTGCGCAGAAGTCAACCAAACTTCATCCATTAGTGTATTGTATCACAATCTAGTAATTACATGTGGAAATTTGGTTCTAGGACATTTGATTTGAGCGCAATCCTCAAACTTAGGTCAAAAAAGCCATTTAAGCCTTTTCACAGTGAGATCTATGCGATATGGCCGAGAAATGTAATTTTGATGTTAACTCCCAAACCGCTGCGCAGAAGTCAACCAAACTTCACCCAATAGTGTATTGTATCACAATCTAGTAGTTACATTTGAAAATTTTGTTCTAGGACATTTTGTTTGAACGCAATCATCAAACTTAATTAAAAAAGTCATTTAAGCCTTTTCACAGTGAGATCTATGCGATATGGCCGAGAAATGTAATTTTGATGTTAACTCCCAAACCGCTGCGCAGAAGTCAACCAAACTTCATCCATTAGTGTATTGTATCACAATCTAGTAGTTACATGTGGAAATTTGGTTATTGGACATTTGATTTGAGCGCAATCCTCAAACTTATGTCAAAAAAGCCATTTAAGCCTTTTCACAGTGAGATCTATGCGATATGGCCGAGAAATGTAATTTTGATGTTAACTCCCAAACCGCTGCGCAGAAGTCAACCAAACTTCACCCATTAGTGTATTGTATCACAATCTAGTAGTTACATGTGGAAATTTGGTTCTAGGACATTTGATTTGAGCGCAATCCTCAAACTTAGGTCAAAAAAGCCATTTAAGCCTTTTCACAGTGAGATCTATGCGATATGGCCGAGAAATGTAATTTTGATGTTAACTCCCAAACCGCTGCGCAGAAGTCAACCAAACTTCACCCAATAGTGTATTGTATCACATTCTAGTAGTTACATTTGAAAATTTTGTTCTAGGACATTTGGTTTGAGCGCAATCCTCAAACTTAGGTCAAAAAAGCCATTTAAGCCTTTTCACAGTGAGATCTATGCGATATGGCCGAGAAATGTAATTTTGATGTTAACTCCCAAACCGCTGCGCAGAAGTCAACCAAACTTCACCCAATAGTGTATTGTATCACAATCTAGTAGTTACATTTGAAAATTTTGTTCTAGGACATTTTGTTTGAGCGCAATCATCAAACTTAATTAAAAAAGTCATTTAAGCCTTTTCACAGTGAGATCTATGCGATATGGCCGAGAAATGTAATTTTGATGTTAACTCCCAAACCGCTGCGCAGAAGTCAACCAAACTTCACCCATTAGTGTATTGTATCACAATCTAGTAGTTACATGTGAAAATTTGGTTCTAGGACATTTGATTTGAGCGCAATCCTCAAACTTAGGTCAAAAAAGCCATTTAAGCCTTTTCACAGTGAGATCTATGCGATATGGCCGAGAAATGTAATTTTGATGTTAACTCCCAAACCGCTGCGCAGAAGTCAACCAAACTTCACCCAATAGTGTATTGTATCACATTCTAGTAGTTACATTTGAAAATTTCGTTCTAGGACATTTGGTTTGAGCGCAATCATTAAACTTAGGTCAAAAAAGCCATTTAAGCCTTTTCACAGTGAGATCTATGCGATATGGCCGAGAAATGTAATTTTGATGTTAACTCCCAAACCGCTGCGCAGAAGTCAACCAAACTTCACCCAATAGTGTATTGTATCAAAATCTAGTAGTTACATTTGAAAATTTTGTTCTAGGACATTTTGTTTGAACGCAATCATCAAACTTAATTAAAAAAGTCATTTAAGCCTTTTCACAGTGAGATCTATGCGATATGGCCGAGAAATGTAATTTTGATGTTAACTCCCAAACCGCTGCGCAGAAGTCAACCAAACTTCACCCAATAGTGTATTGTATCACAATCTAGTAGTTACATTTGAAAATTTTGTTCTAGGAAATTTTGTTTGAGCGCAATCATCAAACTTAATTAAAAAAGTCATTTAAGCCTTTTCACAGTGAGATCTATGCGATATGGCCGAGAAATGTAATTTTGATGTTAACTCCCAAACCGCTGCGCAGAAGTCAACCAAACTTCACCCATTAGTGTATTGTATAACAATCTAGTAGTTACATGTGGAAATTTGGTTCTAGGACATTTGATTTGAGCGCAATCCTCAAACTTAGGTCAAAAAAGCCATTTAAGCCTTTTCACAGTGAGATCTATGCGATATGGCCGAGAAATGTAATTTTGATGTTAACTCCCAAACCGCTGCGCAGAAGTCAACCAAACTTCACCCATTAGTGTATTGTATCACAATCTAGTAGTTACATGTGAAAATGTGGTTCTAGGACATTTGATTTGAGCGCAATCCTCAAACTTAGGTCAAAAAAGCCATTTAAGCCTTTTCACAGTGAGATCTATGCGATATGGCCGAGAAATGTAATTTTGATGTTAACTCCCAAACCGCTGCGCAGAAGTCAACCAAACTTCACCCAATAGTGTATTGTATCACATTCTAGTAGTTACATTTTAAAATTTCGTTCTAGGACATTTGGTTTGAGCGCAATTATTAAACTTAAGTCAAAAAAGCCATTTAAGCCTTTTCACAGTGAGATCTATGCGATATGGCCGAGAAATGTAATTTTGATGTTAACTCCCAAACCGCTGCGCAGAAGTCAACCAAACTTCACCCATTAGTGTATTGTATCACAATCTAGTAGTTACATGTGGAAATTTGGTTCTAGGACATTTGATTTGAGCGCAATCCTCAAACTTAGGTCAAAAAAGCCATTTAAGCCTTTTCACAGTGAGATCTATGCGATATGGCCGAGAAATGTAATTTTGATGTTAACTCCCAAACCGCTGCGCAGAAGTCAACCAAACTTCACCCAATAGTGTATTGTATCACAATCTAGTAGTTACATTTGAAAATTTTGTTCTAGGACATTTTGTTTGAGCGCAATCATCAAACTTAATTAAAAAAGTCATTTAAGCCTTTTCACAGTGAGATCTATGCGATATGGTCGAGAAATGTAATTTTGATGTTCACTCCCAAACCGCTGCGCAGAAGTCAACCAAACTTCACCCATTAGTGTATTGTATCACAATCTAGTAGTTACATTTGAAAATTTTTTTCTAGGAAATTTTGTTTGAGCGCAATCATCAAACTTAATTAAAAAAGTCATTTAAGCCTTTTCACAGTGAGATCTATGCGATATGGCTGAGAAATGTAATTTTGATGTTAACTCCCAAACCGCTGAGCAGAAGTAAACCAAACTTCACCCAATAGTGTATTGTATCACAATCTAGTAGTTACATTTGAAAATTTCGTTCTAGGACATTTGGTTTGAGCGCAATCATTAAGTTTAGGTCAAAAAAGCCATTTAAGCCTTTTCACAGTGAGATCTATGCGATATGGCCGAGAAATGTAATTTTGATGTTAACTCCCAAACCGCTGCGCAGAAGTCAACCAAACTTCACCCAATAGTGTATTGTATCACATTCTAGTAGTTACATTTTAAAATTTCGTTCTAGGACATTTGGTTTGAGCGCAATTATTAAACTTAGGTCAAAAAAGCCATTTAAGCCTTTTCACAGTGAGATCTATGCGATATGGCCGAGAAATGTAATTTTGATGTTAACTCCCAAACCGCTGCGCAGAAGTCAACCAAACTTCATCCATTAGTGTATTGTATCACAATCTAGTAATTACATGTGGAAATTTGGTTCTAGGACATTTGATTTGAGCGCAATCCTCAAACTTAGGTCAAAAAAGCCATTTAAGCCTTTTCACAGTGAGATCTATGCGATATGGCCGAGAAATGTAATTTTGATGTTAACTCCCAAACCGCTGCGCAGAAGTCAACCAAACTTCACCCAATAGTGTATTGTATCACAATCTAGTAGTTACATTTGAAAATTTTGTTCTAGGACATTTTGTTTGAACGCAATCATCAAACTTAATTAAAAAAGTCATTTAAGCCTTTTCACAGTGAGATCTATGCGATATGGCCGAGAAATGTAATTTTGATGTTAACTCCCAAACCGCTGCGCAGAAGTCAACCAAACTTCATCCATTAGTGTATTGTATCACAATCTAGTAGTTACATGTGGAAATTTGGTTATTGGACATTTGATTTGAGCGCAATCCTCAAACTTATGTCAAAAAAGCCATTTAAGCCTTTTCACAGTGAGATCTATGCGATATGGCCGAGAAATGTAATTTTGATGTTAACTCCCAAACCGCTGCGCAGAAGTCAACCAAACTTCACCCATTAGTGTATTGTATCACAATCTAGTAGTTACATGTGGAAATTTGGTTCTAGGACATTTGATTTGAGCGCAATCCTCAAACTTAGGTCAAAAAAGCCATTTAAGCCTTTTCACAGTGAGATCTATGCGATATGGCCGAGAAATGTAATTTTGATGTTAACTCCCAAACCGCTGCGCAGAAGTCAACCAAACTTCACCCAATAGTGTATTGTATCACATTCTAGTAGTTACATTTGAAAATTTTGTTCTAGGACATTTGGTTTGAGCGCAATCCTCAAACTTAGGTCAAAAAAGCCATTTAAGCCTTTTCACAGTGAGATCTATGCGATATGGCCGAGAAATGTAATTTTGATGTTAACTCCCAAACCGCTGCGCAGAAGTCAACCAAACTTCACCCAATAGTGTATTGTATCACAATCTAGTAGTTACATTTGAAAATTTTGTTCTAGGACATTTTGTTTGAGCGCAATCATCAAACTTAATTAAAAAAGTCATTTAAGCCTTTTCACAGTGAGATCTATGCGATATGGCCGAGAAATGTAATTTTGATGTTAACTCCCAAACCGCTGCGCAGAAGTCAACCAAACTTCACCCATTAGTGTATTGTATCACAATCTAGTAGTTACATGTGAAAATTTGGTTCTAGGACATTTGATTTGAGCGCAATCCTCAAACTTAGGTCAAAAAAGCCATTTAAGCCTTTTCACAGTGAGATCTATGCGATATGGCCGAGAAATGTAATTTTGATGTTAACTCCCAAACCGCTGCGCAGAAGTCAACCAAACTTCACCCAATAGTGTATTGTATCACATTCTAGTAGTTACATTTGAAAATTTCGTTCTAGGACATTTGGTTTGAGCGCAATCATTAAACTTAGGTCAAAAAAGCCATTTAAGCCTTTTCACAGTGAGATCTATGCGATATGGCCGAGAAATGTAATTTTGATGTTAACTCCCAAACCGCTGCGCAGAAGTCAACCAAACTTCACCCAATAGTGTATTGTATCACAATCTAGTAGTTACATTTGAAAATTTTGTTCTAGGACATTTTGTTTGAACGCAATCATCAAACTTAATTAAAAAAGTCATTTAAGCCTTTTCACAGTGAGATCTATGCGATATGGCCGAGAAATGTAATTTTGATGTTAACTCCCAAACCGCTGCGCAGAAGTCAACCAAACTTCACCCAATAGTGTATTGTATCACAATCTAGTAGTTACATTTGAAAATTTTGTTCTAGGAAATTTTGTTTGAGCGCAATCATCAAACTTAATTAAAAAAGTCATTTAAGCCTTTTCACAGTGAGATCTATGCGATATGGCCGAGAAATGTAATTTTGATGTTAACTCCCAAACCGCTGCGCAGAAGTCAACCAAACTTCACCCATTAGTGTATTGTATCACAATCTAGTAGTTACATGTGGAAATTTGGTTCTAGGACATTTGATTTGAGCGCAATCCTCAAACTTAGGTCAAAAAAGCCATTTAAGCCTTTTCACAGTGAGATCTATGCGATATGGCCGAGAAATGTAATTTTGATGTTAACTCCCAAACCGCTGCGCAGAAGTCAACCAAACTTCACCCAATAGTGTATTGTATCACATTCTAGTAGTTACATTTTAAAATTTCGTTCTAGGACATTTGGTTTGAGCGCAATTATTAAACTTAAGTCAAAAAAGCCATTTAAGCCTTTTCACAGTGAGATCTATGCGATATGGCCGAGAAATGTAATTTTGATGTTAACTCCCAAACCGCTGCGCAGAAGTCAACCAAACTTCACCCATTAGTGTATTGTATCACAATCTAGTAGTTACATGTGGAAATTTGGTTCTAGGACATTTGATTTGAGCGCAATCCTCAAACTTAGGTCAAAAAAGCCATTTAAGCCTTTTCACAGTGAGATCTATGCGATATGGCCGAGAAATGTAATTTTGATGTTAACTCCCAAACCGCTGCGCAGAAGTCAACCAAACTTCACCCAATAGTGTATTGTATCACAATCTAGTAGTTACATTTGAAAATTTTGTTCTAGGACATTTTGTTTGAGCGCAATCATCAAACTTAATTAAAAAAGTCATTTAAGCCTTTTCACAGTGAGATCTATGCGATATGGCCGAGAAATGTAATTTTGATGTTCACTCCCAAACTGCTGCGCAGAAGTCAACCAAACTTCACCCATTAGTGTATTGTATCACAATCTAGTAGTTACATTTGAAAATTTTTTTCTAGGAAATTTTGTTTGAGCGCAATCATCAAACTTAATTAAAAAAGTCATTTAAGCCTTTTCACAGTGAGATCTATGCGATATGGCCGAGAAATGTAATTTTGATGTTAACTCCCAAACCGCTGCGCAGAAGTCAACCAAACTTCACCCATTAGTGTATTGTATCACAATCTAGTAGTTACATGTGAAAATGTGGTTCTAGGACATTTGACTTGAGCGCAATCCTCAAACTTAGGTCAAAAAAGCCATTTAAGCCTTTTCACAGTGAGATCTATGCGATATGGCCGAGAAATGTAATTTTGATGTTAACTCCCAAACCGCTGCGCAGAAGTCAACCAAACTTCACCCAATAGTGTATTGTATCACATTCTAGTAGTTACATTTGAAAATTTCGTTCTAGGACATTTGGTTTGAGCGCAATCATTAAACTTAGGTCAAAAAAGCCATTTAAGCCTTTTCACAGTGAGATCTATGCGATATGGCCGAGAAATGTAATTTTGATGTTAACTCCCAAACCGCTGCGCAGAAGTCAACCAAACTTCACCCAATAGTGTATTGTATCAAAATCTAGTAGTTACATTTGAAAATTTTGTTCTAGGACATTTTGTTTGAACGCAATCATCAAACTTAATTAAAAAAGTCATTTAAGCCTTTTCACAGTGAGATCTATGCGATATGGCCGAGAAATGTAATTTTGATGTTAACTCCCAAACCGCTGCGCAGAAGTCAACCAAACTTCACCCAATAGTGTATTGTATCACAATCTAGTAGTTACATTTGAAAATTTTGTTCTAGGAAATTTTGTTTGAGCGCAATCATCAAACTTAATTAAAAAAGTCATTTAAGCCTTTTCACAGTGAGATCTATGCGATATGGCCGAGAAATGTAATTTTGATGTTAACTCCCAAACCGCTGCGCAGAAGTCAACCAAACTTCACCCATTAGTGTATTGTATAACAATCTAGTAGTTACATGTGGAAATTTGGTTCTAGGACATTTGATTTGAGCGCAATCCTCAAACTTAGGTCAAAAAAGCCATTTAAGCCTTTTCACAGTGAGATCTATGCGATATGGCCGAGAAATGTAATTTTGATGTTAACTCCCAAACCGCTGCGCAGAAGTCAACCAAACTTCACCCATTAGTGTATTGTATCACAATCTAGTAGTTACATGTGAAAATGTGGTTCTAGGACATTTGATTTGAGCGCAATCCTCAAACTTAGGTCAAAAAAGCCATTTAAGCCTTTTCACAGTGAGATCTATGCGATATGGCCGAGAAATGTAATTTTGATGTTAACTCCCAAACCGCTGCGCAGAAGTCAACCAAACTTCACCCAATAGTGTATTGTATCACATTCTAGTAGTTACATTTTAAAATTTCGTTCTAGGACATTTGGTTTGAGCGCAATTATTAAACTTAAGTCAAAAAAGCCATTTAAGCCTTTTCACAGTGAGATCTATGCGATATGGCCGAGAAATGTAATTTTGATGTTAACTCCCAAACCGCTGCGCAGAAGTCAACCAAACTTCACCCATTAGTGTATTGTATCACAATCTAGTAGTTACATGTGGAAATTTGGTTCTAGGACATTTGATTTGAGCGCAATCCTCAAACTTAGGTCAAAAAAGCCATTTAAGCCTTTTCACAGTGAGATCTATGCGATATGGCCGAGAAATGTAATTTTGATGTTAACTCCCAAACCGCTGCGCAGAAGTCAACCAAACTTCACCCAATAGTGTATTGTATCACAATCTAGTAGTTACATTTGAAAATTTTGTTCTAGGACATTTTGTTTGAGCGCAATCATCAAACTTAATTAAAAAAGTCATTTAAGCCTTTTCACAGTGAGATCTATGCGATATGGTCGAGAAATGTAATTTTGATGTTCACTCCCAAACCGCTGCGCAGAAGTCAACCAAACTTCACCCATTAGTGTATTGTATCACAATCTAGTAGTTACATTTGAAAATTTTTTTCTAGGAAATTTTGTTTGAGCGCAATCATCAAACTTAATTAAAAAAGTCATTTAAGCCTTTTCACAGTGAGATCTATGCGATATGGCCGAGAAATGTAATTTTGATGTTAACTCCCAAACCGCTGCGCAGAAGTCAACCAAACTTCACCCATTAGTGTATTGTATCACAATCTAGTAGTTACATGTGGAAATTTGGTTCTAGGACATTTGATTTGAGCGCAATCCTCAAACTTAGGTCAAAAAAGCCATTTAAGCCTTTTCACAGTGAGATCTATGCGATATGGCCGAGAAATGTAATTTTGATGTTAACTCCCAAACCGCTGCGCAGAAGTCAACCAAACTTCACCCAATAGTGTATTGTATCACATTCTAGTAGTTACATTTGAAAATTTCGTTCTAGGACATTTGGTTTGAGCGCAATTATTAAACTTAGGTCAAAAAAGCCATTTAAGCCTTTTCACAGTGAGATCTATGCGATATGGCCGAGAAATGTAATTTTGATGTTAACTCCCAAACCGCTGCGCAGAAGTAAACCAAACTTAACCCATTAGTGTATTGTATCACAATCTAGTAGTTACATGTGGAAATTTGGTTGTAGGACATTTGATTTGAGCGCAATCCTCAAACTTAGGTCAAAAAAGCCATTTAAGCCTTTTCACAGTGAGATCTATGCGATATGGCCGAGAAATGTAATTTTGATGTTAACTCCCAAACCGCTGCGCAGAAGTCAACCAAACTTCACCCAATAGTGTATTGTATCACAATCTAGTAGTTACATTTGAAAATTTTGTTCTAGGACATTTTGTTTGAGCGCAATCATCAAACTTAATTAAAAAAGTCATTTAAGCCTTTTCACAGTGAGATCTATGCGATATGGCCGAGAAATGTAATTTTGATGTTAACTCCCAAACCGCTTCGCAGAAGTCAACCAAACTTCACCCATTAGTGTATTGTATCACAATCTAGTAGTTACATGTGGAAATTTGGTTCTAGGACATTTGATTTGAGCGCAATCCTCAAACTTAGGTCAAAAAAGCCATTTAAGCCTTTTCACAGTGAGATCTATGCGATATGGCCGAGAAATGTAATTTTGATGTTAACTCCCAAACCGCTGCGCAGAAGTCAACCAAACTTCACCCAATAGTGTATTGTATCACATTCTAGTAGTTACATTTGAAAATTTTGTTCTAGGACATTTGGTTTGAGCGCAATCGTTAAACTTAGGTCAAAAAAATCCATTTAAGCCTTTTCACAGTGAGATCTATGCGATATGGCCGAGAAATGTAATTTTGATGTTAACTCCCAAACCGCTGCGCAGAAGTCAACCAAACTTCACCCATTAGTGTATTGTATCACAATCTAGTAGTTACATGTGGAAATTTGGTTCTAGGACATTTGATTTGAGCGCAATCCTCAAACTTAGGTCAAAAAAGCCATTTAAGCCTTTTCACAGTGAGATTTATGCGATATGGCCGAGAAATGTAATTTTGATGTTAACTCCCAAACCGCTGCGCAGAAGTCAACCAAACTTCACCCAATAGTGTATTGTATCACATTCTAGTAGTTACATTTTAAAATTTCGTTCTAGGACATTTGGTTTGAGCGCAATTATTAAACTTAGGTCAAAAAAGCCATTTAAGCCTTTTCACAGTGAGATCTATGCGATATGGCCGAGAAATGTAATTTTGATGTTAACTCCCAAACCGCTGCGCAGAAGTCAACCAAACTTCACCCATTAGTGTATTGTATCACATTCTAGTAGTTACATTTAAAAATTTCGTTCTAGGACATTTGGTTTGAGCGCAATTATTAAACTTAGGTCAAAAAAGCCATTTAAGCCTTTTCACAGTGAGATCTATGCGATATGGCCGAGAAATGTAATTTTGATGTTAACTCCCAAACCGCTGCGCAGAAGTCAACCAAACTTCACCCAATAGTGTATTGTATCACAATCTAGTAGTTACATTTGAAAATTTTGTTCTAGGACATTTTGTTTGAGCGCAATCCTCAAACTTAGGTCAAAAAAGCCATTTAAGCCTTTTCACAGTGAGATCTATGCGATATGGCCGAGAAATGTAATTTTGATGTTAACTCCCAAACCGCTGCGCAGAAGTCAACCAAACTTCACCCAATAGTGTATTGTATCACATTCTAGTAGTTACATTTGAAAATTTCGTTCTAGGACATTTGGTTTGAGCGCAATCATTAAGTTTAGGTCAAAAAAGCCATTTAAGCCTTTTCACAGTGAGATCTATGCGATATGGCCGAGAAATGTAATTTTGATGTTAACTCCCAAACCGCTGCGCAGAAGTCAACCAAACTTCACCCAATAGTGTATTGTATCACATTCTAGTAGTTACATTTTAAAATTTCGTTCTAGGACATTTGGTTTGAGCGCAATTATTAAACTTAGGTCAAAAAAGCCATTTAAGCCTTTTCACAGTGAGATCTATGCGATATGGCCGAGAAATGTAATTTTGATGTTAACTCCCAAACCGCTGCGCAGAAGTAAACCAAACTTCACCCATTAGTGTATTGTATCACAATCTAGTAGTTACATTTTTAAAATTTTGTTCTAGGACATTTTGTTTTAACGCAATCATCAAACTTAATTAAAAAAGTCATTTAAGCCTTTTCACAGTGAGATCTATGCGATATGGCCGAGAAATGTAATTTTGATGTTAAATCCCAAACCGCTGCGCAGAAGTCAACTAAACTTCACCCAATAGTGTATTGTATCACATTCTAGTAGTTACATTTGAAAATTTCGTTCTAGGACATTTGGTTTGAGCGCAACCATTAAACTTAATTAAAAAAGTCATTTAAGCCTTTTCACAGTGAGATCTATGCGATATGGCCGAGAAATGTAATTTTGATGTTAACTCCCAAACCGCTGCGCAGAAGTCAACCAAACTTCACCCAATAGTGTATTGTATCACAATCTAGTAGTTACATTTGAAAATTTTGTTCTAGGACATTTTATTTGAACGCAATCATCAAACTTAATTAAAAAAGTCATTTAAGCCTTTTCACAGTGAGATCTATGCGATAGAAGTAAACCAAACTTCACCCATTAGTGTATTGTATCACAATCTAGTAGTTACATGTGGAAATTTGGTTCTAGGACATTTGATTTGAGCGCAATCCTCAAACTTAGGTCAAAAAAGCCATTTAAGCCTTTTCACAGTGAGATATGGCCGAGAAATGTAATTTTGATGTTAACTCCCAAACCGCTGCGCAGAAGTCAACCAAACTTCACCCAATAGTGTATTGTATCACAATCTAGTAGTTACATTTGAAAATTTTGTTCTAGGACATTTTGTTTGAACGCAATCATCAAACTTAATTAAAAAAGTCATTTAAGCCTTTTCACAGTGAGATCTATGCGATATGGCCGAGAAATGTAATTTTGATGTTAACTCCCAAACTAAACTTCACCCAATAGTGTATTGTATCACAATCTAGTAGTTACATTTGAAAATTTTGTTCTAGGACATTTTGTTTGAACGCAATCATCAAACTTAATTAAAAAAGTCATTTAAGCCTTTTCACAGTGAGATCTATGCGATAGAAGTAAACCAAACTTCACCCATTAGTGTATTGTATCACAATCTAGTAGTTACATGTGGAAATTTGGTTCTAGGACATTTGATTTGAGCGCAATCCTCAAACTTAGGTCAAAAAAGCCATTTAAGCCTTTTCACAGTGAGATCTATGCGATATGGCCGAGAAATGTAATTTTGATGTTAACTCCCAAACCGCTGCGCAGAAGTCAACCAAACTTCACCCAATAGTGTATTGTATCACAATCTAGTAGTTACATTTGAAAATTTTGTTCTAGGACATTTTGTTTGAGCGCAATCCTCAAACTAAGGTCAAAAAAGCCATTTAAGCCTTTTCACAGTGAGATCTATGCGATATGGCCGAGAAATGTAATTTTGATGTTCACTCCCAAACCGCTGCGCAGAAGTCAACCAAACTTCACCCATTAGTGTATTGTATCACAATCTAGTAGTTACATGTGGAAATTTGGTTCTAGGACATTTGATTTGAGCGCAATCCTCAAACTTAGGTCAAAAAAGCCATTTAAGCCTTTTCACAGTGAGATCTATGCGATATGGCCGAGAAATGTAATTTTGATGTTGACTCCCAAACCGCTGCGCAGAAGTCAACCAAACTTCACCCAATAGTGTATTGTATCACAATCTAGTAGTTACATTTGAAAATTTTGTTCTAGGACATTTTGTTTGAACGCAATCATCAAACTTAATTAAAAAAGTCATTTAAGCCTTTTCACAGTGAGATCTATGCGATATGGCCGAGAAATGTAATTTTGATGTTAACTCCCAAACCGCTGCGCAGAAGTCAACCAAACTTCACCCAATAGTGTATTGTATCACAATCTAGTAGTTACATTTGAAAATTTTGTTCTAGGAAATTTTGTTTGAGCGCAATCATCAAACTTAATTAAAAAAGTCATTTAAGCCTTTTCACAGTGAGATCTATGCGATATGGCCGAGAAATGTAATTTTGATGTTAACTCCCAAACCGCTGCGCAGAAGTCAACCAAACTTCACCCATTAGTGTATTGTATCACAATCTAGTAGTTACATGTAAAAATTTGGTTCTAGGACATTTGATTTGAGCGCAATCCTCAAACTTAGGTCAAAAAAGCCATTTAAGCCTTTTCACAGTGAGATCTATGCGATATGGCCGAGAAATGTAATTTTGATGTTAACTCCCAAACCGCTGCGCAGAAGTCAACCAAACTTCACCCAATAGTGTATTGTATCACAATCTAGTAGTTACATTTGAAAATTTTGTTCTAGGACATTTTGTTTGAGCGCAATCATCAAACTTAATTAAAAAAGTCATTTAAGCCTTTTCACAGTGAGATCTATGCGATATGGCCGAGAAATGTAATTTTGATGTTAACTCCCAAACCGCTGCGCAGAAGTCAACCAAACTTCACCCATTAGTGTATTGTATCACAATCTAGTAGTTACATGTGGAAATTTGGTTCTAGGACATTTGATTTGAGCGCAATCCTCAAACTTAGGTCAAAAAAGCCATTTAAGCCTTTTCACAGTGAGATCTATGCGATATGGCCGAGAAATGTAATTTTGATGTTAACTCCCAAACCGCTTCGCAGAAGTCAACCAAACTTCACCCAATAGTGTATTGTATCACATTCTAGTAGTTACATTTGAAAATTTTGTTCTAGGACATTTGGTTTGAGCGCAATCATTAAACTTAGGTCAAAAAAGCCATTTAAGCCTTTTCACAGTGAGATCTATGCGATATGGCCGAGAAATGTAATTTTGATGTTAACTCCCAAACCGCTGCGCAGAAGTCAACTAAACTTCACCCAATAGTGTATTGTATTAAATTCTAGTAGTTACATTTGAAAATTTCGTTCTAGGACATTTGGTTTGAGCGCAATCATTAAACTTAATTAAAAAAGCCATTTAAGCCTTTTCACAGTGAGATCTATGCGATATGGCCGAGAAATGTAATTTTGATGTTAACTCCCAAACCGCTGCGCAGAGGTCAACCAAACTTCACCCAATAGTGTATTGTATCACAATCTAGTAGTTACATTTGAAAATTTTGTTCTAGGACATTTTGTTTGAACGCAATCATCAAACTTAATTAAAAAAGTCATTTAAGCCTTTTCACAGTGAGATCTATGCGATATGGCCGAGAAATGTAATTTGGATGTTAACTCCCAAACCGCTGCGCAGAAGTCAACCAAACTTCACCCAATAGTGTATTGTATCACAATCTAGTAGTTACATTTGAAAATTTTGTTCTAGGAAATTTTGTTTGAGCGCAATCATCAAACGTAATTAAAAAAGTCATTTAAGCCTTTTCACAGTGAGATCTATGCGATATGGCCGAAAAATGTAATTTTGATGTTAACTCCCAAACCGCTGCGCAGAAGTCAACCAAACTTCACCCATTAGTGTATTGTATCACAATCTAGTAGTTACATGTGGAATTTTGGTTCTAGGACATTTGATTTGAGCGCAATCCTCAAACTTAGGTCAAAAAAGCCATTTAAGCCTTTTCACAGTGAGATCTATGCGATATGGCCGAGAAATGTAATTTTGATGTTAACTCCCAAACCGCTGCGCAGAAGTCAACCAAACTTCACCCAATAGTGTATTGTATCACATTCTAGTAGTTACATTTTAAAATTTCGTTCTAGGACATTTGGTTTGAGCGCAATTATTAAACTTAGGTCAAAAAAGCCATTTAAGCCTTTTCACAGTGAGATCTATGCGATATGGCCGAGAAATGTAATTTTGATGTTAACTCCCAAACCGCTGCGCAGAAGTCAACCAAACTTCACCCATTAGTGTATTGTATCACAATCTAGTAGTTACATGTGGAAATTTGGTTCTAGGACATTTGATTTGAGCGCAATCCTCAAACTTAGGTCAAAAAAGCCATTTAAGCCTTTTCACAGTGAGATCTATGCGATATGGCCGAGAAATGTAATTTTGATGTTAACTCCCAAACCGCTGCGCAGAAGTCAACCAAACTTCACCCAATAGTGTATTGTATCACAATCTAGTAGTTACATTTGAAAATTTTGTTCTAGGACATTTTGTTTGAGCGCAATCATCAAACTTAATTAAAAAAGTCATTTAAGCCTTTTCACAGTGAGATCTATGCGATATGGCCGAGAAATGTAATTTTGATGTTCACTCCCAAACCGCTGCGCAGAAGTCAACCAAACTTCACCCATTAGTGTATTGTATCACAATCTAGTAGTTACATTTGAAAATTTTTTTCTAGGAAATTTTGTTTGAGCGCAATCATCAAACTTAATTAAAAAAGTCATTTAAGCCTTTTCACAGTGAGATCTATGCGATGTGGCCGAGAAATGTAATTTTGATGTTAACTCCCAAACCGCTGCGCAGAAGTCAACCAAACTTCACCCATTAGTGTATTGTATCACAATCTAGTAGTTACATGTGGAAATTTGGTTCTAGGACATTTGATTTGAGCGCAATCCTCAAACTTAGGTCAAAAAAGCCATTTAAGCCTTTTCACAGTGAGATCTATGCGATATGGCCGAGAAATGTAATTTTGATGTTAACTCCCAAACCGCTGCGCAGAAGTAAACCAAACTTCACCCATTAGTGTATTGTATCACAATCTAGTAATTACATGTGGAAATTTGGTTCTAGGACATTTGATTTTAGCGCAATCCTCAAACTTAGGTCAAAAAAGCCATTTAAGCCTTTTCACAGTGAGATCTATGCGATATGGCCGAGAAATGTAATTTTGATGTTAACTCCCAAACCGCTGCGCAGAAGTCAACCAAACTTCACCCAATAGTGTATTGTATCACAATCTAGTAGTTACATTTGAAAATTTTGTTCTAGGACATTTTGTTTGAACGCAATCATCAAACTTAATTAAAAAAGTCATTTAAGCCTTTTCACAGTGAGATCTATGCGATATGGCCGAGAAATGTAATTTTGATGTTAACTCCCAAACCGCTGCGCAGAAGTCAACCAAACTTCACCCAATAGTGTATTGTATCACATTCTAGTAGTTACATTTGAAAATTTCGTTCTAGGACATTTGGTTTGAGCGCAATTATTAAACTTAGGTCAAAAAAGCCATTTAAGCCTTTTCACAGTGAGATCTATGCGATATGGCCGAGAAATGTAATTTTGATGTTAACTCCCAAACCGCTGCGCAGAAGTCAACCAAACTTCACCCAATAGTGTATTGTATCACAATCTAGTAGTTACATTTGAAAATTTTGTTCTAGGACATTTTGTTTGAGCGCAATCCTCAAACTTAGGTCAAAAAAGCCATTTAAGCCTTTTCACAGTGAGATCTATGCGATATGGCCGAGAAATGTAATTTTGATGTTCACTCCCAAACCGCTGCGCAGAAGTCAACCAAACTTCACCCATTAGTGTATTGTATCACAATCTAGTAGTTACATGTGGAAATTTGGTTCTAGGACATTTGATTTGAGCGCAATCCTCAAACTTAGGTCAAAAAAGCCATTTAAGCCTTTTCACAGTGAGATCTATGCGATATGGCCGAGAAATGTAATTTTGATGTTGACTCCCAAACCGCTGCGCAGAAGTCAACCAAACTTCACCCAATAGTGTATTGTATCACAATCTAGTAGTTACATTTGAAAATTTTGTTCTAGGACATTTTGTTTGAACGCAATCATCAAACTTAATTAAAAAAGTCATTTAAGCCTTTTCACAGTGAGATCTATGCGATATGGCCGAGAAATGTAATTTTGATGTTAACTCCCAAACCGCTGCGCAGAAGTCAACCAAACTTCACCCAATAGTGTATTGTATCACAATCTAGTAGTTACATTTGAAAATTTTGTTCTAGGAAATTTTGTTTGAGCGCAATCATCAAACTTAATTAAAAAAGTCATTTAAGCCTTTTCACAGTGAGATCTATGCGATATGGCCGAGAAATGTAATTTTGATGTTAACTCCCAAACCGCTGCGCAGAAGTCAACCAAACTTCACCCATTAGTGTATTGTATCACAATCTAGTAGTTACATGTAAAAATTTGGTTCTAGGACATTTGATTTGAGCGCAATCCTCAAACTTAGGTCAAAAAAGCCATTTAAGCCTTTTCACAGTGAGATCTATGCGATATGGCCGAGAAATGTAATTTTGATGTTAACTCCCAAACCGCTGCGCAGAAGTCAACCAAACTTCACCCATTAGTGTATTGTATCACAATCTAGTAGTTACATGTGGAAATTTGGTTCTAGGACATTTGATTTGAGCGCAATCCTCAAACTTAGGTCAAAAAAGCCATTTAAGCCTTTTCACAGTGAGATCTATGCGATATGGCCGAGAAATGTAATTTTGATGTTAACTCCCAAACCGCTGCGCAGAAGTCAACCAAACTTCACCCAATAGTGTATTGTATCACATTCTAGTAGTTACATTTGAAAATTTTGTTCTAGGACATTTGGTTTGAGCGCAATCATTAAACTTAGGTCAAAAAAGCCATTTAAGCCTTTTCACAGTGAGATCTATGCGATATGGCCGAGAAATGTAATTTTGATGTTAACTCCCAAACCGCTGCGCAGAAGTCAACTAAACTTCACCCAATAGTGTATTGTATTAAATTCTAGTAGTTACATTTGAAAATTTCGTTCTAGGACATTTGGTTTGAGCGCAATCATTAAACTTAATTAAAAAAGCCTTTAAAGCCTTTTCACAGTGAGATCTATGCGATATGGCCGAGAAATGTAATTTTGATGTTAACTCCCAAACCGCTGCGCAGAGGTCAACCAAACTTCACCCAATAGTGTATTGTATCACAATCTAGTAGTTACATTTGAAAATTTTGTTCTAGGACATTTTGTTTGAACGCAATCATCAAACTTAATTAAAAAAGTCATTTAAGCCTTTTCACAGTGAGATCTATGCGATATGGCCGAGAAATGTAATTTGGATGTTAACTCCTAAACCGCTGCGCAGAAGTCAACCAAACTTCACCCAATAGTGTATTGTATCACAATCTAGTAGTTACATTTGAAAATTTTGTTCTAGGAAATTTTGTTTGAGCGCAATCATCAAACGTAATTAAAAAATCATTTAAGCCTTTTCACAGTGAGATCTATGCGATATGGCCGAAAAATGTAATTTTGATGTTAACTCCCAAACCGCTGCGCAGAAGTCAACCAAACTTCACCCATTAGTGTATTGTATCACAATCTAGTAGTTACATGTGGAAATTTGGTTCTAGGACATTTGATTTGAGCGCAATCCTCAAACTTAGGTCAAAAAAGCCATTTAAGCCTTTTCACAGTGAGATCTATGCGATATGGCCGAGAAATGTAATTTTGATGTTAACTCCCAAACCGCTGCGCAGAAGTCAACCAAACTTCACCCAATAGTGTATTGTATCACATTCTAGTAGTTACATTTTAAAATTTCGTTCTAGGACATTTGGTTTGAGCGCAATTATTAAACTTAGGTCAAAAAAGCCATTTAAGCCTTTTCACAGTGAGATCTATGCGATATGGCCGAGAAATGTAATTTTGATGTTAACTCCCAAACCGCTGCGCAGAAGTCAACCAAACTTCACCCATTAGTGTATTGTATCACAATCTAGTAGTTACATGTGGAAATTTGGTTCTAGGACATTTGATTTGAGCGCAATCCTCAAACTTAGGTCAAAAAAGCCATTTAAGCCTTTTCACAGTGAGATCTATGCGATATGGCCGAGAAATGTAATTTTGATGTTAACTCCCAAACCGCTGCGCAGAAGTCAACCAAACTTCACCCAATAGTGTATTGTATCACAATCTAGTAGTTACATTTGAAAATTTTGTTCTAGGACATTTTGTTTGAGCGCAATCATCAAACTTAATTAAAAAAGTCATTTAAGCCTTTTCACAGTGAGATCTATGCGATATGGCCGAGAAATGTAATTTTGATGTTCACTCCCAAACCGCTGCGCAGAAGTCAACCAAACTTCACCCATTAGTGTATTGTATCACAATCTAGTAGTTACATTTGAAAATTTTTTTCTAGGAAATTTTGTTTGAGCGCAATCATCAAACTTAATTAAAAAAGTCATTTAAGCCTTTTCACAGTGAGATCTATGCGATGTGGCCGAGAAATGTAATTTTGATGTTAACTCCCAAACCGCTGCGCAGAAGTCAACCAAACTTCACCCATTAGTGTATTGTATCACAATCTAGTAGTTACATGTGGAAATTTGGTTCTAGGACATTTGATTTGAGCGCAATCCTCAAACTTAGGTCAAAAAAGCCATTTAAGCCTTTTCACAGTGAGATCTATGCGATATGGCCGAGAAATGTAATTTTGATGTTAACTCCCAAACCGCTGCGCAGAAGTCAACCAAACTTCACCCAATAGTGTATTGTATCACATTCTAGTAGTTACATTTGAAAATTTCGTTCTAGGACATTTGGTTTGAGCGCAATTATTAAACTTAGGTCAAAAAAGCCATTTAAGCCTTTTCACAGTGAGATCTATGCGATATGGCCGAGAAATGTAATTTTGATGTTAACTCCCAAACCGCTGCGCAGAAGTAAACCAAACTTCACCCATTAGTGTATTGTATCACAATCTAGTAATTACATGTGGAAATTTGGTTCTAGGACATTTGATTTTAGCGCAATCCTCAAACTTAGGTCAAAAAAGCCATTTAAGCCTTTTCACAGTGAGATCTATGCGATATGGCCGAGAAATGTAATTTTGATGTTAACTCCCAAACCGCTGCGCAGAAGTCAACCAAACTTCACCCAATAGTGTATTGTATCACAATCTAGTAGTTACATTTGAAAATTTTGTTCTAGGACATTTTGTTTGAACGCAATCATCAAACTTAATTAAAAAAGTCATTTAAGCCTTTTCACAGTGAGATCTATGCGATATGGCCGAGAAATGTAATTTTGATGTTAACTCCCAAACCGCTGCGCAGAAGTCAACCAAACTTCACCCAATAGTGTATTGTATCACATTCTAGTAGTTACATTTGAAAATTTCGTTCTAGGACATTTGGTTTGAGCGCAATTATTAAACTTAGGTCAAAAAAGCCATTTAAGCCTTTTCACAGTGAGATCTATGCGATATGGCCGAGAAATGTAATTTTGATGTTAACTCCCAAACCGCTGCGCAGAAGTCAACCAAACTTCACCCAATAGTGTATTGTATCACATTCTAGTAGTTACATTTGAAAATTTTGTTCTAGGACATTTGGTTTGAGCGCAATCATTAAACTTAGGTCAAAAAAGCCATTTAAGCCTTTTCACAGTGAGATCTATGCGATATGGCCGAGAAATGTAATTTTGATGTTAACTCCCAAACCGCTGCGCAGAAGTCAACTAAACTTCACCCAATAGTGTATTGTATTAAATTCTAGTAGTTACATTTGAAAATTTCGTTCTAGGACATTTGGTTTGAGCGCAATCATTAAACTTAATTAAAAAAGCCTTTTAAGCCTTTTCACAGTGAGATCTATGCGATATGGCCGAGAAATGTAATTTTGATGTTAACTCCCAAACCGCTGCGCAGAGGTCAACCAAACTTCACCCAATAGTGTATTGTATCACAATCTAGTAGTTACATTTGAAAATTTTGTTCTAGGACATTTTGTTTGAACGCAATCATCAAACTTAATTAAAAAAGTCATTTAAGCCTTTTCACAGTGAGATCTATGCGATATGGCCGAGAAATGTAATTTGGATGTTAACTCCCAAACCGCTGCGCAGAAGTCAACCAAACTTCACCCAATAGTGTATTGTATCACAATCTAGTAGTTACATTTGAAAATTTTGTTCTAGGAAATTTTGTTTGAGCGCAATCATCAAACGTAATTAAAAAATCATTTAAGCCTTTTCACAGTGAGATCTATGCGATATGGCCGAAAAATGTAATTTTGATGTTAACTCCCAAACCGCTGCGCAGAAGTCAACCAAACTTCACCCATTAGTGTATTGTATCACAATCTAGTAGTTACATGTGGAAATTTGGTTCTAGGACATTTGATTTGAGCGCAATCCTCAAACTTAGGTCAAAAAAGCCATTTAAGCCTTTTCACAGTGAGATCTATGCGATATGGCCGAGAAATGTAATTTTGATGTTAACTCCCAAACCGCTGCGCAGAAGTCAACCAAACTTCACCCAATAGTGTATTGTATCACATTCTAGTAGTTACATTTTAAAATTTCGTTCTAGGACATTTGGTTTGAGCGCAATTATTAAACTTAGGTCAAAAAAGCCATTTAAGCCTTTTCACAGTGAGATCTATGCGATATGGCCGAGAAATGTAATTTTGATGTTAACTCCCAAACCGCTGCGCAGAAGTCAACCAAACTTCACCCATTAGTGTATTGTATCACAATCTAGTAGTTACATGTGGAAATTTGGTTCTAGGACATTTGATTTGAGCGCAATCCTCAAACTTAGGTCAAAAAAGCCATTTAAGCCTTTTCACAGTGAGATCTATGCGATATGGCCGAGAAATGTAATTTTGATGTTAACTCCCAAACCGCTGCGCAGAAGTCAACCAAACTTCACCCAATAGTGTATTGTATCACAATCTAGTAGTTACATTTGAAAATTTTGTTCTAGGACATTTTGTTTGAGCGCAATCATCAAACTTAATTAAAAAAGTCATTTAAGCCTTTTCACAGTGAGATCTATGCGATATGGCCGAGAAATGTAATTTTGATGTTCACTCCCAAACCGCTGCGCAGAAGTCAACCAAACTTCACCCATTAGTGTATTGTATCACAATCTAGTAGTTACATTTGAAAATTTTTTTCTAGGAAATTTTGTTTGAGCGCAATCATCAAACTTAATTAAAAAAGTCATTTAAGCCTTTTCACAGTGAGATCTATGCGATGTGGCCGAGAAATGTAATTTTGATGTTAACTCCCAATCCGCTGCGCAAAAGTCAACCAAACTTCACCCATTAGTGTATTGTATCACAATCTAGTAGTTACATGTGGAAATTTGGTTCTAGGACATTTGATTTGAGCGCAATCCTCAAACTTAGGTCAAAAAAGCCATTTAAGCCTTTTCACAGTGAGATCTATGCGATATGGCCGAGAAATGTAATTTTGATGTTAACTCCCAAACCGCTGCGCAGAAGTCAACCAAACTTCACCCAATAGTGTATTGTATCACATTCTAGTAGTTACATTTGAAAATTTCGTTCTAGGACATTTGGTTTGAGCGCAATTATTAAACTTAGGTCAAAAAAGCCATTTAAGCCTTTTCACAGTGAGATCTATGCGATATGGCCGAGAAATGTAATTTTGATGTTAACTCCCAAACCGCTGCGCAGAAGTAAACCAAACTTCACCCATTAGTGTATTGTATCACAATCTAGTAATTACATGTGGAAATTTGGTTCTAGGACATTTGATTTTAGCGCAATCCTCAAACTTAGGTCAAAAAAGCCATTTAAGCCTTTTCACAGTGAGATCTATGCGATATGGCCGAGAAATGTAATTTTGATGTTAACTCCCAAACCGCTGCGCAGAAGTCAACCAAACTTCACCCAATAGTGTATTGTATCACAATCTAGTAGTTACATTTGAAAATTTTGTTCTAGGACATTTTGTTTGAACGCAATCATCAAACTTAATTAAAAAAGTCATTTAAGCCTTTTCACAGTGAGATCTATGCGATATGGCCGAGAAATGTAATTTTGATGTTAACTCCCAAACCGCTGCGCAGAAGTCAACCAAACTTCACCCAATAGTGTATTGTATCACATTCTAGTAGTTACATTTGAAAATTTCGTTCTAGGACATTTGGTTTGAGCGCAATTATTAAACTTAGGTCAAAAAAGCCATTTAAGCCTTTTCACAGTGAGATCTATGCGATATGGCCGAGAAATGTAATTTTGATGTTAACTCCCAAACCGCTGCGCAGAAGTCAACCAAACTTCACCCAATAGTGTATTGTATCACAATCTAGTAGTTACATTTGAAAATTTTGTTCTAGGACATTTTGTTTGAGCGCAATCCTCAAACTTAGGTCAAAAAAGCCATTTAAGCCTTTTCACAGTGAGATCTATGCGATATGGCCGAGAAATGTAATTTTGATGTTCACTCCCAAACCGCTGCGCAGAAGTCAACCAAACTTCACCCATTAGTGTATTGTATCACAATCTAGTAGTTACATGTGGAAATTTGGTTCTAGGACATTTGATTTGAGCGCAATCCTCAAACTTAGGTCAAAAAAGCCATTTAAGCCTTTTCACAGTGAGATCTATGCGATATGGCCGAGAAATGTAATTTTGATGTTGACTCCCAAACCGCTGCGCAGAAGTCAACCAAACTTCACCCAATAGTGTATTGTATCACAATCTAGTAGTTACATTTGAAAATTTTGTTCTAGGACATTTTGTTTGAACGCAATCATCAAACTTAATTAAAAAAGTCATTTAAGCCTTTTCACAGTGAGATCTATGCGATATGGCCGAGAAATGTAATTTTGATGTTAACTCCCAAACCGCTGCGCAGAAGTCAACCAAACTTCACCCAATAGTGTATTGTATCACAATCTAGTAGTTACATTTGAAAATTTTGTTCTAGGAAATTTTGTTTGAGCGCAATCATCAAACTTAATTAAAAAAGTCATTTAAGCCTTTTCACAGTGAGATCTATGCGATATGGCCGAGAAATGTAATTTTGATGTTAACTCCCAAACCGCTGCGCAGAAGTCAACCAAACTTCACCCATTAGTGTATTGTATCACAATCTAGTAGTTACATGTAAAAATTTGGTTCTAGGACATTTGATTTGAGCGCAATCCTCAAACTTAGGTCAAAAAAGCCATTTAAGCCTTTTCACAGTGAGATCTATGCGATATGGCCGAGAAATGTAATTTTGATGTTAACTCCCAAACCGCTGCGCAGAAGTCAACCAAACTTCACCCAATAGTGTATTGTATCACAATCTAGTAGTTACATTTGAAAATTTTGTTCTAGGACATTTTGTTTGAGCGCAATCATCAAACTTAATTAAAAAAGTCATTTAAGCCTTTTCACAGTGAGATCTATGCGATATGGCCGAGAAATGTAATTTTGATGTTAACTCCCAAACCGCTGCGCAGAAGTCAACCAAACTTCACCCATTAGTGTATTGTATCACAATCTAGTAGTTACATGTGGAAATTTGGTTCTAGGACATTTGATTTGAGCGCAATCCTCAAACTTAGGTCAAAAAAGCCATTTAAGCCTTTTCACAGTGAGATCTATGCGATATGGCCGAGAAATGTAATTTTGATGTTAACTCCCAAACCGCTGCGCAGAAGTCAACCAAACTTCACCCAATAGTGTATTGTATCACATTCTAGTAGTTACATTTGAAAATTTTGTTCTAGGACATTTGGTTTGAGCGCAATCATTAAACTTAGGTCAAAAAAGCCATTTAAGCCTTTTCACAGTGAGATCTATGCGATATGGCCGAGAAATGTAATTTTGATGTTAACTCCCAAACCGCTGCGCAGAAGTCAACTAAACTTCACCCAATAGTGTATTGTATTAAATTCTAGTAGTTACATTTGAAAATTTCGTTCTAGGACATTTGGTTTGAGCGCAATCATTAAACTTAATTAAAAAAGCCATTTAAGCCTTTTCACAGTGAGATCTATGCGATATGGCCGAGAAATGTAATTTTGATGTTAACTCCCAAACCGCTGCGCAGAGGTCAACCAAACTTCACCCAATAGTGTATTGTATCACAATCTAGTAGTTACATTTGAAAATTTTGTTCTAGGACATTTTGTTTGAACGCAATCATCAAACTTAATTAAAAAAGTCATTTAAGCCTTTTCACAGTGAGATCTATGCGATATGGCCGAGAAATGTAATTTGGATGTTAACTCCCAAACCGCTGCGCAGAAGTCAACCAAACTTCACCCAATAGTGTATTGTATCACAATCTAGTAGTTACATTTGAAAATTTTGTTCTAGGAAATTTTGTTTGAGCGCAATCATCAAACGTAATTAAAAAAGTCATTTAAGCCTTTTCACAGTGAGATCTATGCGATATGGCCGAAAAATGTAATTTTGATGTTAACTCCCAAACCGCTGCGCAGAAGTCAACCAAACTTCACCCATTAGTGTATTGTATCACAATCTAGTAGTTACATGTGGAAATTTGGTTCTAGGACATTTGATTTGAGCGCAATCCTCAAACTTAGGTCAAAAAAGCCATTTAAGCCTTTTCACAGTGAGATCAATGCGATATGGCCGAGAAATGTAATTTTGATGTTAACTCCCAAACCGCTGCGCAGAAGTCAACCAAACTTCACCCAATAGTGTATTGTATCACATTCTAGTAGTTACATTTTAAAATTTCGTTCTAGGACATTTGGTTTGAGCGCAATTATTAAACTTAGGTCAAAAAAGCCATTTAAGCCTTTTCACAGTGAGATCTATGCGATATGGCCGAGAAATGTAATTTTGATGTTAACTCCCAAACCGCTGCGCAGAAGTCAACCAAACTTCACCCATTAGTGTATTGTATCACAATCTAGTAGTTACATGTGGAAATTTGGTTCTAGGACATTTGATTTGAGCGCAATCCTCAAACTTAGGTCAAAAAAGCCATTTAAGCCTTTTCACAGTGAGATCTATGCGATATGGCCGAGAAATGTAATTTTGATGTTAACTCCCAAACCGCTGCGCAGAAGTCAACCAAACTTCACCCAATAGTGTATTGTATCACAATCTAGTAGTTACATTTGAACATTTTGTTCTAGGACATTTTGTTTGAGCGCAATCATCAAACTTAATTAAAAAAGTCATTTAAGCCTTTTCACAGTGAGATCTATGCGATATGGCCGAGAAATGTAATTTTGATGTTCACTCCCAAACCGCTGCGCAGAAGTCAACCAAACTTCACCCATTAGTGTATTGTATCACAATCTAGTAGTTACATTTGAAAAATTTTTTCTAGGAAATTTTGTTTGAGCGCAATCATCAAACTTAATTAAAAAAGTCATTTAAGCCTTTTCACAGTGAGATCTATGCGATGTGGCCGAGAAATGTAATTTTGATGTTAACTCCCAAACCGCTGCGCAGAAGTCAACCAAACTTCACCCATTAGTGTATTGTATCACAATCTAGTAGTTACATGTGGAAATTTGGTTCTAGGACATTTGATTTGAGCGCAATCCTCAAACTTAGGTCAAAAAAGCCATTTAAGCCTTTTCACAGTGAGATCTATGCGATATGGCCGAGAAATGTAATTTTGATGTTAACTCCCAAACCGCTGCGCAGAAGTCAACCAAACTTCACCCAATAGTGTATTG
Source organism: Corythoichthys intestinalis (assembly GCF_030265065.1). Classification (NCBI taxonomy): domain Eukaryota; kingdom Metazoa; phylum Chordata; class Actinopteri; order Syngnathiformes; family Syngnathidae; genus Corythoichthys; species Corythoichthys intestinalis. Next base: position 34,780,573 of record NC_080407.1, read on the forward strand.
TATCACATTCTAGTAGTTACATTTGAAAATTTCGTTCTAGGACATTTGGTTTGAGCGCAATTATTAAACTTAGGTCAAAAAAGCCATTTAAGCCTTTTCACAGTGAGATCTATGCGATATGGCCGAGAAATGTAATTTTGATGTTAACTCCCAAACCACTGCGCAGAAGTAAACCAAACTTCACCCATTAGTGTATTGTATCACAATCTAGTAATTACATGTGGAAATTTGGTTCTAGGACATTTGATTTTAGCGCAATCCTCAAACTTAGGTCAAAAAAGCCATTTAAGCCTTTTCACAGTGAGATCTATGCGATATGGCCGAGAAATGTAATTTTGATGTTAACTCCCAAACCGCTGCGCAGAAGTCAACCAAACTTCACCCAATAGTGTATTGTATCACAATCTAGTAGTTACATTTGAAAATTTTGTTCTAGGACATTTTGTTTGAACGCAATCATCAAACTTAATTAAAAAAGTCATTTAAGCCTTTTCACAGTGAGATCTATGCGATATGGCCGAGAAATGTAATTTTGATGTTAACTCCCAAACCGCTGCGCAGAAGTCAACTAAACTTCACCCAATAGTGTATTGTATCACATTCTAGTAGTTACATTTGAAAATTTCGTTCTAGGACATTTGGTTTGAGCGCAATCATTAAACTTAATTAAAAAAGTCATTTAAGCCTTTTCACAGTGAGATCTATGCGATATGGCCGAGAAATGTAATTTTGATGTTAACTCCCAAACCGCTGCGCAGAAGTCAACCAAACTTCACCCAATAGTGTATTGTATCACAATCTAGTAGTTACATTTGAAAATTTTGTTCTAGGACATTTTGTTTGAACGCAATCATCAAACTTAATTAAAAAAGTCATTTAAGCCTTTTCACAGTGAGATCTATGCGATAGAAGTAAACCAAACTTCACCCATTAGTGTATTGTATCACAATCTAGTAGTTACATGTGGAAATTTGGTTCTAGGACATTTGATTTGAGCGCAATCCTCAAACTTAGGTCAAAAAAGCCATTTAAGCCTTTTCACAGTGAGATATGGCCGAGAAATGTAATTTTGATGTTAACTCCCAAACCGCTGCGCAGAAGTCAACCAAACTTCACCCAATAGTGTATTGTATCACAATCTAGTAGTTACATTTGAAAATTTTGTTCTAGGACATTTTGTTTGAACGCAATCATCAAACTTAATTAAAAAAGTCATTTAAGCCTTTTCACAGTGAGATCTATGCGATATGGCCGAGAAATGTAATTTTGATGTTAACTCCCAAACTAAACTTCACCCAATAGTGTATTGTATCACAATCTAGTAGTTACATTTGAAAATTTTGTTCTAGGACATTTTGTTTGAACGCAATCATCAAACTTAATTAAAAAAGTCATTTAAGCCTTTTCACAGTGAGATCTATGCGATAGAAGTAAACCAAACTTCACCCATTAGTGTATTGTATCACAATCTAGTAGTTACATGTGGAAATTTGGTTCTAGGACATTTGATTTGAGCGCAATCCTCAAACTTAGGTCAAAAAAGCCATTTAAGCCTTTTCACAGTGAGATATGGCCGAGAAATGTAATTTTGATGTTAACTCCCAAACCGCTGCGCAGAAGTCAACCAAACTTCACCCAATAGTGTATTGTATCACAATCTAGTAGTTACATTTGAAAATTTTGTTCTAGGACATTTTGTTTGAACGCAATCATCAAACTTAATTAAAAAAGTCATTTAAGCCTTTTCACAGTGAGATCTATGCGATATGGCCGAGAAATGTAATTTTGATGTTAACTCCCAAACCGCTGCGCAGAAGTCAACTAAACTTCACCCAATAGTGTACTGTATCACATTCTAGTAGTTACATTTGAAAATTTCGTTCTAGGACATTTGGTTCGAGCGCAATCCTCAAACTTAGGTCAAAAAAGCCATTTAAGCCTTTTCACAGTGAGATCTATGCGATATGGCCGAGAAATGTAATTTTGATGTTAACTCCAAAACCGCTGCGCAGAAGTCAACCAAACTTCACCCAATAGTGTATTGTATCACATTCTAGTAGTTACATTTGAAAATTTTGTTCTAGGACATTTGGTTTGAGCGCAATCATTAAACTTAGGTCAAAAAAGCCATTTGAGCCTTTTCACAGTGAGATCTATGCGATATGGCCGAGAAATGTAATTTTGATGTTAACTCCCAAACCGCTGCGCAGAAGTCAACCAAACTTCACCCAATAGTGTATTGTATCACAATCTAGTAGTTACATTTGAAAATTTTGTTCTAGGAAATTTTGTTTGAGCGCAATCATCAAACTTAATTAAAAAAGTCATTTAAGCCTTTTCACAGTGAGATCTATGCGATATGGCCGAGAAATGTAATTTTGATGTTAACTCCCAAACCGCTGCGCAGAAGTCAACCAAACTTCACCCATTAGTGTATTGTATCACAATCTAGTAGTTACATGTGAAAATTTGGTTCTAGGACATTTGATTTGAGCGCAATCCTCAAACTTAGGTCAAAAAAGCCATTTAAGCCTTTTCACAGTGAGATCTATGCGATATGGCCGAGAAATGTAATTTTGATGTTAACTCCCAAACCGCTGCGCAGAAGTCAACCAAACTTCACCCAATAGTGTATTGTATCACATTCTAGTAGTTACATTTGAAAATTTCGTTCTAGGACATTTGGTTTGAGCGCAATCATTAAACTTAGGTCAAAAAAGCCATTTAAGCCTTTTCACAGTGAGATCTATGCGATATGGCCGAGAAATGTAATTTTGATGTTAACTCCCAAACCGCTGCGCAGAAGTCAACCAAACTTCACCCAATAGTGTATTGTATCACAATCTAGTAGTTACATTTGAAAATTTTGTTCTAGGACATTTTGTTTGAACGCAATCATCAAACTTAATTAAAAAAGTCATTTAAGCCTTTTCACAGTGAGATCTATGCGATATGGCCGAGAAATGTAATTTTGATGTTAACTCCCAAACCGCTGCGCAGAAGTCAACCAAACTTCACCCAATAGTGTATTGTATCACAATCTAGTAGTTACATTTGGAAATTTAGTTTTAGGACATTTGGTTTGAGCGCAATCTTCAAACTTAATTAAAAAAAGTCATTTAAGCCTTTTCACAGTGAGATCTATGCGATATGGCCGAGAAATGTAATTTTGATGTTCACTCCCAAACCGCTGCGCAGAAGTCAACCAAACTTCACCCAATAGTGTATTGTATCACATTCTAGTAGTTACATTTGAAAATTTCGTTGTAGGACATTTGGTTTGAGCGCAACCATTAAACTTAATTAAAAAAGTCATTTAAGCCTTTTCACAGTGAGATCTATGCGATATGGCCGAGAAATGTAATTTTGATGTTAACTCCCAAACCGCTGCGCAGAAGTCAACCAAACTTCACCCAATAGTGTATTGTATCACAATCTAGTAGTTACATTTGAAAATTTTGTTCTAGGACATTTTATTTGAACGCAATCATCAAACTTAATTAAAAAAGTCATTTAAGCCTTTTCACAGTGAGATCTATGCGATAGAAGTAAACCAAACTTCACCCATTAGTGTATTGTATCACAATCTAGTAGTTACATGTGGAAATTTGGTTCTAGGACATTTGATTTGAGCGCAATCCTCAAACTTAGGTCAAAAAAGCCATTTAAGCCTTTTCACAGTGAGATATGGCCGAGAAATGTAATTTTGATGTTAACTCCCAAACCGCTGCGCAGAAGTCAACCAAACTTCACCCAATAGTGTATTGTATCACAATCTAGTAGTTACATTTGAAAATGTTGTTCTAGGACATTTTGTTTGAACGCAATCATCAAACTTAATTAAAAAAGTCATTTAAGCCTTTTCACAGTGAGATCTATGCGATATGGCCGAGAAATGTAATTTTGATGTTAACTCCCAAACCGCTGCGCAGAAGTCAACTAAACTTCACCCAATAGTGTATTGTATCACATTCTAGTAGTTACATTTGAAAATTTCGTTCTAGGACATTTGGTTCGAGCGCAATCATTAAACTTAATTAAAAAAGTCATTTAAGCCTTTTCACAGTGAGATCTATGCGATATGGCCGAGAAATGTAATTTTGATGTTAACTCCCAAACCGCTGCGCAGAAGTCAACCAAACTTCACCCAATAGAGTATTGTATCACAATCTAGTAGTTACATTTGAAAATTTTGTTCTAGGACATTTTGTTGAACGCAATCATCAAACTTAATTAAAAAAGTCATTTAAGCCTTTTCACAGTGAGATCTATGCGATATGGCCGAGAAATGTAAATTTGATGTTAACTCCCAAACCGCTGCGCAGAAGTCAACCAAACTTCACCAAATAGTGTATTGTATCACATTCTAGTAGTTACATTTGAAAATTTCGTTCTAGGACATTTGGTTTGAGCGCAATTATTAAACTTAGGTCAAAAAAGCCATTTAAGCCTTTTCACAGTGAGATCTATGCGATATGGCCGAGAAATGTAATTTTGATGTTAACTCCCAAACCGCTGCGCAGAAGTCAACCAAACTTCACCCATTAGTGTATTGTATCACAATCTAGTAGTTACATTTTAAAATTTCGTTCTAGGACATTTGGTTTGAGCGCAATTATTAAACTTAGGTCAAAAAAGCCATTTAAGCCTTTTCACAGTGAGATCTATGCGATATGGCCGAGAAATGTAATTTTGATGTTCACTCCCAAACCGCTGCGCAGAAGTCAACCAAACTTCACCCATTAGTGTATTGTATCACAATCTAGTAGTTACATTTGAAAATTTTTTTCTAGGAAATTTTGTTTGAGCGCAATCATCAAACTTAATTAAAAAAGTCATTTAAGCCTTTTCACAGTGAGATCTATGCGATGTGGCCGAGAAATGTAATTTTGATGTTAACTCCCAAACCGCTGCGCAGAAGTCAACCAAACTTCACCCATTAGTGTATTGTATCACAATCTAGTAGTTACATGTGGAAATTTGGTTCTAGGACATTTGATTTGAGCGCAATCCTCAAACTTAGGTCAAAAAAGCCATTTAAGCCTTTTCACAGTGAGATCTATGCGATATGGCCGAGAAATGTAATTTTGATGTTAACTCCCAAACCGCTGCGCAGAAGTCAACCAAACTTCACCCAATAGTGTATTGTATCACAATCTAGTAGTTACATTTGAAAATTTTGTTCTAGGACATTTTGTTTGAACGCAATCATCAAACTTAATTAAAAAAGTCATTTAAGCCTTTTCACAGTGAGATCTATGCGATATGGCCGAGAAATGTAATTTTGATGTTAACTCCCAAACTAAACTTCACCCAATAGTGTATTGTATCACAATCTAGTAGTTACATTTGAAAATTTTGTTCTAGGACATTTTGTTTGAACGCAATCATCAAACTTAATTAAAAAAGTCATTTAAGCCTTTTCACAGTGAGATCTATGCGATAGAAGTAAACCAAACTTCACCCATTAGTGTATTGTATCACAATCTAGTAGTTACATGTGGAAATTTGGTTCTAGGACATTTGATTTGAGCGCAATCCTCAAACTTAGGTCAAAAAAGCCATTTAAGCCTTTTCACAGTGAGATATGGCCGAGAAATGTAATTTTGATGTTAACTCCCAAACCGCTGCGCAGAAGTCAACCAAACTTCACCCAATAGTGTATTGTATCACAATCTAGTAGTTACATTTGAAAATTTTGTTCTAGGACATTTTGTTTGAACGCAATCATCAAACTTAATTAAAAAAGTCATTTAAGCCTTTTCACAGTGAGATCTATGCGATATGGCCGAGAAATGTAATTTTGATGTTAACTCCCAAACCGCTGCGCAGAAGTCAACTAAACTTCACCCAATAGTGTATTGTATCACATTCTAGTAGTTACATTTGAAAATTTCGTTCTAGGACATTTGGTTAGAGCGCAATCCTCAAACTTAGGTCAAAAAAGCCATTTAAGCCTTTTCACAGTGAGATCTATGCGATATGGCCGAGAAATGTAATTTTGAGGTTAACTCCCAAACCGCTGCGCAGAAGTCAACCAAACTTCACCCAATAGTGTATTGTATCACAATCTAGTAGTTACATTTGAAAATTTTGTTCTAGGACATTTTGTTTGAGCGCAATCATCAAACTTAATTAAAAAAGTCATTTAAGCCTTTTCACAGTGAGATCTATGCGATATGGCCGAGAAATGTAATTTTGATGTTAACTCCCAAACCGCTGCGCAGAAGTCAACCAAACTTCACCCATTAGTGTATTGTATCACAATCTAGTAGTTACATGTGGAAATTTGGTTCTAGGACATTTGATTTGAGCGCAATCCTCAAACTTAGGTCAAAAAAGCCATTTAAGCCTTTTCACAGTGAGATCTATGCGATATGGCCGAGAAATGTAATTTTGATGTTAACTCCCAAACCGCTGCGCAGAAGTCAACCAAACTTCACCCAATAGTGTATTGTATCACATTCTAGTAGTTACATTTGAAAATTTTGTTCTAGGACATTTGGTTTGAGCGCAATCATTAAACTTAGGTCAAAAAAGCCATTTAAGCCTTTTCACAGTGAGATCTATGCGATATGGCCGAGAAATGTAATTTTGATGTTAACTCCCAAACCGCTGCGCAGAAGTCAACTAAACTTCACCCAATAGTGTATTGTATTAAATTCTAGTAGTTACATTTGAAAATTTCGTTCTAGGACATTTGGTTTGAGCGCAATCATTAAACTTAATTAAAAAAGCCATTTAAGCCTTTTCACAGTGAGATCTATGCGATATGGCCGAGAAATGTAATTTTGATGTTAACTCCCAAACCGCTGCGCAGAGGTCAACCAAACTTCACCCAATAGTGTATTGTATCACAATCTAGTAGTTACATTTGAAAATTTTGTTCTAGGACATTTTGTTTGAACGCAATCATCAAACTTAATTAAAAAAGTCATTTAAGCCTTTTCACAGTGAGATCTATGCGATATGGCCGAGAAATGTAATTTGGATGTTAACTCCCAAACCGCTGCGCAGAAGTCAACCAAACTTCACCCAATAGTGTATTGTATCACAATCTAGTAGTTACATTTGAAAATTTTGTTCTAGGAAATTTTGTTTGAGCGCAATCATCAAACGTAATTAAAAAAGTGATTTAAGCCTTTTCACAGTGAGATCTATGCGATATGGCCGAAAAATGTAATTTTGATGTTAACTCCCAAACCGCTGCGCAGAAGTCAACCAAACTTCACCCATTAGTGTATTGTATCACAATCTAGTAGTTACATGTGGAAATTTGGTTCTAGGACATTTGATTTGAGCGCAATCCTCAAACTTAGGTCAAAAAAGCCATTTAAGCCTTTTCACAGTGAGATCTATGCGATATGGCCGAGAAATGTAATTTTGATGTTAACTCCCAAACCGCTGCGCAGAAGTCAACCAAACTTCACCCAATAGTGTATTGTATCACATTCTAGTAGTTACATTTTAAAATTTCGTTCTAGGACATTTGGTTTGAGCGCAATTATTAAACTTAGGTCAAAAAAGCCATTTAAGCCTTTTCACAGTGAGATCTATGCGATATGGCCGAGAAATGTAATTTTGATGTTAACTCCCAAACCGCTGCGCAGAAGTCAACCAAACTTCACCCATTAGTGTATTGTATCACAATCTAGTAGTTACATGTGGAAATTTGGTTCTAGGACATTTGATTTGAGCGCAATCCTCAAACTTAGGTCAAAAAAGCCATTTAAGCCTTTTCACAGTGAGATCTATGCGATATGGCCGAGAAATGTAATTTTGATGTTAACTCCCAAACCGCTGCGCAGAAGTCAACCAAACTTCACCCAATAGTGTATTGTATCACAATCTAGTAGTTACATTTGAAAATTTTGTTCTAGGACATTTTGTTTGAGCGCAATCATCAAACTTAATTAAAAAAGTCATTTAAGCCTTTTCACAGTGAGATCTATGCGATATGGCCGAGAAATGTAATTTTGATGTTCACTCCCAAACCGCTGCGCAGAAGTCAACCAAACTTCACCCATTAGTGTATTGTATCACAATCTAGTAGTTACATTTGAAAATTTTTTTCTAGGAAATTTTGTTTGAGCGCAATCATCAAACTTAATTAAAAAAGTCATTTAAGCCTTTTCACAGTGAGATCTATGCGATGTGGCCGAGAAATGTAATTTTGATGTTAACTCCCAAACCGCTGCGCAGAAGTCAACCAAACTTCACCCATTAGTGTATTGTATCACAATCTAGTAGTTACATGTGGAAATTTGGTTCTAGGACATTTGATTTGAGCGCAATCCTCAAACTTAGGTCAAAAAAGCCATTTAAGCCTTTTCACAGTGAGATCTATGCGATATGGCCGAGAAATGTAATTTTGATGTTAACTCCCAAACCGCTGCGCAGAAGTCAACCAAACTTCACCCAATAGTGTATTGTATCACAATCTAGTAGTTACATTTGAAAATTTTGTTCTAGGACATTTTGTTTGAACGCAATCATCAAACTTAATTAAAAAAGTCATTTAAGCCTTTTCACAGTGAGATCTATGCGATATGGCCGAGAAATGTAATTTTGATGTTAACTCCCAAACTAAACTTCACCCAATAGTGTATTGTATCACAATCTAGTAGTTACATTTGAAAATTTTGTTCTAGGACATTTTGTTTGAACGCAATCATCAAACTTAATTAAAAAAGTCATTTAAGCCTTTTCACAGTGAGATCTATGCGATAGAAGTAAACCAAACTTCACCCATTAGTGTATTGTATCACAATCTAGTAGTTACATGTGGAAATTTGGTTCTAGGACATTTGATTTGAGCGCAATCCTCAAACTTAGGTCAAAAAAGCCATTTAAGCCTTTTCACAGTGAGATATGGCCGAGAAATGTAATTTTGATGTTAACTCCCAAACCGCTGCGCAGAAGTCAACCAAACTTCACCCAATAGTGTATTGTATCACAATCTAGTAGTTACATTTGAAAATTTTGTTCTAGGACATTTTGTTTGAACGCAATCATCAAACTTAATTAAAAAAGTCATTTAAGCCTTTTCACAGTGAGATCTATGCGATATGGCCGAGAAATGTAATTTTGATGTTAACTCCCAAACCGCTGCGCAGAAGTCAACTAAACTTCACCCAATAGTGTATTGTATCACATTCTAGTAGTTACATTTGAAAATTTCGTTCTAGGACATTTGGTTCGAGCGCAATCATTAAACTTAATTAAAAAAGTCATTTAAGCCTTTTCACAGTGAGATCTATGCGATATGGCCGAGAAATGTAATTTTGATGTTAACTCCCAAACCGCTGCGCAGAAGTCAACCAAACTTCACCCAATAGTGTATTGTATCACAATCTAGTAGTTACATTTGAAAATTTTGTTCTAGGACATTTTGTTTGAACGCAATCATCAAACTTAATTAAAAAAGTCATTTAAGCCTTTTCACAGTGAGATCTATGCGATATGGCCGAGAAATGTAATTTTGATGTTAACTCCCAAACCGCTGCGCAGAATTCAACTAAACTTCACCCAATAGTGTATTGTATCACATTCTAGTAGTTACATTTGAAAATTTCGTTCTAGGACATTTGGTTCGAGCGCAATCATTAAACTTAATTAAAAAAGTCATTTAAGCCTTTTCACAGTGAGATCTATGCGATATGGCCGAGAAATGTAATTTTGATGTTAACTCCCAAACCGCTGCGCAGAAGTCAACCAAACTTCACCCATTAGTGTATTGTATCACAATCTAGTAGTTACATTTGAAAATTTTTTTCTAGGAAATTTTGTTTGAGCGCAATCATCAAACTTAATTAAAAAAGTCATTTAAGCCTTTTCACAGTGAGATCTATGCGATGTGGCCGAGAAATGTAATTTTGATGTTAACTCCCAAACCGCTGCGCAGAAGTCAACCAAACTTCACCCATTAGTGTATTGTATCACAATCTAGTAGTTACATGTGGAAATTTGGTTCTAGGACATTTGATTTGAGCGCAATCCTCAAACTTAGGTCAAAAAAGCCATTTAAGCCTTTTCACAGTGAGATCTATGCGATATGGCCGAGAAATGTAATTTTGATGTTAACTCCCAAACCGCTGCGCAGAAGTCAACCAAACTTCACCCAATAGTGTATTGTATCACAATCTAGTAGTTACATTTGAAAATTTTGTTCTAGGACATTTTGTTTGAACGCAATCATCAAACTTAATTAAAAAAGTCATTTAAGCCTTTTCACAGTGAGATCTATGCGATATGGCCGAGAAATGTAATTTTGATGTTAACTCCCAAACTAAACTTCACCCAATAGTGTATTGTATCACAATCTAGTAGTTACATTTGAAAATTTTGTTCTAGGACATTTTGTTTGAACGCAATCATCAAACTTAATTAAAAAAGTCATTTAAGCCTTTTCACAGTGAGATCTATGCGATAGAAGTAAACCAAACTTCACCCATTAGTGTATTGTATCACAATCTAGTAGTTACATGTGGAAATTTGGTTCTAGGACATTTGATTTGAGCGCAATCCTCAAACTTAGGTCAAAAAAGCCATTTAAGCCTTTTCACAGTGAGATATGGCCGAGAAATGTAATTTTGATGTTAACTCCCAAACCGCTGCGCAGAAGTCAACCAAACTTCACCCAATAGTGTATTGTATCACAATCTAGTAGTTACATTTGAAAATTTTGTTCTAGGACATTTTGTTTGAACGCAATCATCAAACTTAATTAAAAAAGTCATTTAAGCCTTTTCACAGTGAGATCTATGCGATATGGCCGAGAAATGTAATTTTGATGTTAACTCCCAAACCGCTGCGCAGAAGTCAACTAAACTTCACCCAATAGTGTATTGTATCACATTCTAGTAGTTACATTTGAAAATTTCGTTCTAGGACATTTGGTTCGAGCGCAATCATTAAACTTAATTAAAAAAGTCATTTAAGCCTTTTCACAGTGAGATCTATGCGATATGGCCGAGAAATGTAATTTTGATGTTAACTCCCAAACCGCTGCGCAGAAGTCAACCAAACTTCACCCAATAGTGTATTGTATCACAATCTAGTAGTTACATTTGAAAATTTTGTTCTAGGACATTTTGTTTGAACGCAATCATCAAACTTAATTAAAAAAGTCATTTAAGCCTTTTCACAGTGAGATCTATGCGATATGGCCGAGAAATGTAATTTTGATGTTAACTCCCAAACCGCTGCGCAGAATTCAACTAAACTTCACCCAATAGTGTATTGTATCACATTCTAGTAGTTACATTTGAAAATTTCGTTCTAGGACATTTGGTTCGAGCGCAATCATTAAACTTAATTAAAAAAGTCATTTAAGCCTTTTCACAGTGAGATCTATGCGATATGGCCGAGAAATGTAATTTTGATGTTAACTCCCAAACCGCTGCGCAGAAGTCAACCAAACTTCACCCATTAGTGTATTGTATCACAATCTAGTAGTTACATGTGGAAATTTGGTTCTAGGACATTTGATTTGAGCGCAATCCTCAAACTTAGGTCAAAAAAGCCATTTAAGCCTTTTCACAGTGAGATCTATGCGATATGGCCGAGAAATGTAATTTTGATGTTAACTCCCAAACCGCTGCGCAGAAGTCAACCAAACTTCACCCAATAGTGTATTGTATCACATTCTAGTAGTTACATTTTAAAATTTCGTTCTAGGACATTTGGTTTGAGCGCAATTATTAAACTTAGGTCAAAAAAGCCATTTAAGCCTTTTCACAGTGAGATCTATGCGATATGGCCGAGAAATGTAATTTTGATGTTAACTCCCAAACCGCTGCACAGAAGTCAACCAAACTTCACCCAATAGTGTATTGTATCACAATCTAGTAGTTACATTTGAAAATTTTGTTCTAGGAAATTTTGTTTGAGCGCAATCATCAAACTTAATTAAAAAAGTCATTTAAGCCTTTTCACAGTGAGATCTATGCGATATGGCCGAGAAATGTAATTTTGATGTTAACTCCCAAACCGCTGCGCAGAAGTCAACCAAACTTCACCCATTAGTGTATTGTATCACAATCTAGTAGTTACATGTGGAAATTTGGTTCTAGGACATTTGATTTGAGCGCAATCCTCAAACTTAGGTCAAAAAAGCCATTTAAGCCTTTTCACAGTGAGATCTATGCGATATGGCCGAGAAATGTAATTTTGATGTTAACTCCCAAACCGCTGCGCAGAAGTCAACCAAACTTCACCCAATAGTGTATTGTATCACAATCTAGTAGTTAAATTTGAAAATTTTGTTCTAGGACATTTTGTTTGAGCGCAATCCTCAAACTTAGGTCAAAAAAGCCATTTAAGCCTTTTCACAGTGAAATCTATGCGATATGGCCGAGAAATGTAATTTTGATGTTAACTCCCAAACCGCTGCGCAGAAGTCAACCAAACTTCACCCAATAGTGTATTGTATCACATTCTAGTAGTTACATTTGAAAATTTTGTTCTAGGATATTTGGTTTGAGCGCAATCATTAAGTTTAGGTCAAAAAAGCCATTTAAGCCTTTTCACAGTGAGATCTATGCGATATGGCCGAGAAATGTAATTTTGATGTTAACTCCCAAACCGCTGCGCAGAAGTCAACCAAACTTCACCCAATAGTGTATTGTATCACATTCTAGTAGTTACATTTGAAAATTTCGTTCTAGGACATTTGGTTTGAGCGCAATCATTAAACTTAGGTCAAAAAAGCCATTTAAGCCTTTTCACAGTGAGATCTATGCGATATGGCCGAGAAATGTAATTTTGATGTTAACTCCCAAACCGCTGCGCAGAAGTAAACCAAACTTCACCCAATAGTGTATTGTATCACAATCTAGTAGTTACATTTGAAAATTTTGTTCTAGGACATTTTGTTTGAGCGCAATCCTCAAACTTAGGTCAAAAAAGCCATTTAAGCCTTTTCACAGTGAGATCTATGCGATATGGCCGAGAAATGTAATTTTGATGTTAACTCCCAAACCGCTGCGCAGAAGTCAACCAAACTTCACCCAATAGTGTATTGTATCACATTCTAGTAGTTACATTTGAAAATTTTGTTCTAGGATATTTGGTTTGAGCGCAATCATTAAGTTTAGGTCAAAAAAGCCATTTAAGCCTTTTCACAGTGAGATCTATGCGATATGGCCGAGAAATGTAATTTTGATGTTAACTCCCAAACCGCTGCGCAGAAGTCAACCAAACTTCACCCATTAGTGTATTGTATCACAATCTAGTAGTTACATGTGGAAATTTGGTTCTAGGACATTTGATTTGAGCGCAATCCTCAAACTTAGGTCAAAAAAGCCATTTAAGCCTTTTCACAGTGAGATCTATTCGATATGGCCGAGAAATGTAATTTTGATGTTAACTCCCAAACCGCTGCGCAGAAGTAAACCAAACTTCACCCATTAGTGTATTGTATCACAATCTAGTAGTTACATGTGGAAATTTGGTTCTAGGACATTTGATTTGAGCGCAATCCTCAAACTTAGGTCAAAAAAGCCATTTAAGCCTTTTCACAGTGAGATCTATGCGATATGGCCGAGAAATGTAATTTTGATGTTAACTCCCAAACCGCTGCGCAGAAGTCAACCAAACTTCACCCAATAGTGTATTGTATCACAATCTTGTAGATACATTTGAAAATTTTGTTCTAGGACATTTTGTTTGAACGCAATCATCAAACTTAATTAAAAAAGTCATTTAAGCCTTTTCACAGTGAGATCTATGCGATATGGCCGAGAAATGTAATTTTGATGTTAACTCCCAAACCGCTGCGCAGAAGTCAACCAAACTTCACCCAATAGTGTATTGTATCACAATCTAGTAGTTACATTTGAAAATTTTGTTCTAGGACATTTTGTTTGAGCGCAATCCTCAAACTTAGGTCAAAAAAGCCATTTAAGCCTTTTCACAGTGAGATCTATGCGATATGGCCGAGAAATGTAATTTTGATGTTAACTCCCAAACCGCTGCGCAGAAGTCAACCAAACTTCACCCAATAGTGTATTGTATCACATTCTAGTAGTTACATTTGAAAATTTCGTTCTAGGATATTTGGTTTGAGCGCAATCATTAAACTTAGGTCAAAAAAGCCATTTAAGCCTTTTCACAGTGAGATCTATGCGATATGGCCGAGAAATGTAATTTTGATGTTAACTCCCAAACCGCTGCGCAGAAGTCAACCAAACTTCACCCAATAGTGTATTGTATCACATTCTAGTAGTTACATTTTAAAATTTCGTTCTAGGACATTTGGTTTGAGCGCAATTATTAAACTTAGGTCAAAAAAGCCATTTAAGCCTTTTCACAGTGAGATCTATGCGATATGGCCGAGAAATGTAATTTTGATGTTAACTCCCAAACCGCTGCGCAGAAGTAAACCAAACTTCACCCATTAGTGTATTGTATCACAATCTAGTAGTTACATGTGGAAATTTGGTTCTAGGACATTTGATTTGAGCGCAATCCTCAAACTTAGGTCAAAAAAGCCATTTAAGCCTTTTCACAGTGAGATATGGCCGAGAAATGTAATTTTGATGTTAACTCCCAAACCGCTGCGCAGAAGTCAACCAAACTTCACCCAATAGTGTATTGTATCACAATCTAGTAGTTACATTTGAAAATTTTGTTCTAGGACATTTTGTTTGAACGCAATCATCAAACTTAATTAAAAAAGTCATTTAAGCCTTTTCACAGTGAGATCTATGCGATATGGCCGAGAAATGTAATTTTGATGTTAACTCCCAAACCGCTGCGCAGAAGTCAACCAAACTTCACCCAATAGTGTATTGTATCACAATCTAGTAGTTACATTTGAAAATTTTGTTCTAGGACATTTTGTTTGAGCGCAATCCTCAAACTTAGGTCAAAAAAGCCATTTAAGCCTTTTCACAGTGAGATCTATGCGATATGGCCGAGAAATGTAATTTTGATGTTAACTCCCAAACCGCTGCGCAGAAGTCAACCAAACTTCACCCAATAGTGTATTGTATCACATTCTAGTAGTTACATTTGAAAATTTCGTTCTAGGACATTTGGTTTGAGCGCAATCATTAAACTTAGGTCAAAAAAGCCATTTAAGCCTTTTCACAGTGAGATCTATGCGATATGGCCGAGAAATGTAATTTTGATGTTAACTCCCAAACCGCTGCGCAGAAGTCAACCAAACTTCACCCAATAGTGTATTGTATCACATTCTAGTAGTTACATTTTAAAATTTCGTTCTAGGACATTTGGTTTGAGCGCAATTATTAAACTTAGGTCAAAAAAGCCATTTAAGCCTTTTCACAGTGAGATCTATGCGATATGGCCGAGAAATGTAATTTTGATGTTAACTCCCAAACCGCTGCGCAGAAGTAAACCAAACTTCACCCATTAGTGTATTGTATCACAATCTAGTAGTTACATGTGGAAATTTGGTTCTAGGACATTTGATTTGAGCGCAATCCTCAAACTTAGGTCAAAAAAGCCATTTAAGCCTTTTCACAGTGAGATATGGCCGAGAAATGTAATTTTGATGTTAACTCCCAAACCGCTGCGCAGAAGTCAACCAAACTTCACCCAATAGTGTATTGTATCACAATCTAGTAGTTACATTTGAAAATTTTGTTCTAGGACATTTTGTTTGAACGCAATCATCAAACTTAATTAAAAAAGTCATTTAAGCCTTTTCACAGTGAGATCTATGCGATATGGCCGAGAAATGTAATTTTGATGTTAACTCCCAAACCGCTGCGCAGAAGTCAACTAAACTTCACCCAATAGTGTATTGTATCACATTCTAGTAGTTACATTTGAAAATTTCGTTCTAGGACATTTGGTTCGAGCGCAATCATTAAACTTAATTAAAAAAGTCATTTAAGCCTTTTCACAGTGAGATCTATGCGATATGGCCGAGAAATGTAATTTTGATGTTAACTCCCAAACCGCTGCGCAGAAGTCAACCAAACTTCACCCAATAGTGTATTGTATCACAATCTAGTAGTTACATTTGAAAATTTCGTTCTAGGACATTTTGTTTGAACGCAATCATCAAACTTAATTAAAAAAGTCATTTAAGCCTTTTCACAGTGAGATCTATGCGATATGGCCGAGAAATGTAATTTTGATGTTAACTCCCAAACCGCTGCGCAGAAGTCAACTAAACTTCACCCAATAGTGTATTGTATCACATTCTAGTAGTTACATTTGAAAATTTCGTTCTAGGACATTTGGTTCGAGCGCAATCATTAAACTTAATTAAAAAAGTCATTTAAGCCTTTTCACAGTGAGATCTATGCGATATGGCCGAGAAATGTAATTTTGATGTTAACTCCCAAACCGCTGCGCAGAAGTCAACCAAACTTCACCCATTAGTTTATTGTATCACAATCTAGTAGTTACATGTGGAAATTTGGTTCTAGGACATTTGATTTGAGCGCAATCCTCAAACTTAGGTCAAAAAAGCCATTTAAGCCTTTTCACAGTGAGATCTATGCGATATGGCCGAGAAATGTAATTTTGATGTTAACTCCCAAACCGCTGCGCAGAAGTCAACCAAACTTCACCCAATAGTGTATTGTATCACATTCTAGTAGTTACATTTTAAAATTTCGTTCTAGGACATTTGGTTTGAGCGCAATTATTAAACTTAGGTCAAAAAAGCCATTTAAGCCTTTTCACAGTGAGATCTATGCGATATGGCCGAGAAATGTAATTTTGATGTTAACTCCCAAACCGCTGCGCAGAAGTCAACCAAACTTCACCCAATAGTGTATTGTATCACAATCTAGTAGTTACATTTGAAAATTTTGTTCTAGGAAATTTTGTTTGAGCGCAATCATCAAACTTAGGTCAAAAAAGCCATTTAAGCCTTTTCACAGTGAGATCTATGCGATATGGCCGAGAAATGTAATTTTGATGTTAACTCCCAAACCGCTGCGCAGAAGTCAACCAAACTTCACCCAATAGTGTATTGTATCACATTCTAGTAGTTACATTTTAAAATTTCGTTCTAGGACATTTGGTTTGAGCGCAATTATTAAACTTAGGTCAAAAAAGCCATTTAAGCCTTTTCACAGTGAGATCTATGCGATATGGCCGAGAAATGTAATTTTGATGTTAACTCCCAAACCGCTGCGCAGAAGTCAACCAAACTTCACCCATTAGTGTATTGTATCACAATCTAGTAGTTACATGTGGAAATTTGGTTCTAGGACATTTGATTTGAGCGCAATCCTCAAACTTAGGTCAAAAAAGCCATTTAAGCCTTTTCACAGTGAGATCTATGCGATATGGCCGAGAAATGTAATTTTGATGTTAACTCCCAAACCGCTGCGCAGAAGTCAACCAAACTTCACCCATTAGTGTATTGTATCACAATCTAGTAGTTACATTTGAAAATTTTGTTCTAGGACATTTTGTTTGAGCGCAATCATCAAACTTAATTAAAAAAGTCATTTAAGCCTTTTCACAGTGAGAGCTATGCGATATGGCCGAGAAATGTAATTTTGATGTTCCCTCCCAAACCGCTGCGCAGAAGTCAACCAAACTTCACCCATTAGTGTATTGTATCACAATCTAGTAGTTACATTTGAAAATTTTTTTCTAGGAAATTTTGTTTGAGAGCAATCATCAAACTTAATTAAAAAAGTCATTTAAGCCTTTTCACAGTGAGATCTATGCGATATGGCCGAGAAATGTAATTTTGATGTTAACTCCCAAACCGCTGCGCAGAAGTCAACCAAACTTCACCCATTAGTGTATTGTATCACAATCTAGTAGTTACATGTGGAAATTTGGTTCTAGGACATTTGATTTGAGCGCAATCCTCAAACTTAGGTCAAAAAAGCCATTTAAGCCTTTTCACAGTGAGATCTATGCGATATGGCCGAGAAATGTAATTTTGATGTTAACTCCCAAACCGCTGCGCAGAAGTCAACCAAACTTCACCCAATAGTGTATTGTATCACATTCTAGTAGTTACATTTAAAAATTTCGTTCTAGGACATTTGGTTTGAGCGCAATTATTAAACTTAGGTCAAAAAAGCCATTTAAGCCTTTTCACAGTGAGATCTATGCGATATGGCCGAGAAATGTAATTTTGATGTTAACTCCCAAACCGCTGCGCAGAAGTAAACCAAACTTAACCCATTAGTGTATTGTATCACAATCTAGTAGTTACATGTGGAAATTTGGTTCTAGGACATTTGATTTGAGCGCAATCCTCAAACTTAGGTCAAAAAAGCCATTTAAGCCTTTTCACAGTGAGATCTATGCGATATGGCCGAGAAATGTAATTTTGATGTTAACTCCCAAACCGCTGCGCAGAAGTCAACCAAACTTCACCCAATAGTGTATTGTATCACAATCTAGTAGTTACATTTGAAAAATTTGTCCTAGGACATTTTGTTTGAACGCAATCATCAAACTTAATTAAAAAAGTCATTTAAGCCTTTTCACAGTGAGATCTATGCGATATGGCCGAGAAATGTAATTTTGATGTTAACTCCCAAACCGCTGCGCAGAAGTCAACCAAACTTCACCCAATAGTGTATTGTATCACAATCTAGTAGTTACATTTGAAAATTTTGTTCTAGGACATTTTGTTTGAGCGCAATCCTCAAACTTAGGTCAAAAAAGCCATTTAAGCCTTTTCACAGTGAGATCTATGCGATATGGCCGAGAAATGTAATTTTGATGTTAACTCCCAAACCGCTGCGCAGAAGTCAACCAAACTTCACCCAATAGTGTATTGTATCACATTGTAGTAGTTACATTTGAAAATTTCGTTCTAGGACATTTGGTTTGAGCGCAATCATTAAGTTTAGGTCAAAAAAGCCATTTAAGCCTTTTCACAGTGAGATCTATGCGATATGGCCGAGAAATGTAATTTTGATGTTAACTCCCAAACCGCTGCGCAGAAGTCAACCAAACTTCACCCAATAGTGTATTGTATCACAATCTAGTAGTTACATTTGAAAATTTTGTTCTAGGACATTTTGTTTGAGCGCAATCCTCAAACTTAGGTCAAAAAAGCCATTTAAGCCTTTTCACAGTGAGATCTATGCGATATGGCCGAGAAATGTAATTTTGATGTTCACTCCCAAACCGCTGCGCAGAAGTCAACCAAACTTCACCCATTAGTGTATTGTATCACAATCTAGTAGTTACATGTGGAAATTTGGTTCTAGGACATTTGATTTGAGCGCAATCCTCAAACTTAGGTCAAAAAAGCCATTTAAGCCTTTTCACAGTGAGATCTATGCGATATGGCCGAGAAATGTAATTTTGATGTTGACTCCCAAACCGCTGCGCAGAAGTCAACCAAACTTCACCCAATTGTGTATTGTATCACAATCTAGTAGTTACATTTGAAAAATTTGTTCTAGGACATTTTGTTTGAACGCAATCATCAAACTTAATTAAAAAAGTCATTTAAGCCTTTTCACAGTGAGATCTATGCGATATGGCCGAGAAATGTAATTTTGATGTTAACTCCCAAACCGCTGCGCAGAAGTCAACCAAACTTCACCCAATAGTGTATTGTATCACAATCTAGTAGTTACATTTGAAAATTTTGTTCTAGGAAATTTTGTTTGAGCGCAATCATCAAACTTAATTAAAAAAGTCATTTAAGCCTTTTCACAGTGAGATCTATGCGATATGGCCGAGAAATGTAATTTTGATGTTAACTCCCAAACCGCTGCGCAGAAGTCAACCAAACTTCACCCATTAGTGTATTGTATCACAATCTAGTAGTTACATGTAAAAATTTGGTTCTAGGACATTTGATTTGAGCGCAATCCTCAAACTTAGGTCAAAAAAGCCATTTAAGCCTTTTCACAGTGAGATCTATGCGATATGGCCGAGAAATGTAATTTTGATGTTAACTCCCAAACCGCTGCGCAGAAGTCAACCAAACTTCACCCAATAGTGTATTGTATCACAATCTAGTAGTTACATTTGAAAATTTTGTTCTAGGACATTTTGTTTGAGCGCAATCATCAAACTTAATTAAAAAAGTCATTTAAGCCTTTTCACAGTGAGATCTATGCGATATGGCCGAGAAATGTAATTTTGATGTTAACTCCCAAACCGCTGCGCAGAAGTCAACCAAACTTCACCCATTAGTGTATTGTATCACAATCTAGTAGTTACATGTGGAAATTTGGTTCTAGGACATTTGATTTGAGCGCAATCCTCAAACTTAGGTCAAAAAAGCCATTTAAGCCTTTTCACAGTGAGATCTATGCGATATGGCCGAGAAATGTAATTTTGATGTTAACTCCCAAACCGCTGCGCAGAAGTCAACCAAACTTCACCCAATAGTGTATTGTATCACATTCTAGTAGTTACATTTGAAAATTTTGTTCTAGGAAATTTGGTTTGAGCGCAATCATTAAACTTAGGTCAAAAAAGCCATTTAAGCCTTTTCACAGTGAGATCTATGCGATATGGCCGAGAAATGTAATTTTGATGTTAACTCCCAAACCGCTGCGCAGAAGTCAACTAAACTTCACCCAATAGTGTATTGTATTAAATTCTAGTAGTTACATTTGAAAATTTCGTTCTAGGACATTTGGTTTGAGCGCAATCATTAAACTTAATTAAAAAAGCCATTTAAGCCTTTTCACAGTGAGATCTATGCGATATGGCCGAGAAATGTAATTTTGATGTTAACTCCCAAACCGCTGCGCAGAGGTCAACCAAACTTCACCCAATAGTGTATTGTATCACAATCTAGTAGTTACATTTGAAAATTTTGTTCTAGGACATTTTGTTTGAACGCAATCATCAAACTTAATTAAAAAAGTCATTTAAGCCTTTTCACAGTGAGATCTATGCGATATGGCCGAGAAATGTAATTTTGATGTTAACTCCCAAACCGCTGCGCAGAAGTCAACCAAACTTCACCCATTAGTGTATTGTATCACAATCTAGTAGTTACATGTGGAAATTTGGTTCTAGGACATTTGATTTGAGCGCAATCCTCAAACTTAGGTCAAAAAAGCCATTTAAGCCTTTTCACAGTGAGATCTATGCGATATGGCCGAGAAATGTAATTTTGATGTTAACTCCCAAACCGCTGCGCAGAAGTCAACCAAACTTCACCCAATAGTGTATTGTATCACATTCTAGTAGTTACATTTGAAAATTTTGTTCTAGGACATTTGGTTTGAGCGCAATCATTAAACTTAGGTCAAAAAAGCCATTTAAGCCTTTTCACAGTGAGATCTATGCGATATGGCCGAGAAATGTAATTTTGATGGTAACTCCCAAACCGCTGCGCAGAAGTCAACTAAACTTCACCCAATAGTGTATTGTATTAAATTCTAGTAGTTACATTTGAAAATTTCGTTCTAGGACATTTGGTTTGAGCGCAATCATTAAACTTAATTAAAAAAGCCATTTAAGCCTTTTCACAGTGAGATCTATGCGATATGGCCGAGAAATGTAATTTTGATGTTAACTCCCAAACCGCTGCGCAGAGGTCAACCAAACTTCACCCAATAGTGTATTGTATCACAATCTAGTAGTTACATTTGAAAATTTTGTTCTAGGACATTTTGTTTGAACGCAATCATCAAACTTAATTAAAAAAGTCATTTAAGCCTTTTCACAGTGAGATCTATGCGATATGGCCGAGAAATGTAATTTGGATGTTAACTCCCAAACCGCTGCGCAGAAGTCAACCAAACTTCACCCAATAGTGTATTGTATCACAATCTAGTAGTTACATTTGAAAATTTTGTTCTAGGAAATTTTGTTTGAGCGCAATCATCAAACGTAATTAAAAAAGTCATTTAAGCCTTTTCACAGTGAGATCTATGCGATATGGCCGAAAAATGTAATTTTGATGTTAACTCCCAAACCGCTGCGCAGAAGTCAACCAAACTTCACCCATTAGTGTATTGTATCACAATCTAGTAGTTACATGTGGAAATTTGGTTCTAGGACATTTGATTTGAGCGCAATCCTCAAACTTAGGTCAAAAAAGCCATTTAAGCCTTTTCACAGTGAGATCTATGCGATATGGCCGAGAAATGTAATTTTGATGTTAACTCCCAAACCGCTGCGCAGAAGTCAACCAAACTTCACCCAATAGTGTATTGTATCACATTCTAGTAGTTACATTTTAAAATTTCGTTCTAGGACATTTGGTTTGAGCGCAATTATTAAACTTAGGTCAAAAAAGCCATTTAAGCCTTTTCACAGTGAGATCTATGCGATATGGCCGAGAAATGTAATTTTGATGTTAACTCCCAAACCGCTGCGCAGAAGTCAACCAAACTTCACCCATTAGTGTATTGTATCACAATCTAGTAGTTACATGTGGAAATTTGGTTCTAGGACATTTGATTTGAGCGCAATCCTCAAACTTAGGTCAAAAAAGCCATTTAAGCCTTTTCACAGTGAGATCTATGCGATATGGCCGAGAAATGTAATTTTGATGTTAACTCCCAAACCGCTGCGCAGAAGTCAACCAAACTTCACCCAATAGTGTATTGTATCACAATCTAGTAGTTACATTTGAAAATTTTGTTCTAGGACATTTTGTTTGAGCGCAATCATCAAACTTAATTAAAAAAGTCATTTAAGCCTTTTCACAGTGAGATCTATGCGATATGGCCGAGAAATGTAATTTTGATGTTCACTCCCAAACCGCTGCGCAGAAGTCAACCAAACTTCACCCATTAGTGTATTGTATCACAATCTAGTAGTTACATTTGAAAATTTTTTTCTAGGAAATTTTGTTTGAGCGCAATCATCAAACTTAATTAAAAAAGTCATTTAAGCCTTTTCACAGTGAGATCTATGCGATGTGGCCGAGAAATGTAATTTTGATGTTAACTCCCAAACCGCTGCGCAGAAGTCAACCAAACTTCACCCATTAGTGTATTGTATCACAATCTAGTAGTTACATGTGGAAATTTGGTTCTAGGACATTTGATTTGAGCGCAATCCTCAAACTTAGGTCAAAAAAGCCATTTAAGCCTTTTCACAGTGAGATCTATGCGATATGGCCGAGAAATGTAATTTTGATGTTAACTCCCAAACCACTGCGCAGAAGTCAACCAAACTTCACCCAATAGTGTATTGTATCACATTCTAGTAGTTACATTTGAAAATTTCGTTCTAGGACATTTGGTTTGAGCGCAATTATTAAACTTAGATCAAAAAAGCCATTTAAGCCTTTTCACAGTGAGATCTATGCGATATGGCCGAGAAATGTAATTTTGATGTTAACTCCCAAACCGCTGCGCAGAAGTAAACCAAACTTCACCCATTAGTGTATTGTATCACAATCTAGTAATTACATGTGGAAATTTGGTTCTAGGACATTTGATTTTAGCGCAATCCTCAAACTTAGGTCAAAAAAGCCATTTAAGTCTTTTCACAGTGAGATCTATGCGATATGGCCGAGAAATGTAATTTTGATGTTAACTCCCAAACCGCTGCGCAGAAGTCAACCAAACTTCACCCAATAGTGTATTGTATCACAATCTAGTAGTTACATTTGAAAATTTTGTTCTAGGACATTTTGTTTGAGCGCAATCATCAAACTTAATTAAAAAAGTCATTTAAGCCTTTTCACAGTGAGAGCTATGCGATATGGCCGAGAAATGTAATTTTGATGTTCACTCCCAAACCGCTGCGCAGAAGTCAACCAAACTTCACCCATTAGTGTATTGTATCACAATCTAGTAGTTACATTTGAAAATTTTTTTCTAGGAAATTTTGTTTGAGAGCAATCATCAAACTTAATTAAAAAAGTCATTTAAGCCTTTTCACAGTGAGATCTATGCGATATGGCCGAGAAATGTAATTTTGATGTTAACTCCCAAACCGCTGCGCAGAAGTCAACCAAACTTCACCCATTAGTGTATTGTATCACAATCTAGTAGTTACATGTGGAAATTTGGTTCTAGGACATTTGATTTGAGCGCAATCCTCAAACTTAGGTCAAAAAAGCCATTTAAGCCTTTTCACAGTGAGATCTATGCGATATGGCCGAGAAATGTAATTTTGATGTTAACTCCCAAACCGCTGCGCAGAAGTCAACCAAACTTCACCCAATAGTGTATTGTATCACATTCTAGTAGTTACATTTAAAAATTTCGTTCTAGGACATTTGGTTTGAGCGCAATTATTAAACTTAGGTCAAAAAAGCCATTTAAGCCTTTTCACAGTGAGATCTATGCGATATGGCCGAGAAATGTAATTTTGATGTTAACTCCCAAACCGCTGCGCAGAAGTAAACCAAACTTAACCCATTAGTGTATTGTATCACAATCTAGTAGTTACATGTGGAAATTTGGTTCTAGGACATTTGATTTGAGCGCAATCCTCAAACTTAGGTCAAAAAAGCCATTTAAGCCTTTTCACAGTGAGATCTATGCGATATGGCCGAGAAATGTAATTTTGATGTTAACTCCCAAACCGCTGCGCAGAAGTCAACCAAACTTCACCCAATAGTGTATTGTATCACAATCTAGTAGTTACATTTGAAAATTTTGTTCTAGGACATTTTGTTTGAACGCAATCATCAAACTTAATTAAAAAAGTCATTTAAGCCTTTTCACAGTGAGATCTATGCGATATGGCCGAGAAATGTAATTTTGATGTTAACTCCCAAACCGCTGCGCAGAAGTCAACCAAACTTCACCCAATAGTGTATTGTATCACAATCTAGTAGTTACATGTGGAAATTTGGTTCTAGGACATTTGATTTGAGCGCAATCCTCAAACTTAGGTCAAAAAAGCCATTTAAGCCTTTTCACAGTGAGATCTATGCGATATGGCCGAGAAACGTAATTTTGATGTTAACTCCCAAACCGCTGCGCAGAAGTCAACCAAACTTCACCCAATAGTGTATTGTATCACATTCTAGTAGTTACATTTGAAAATTTCGTTCTAGGACATTTGGTTTGAGCGCAATTATTAAACTTAGGTCAAAAAAGCCATTTAAGCCTTTTCACAGTGAGATCTATGCGATATGGCCGAGAAATGTAATTTTGATGTTAACTCCCAAACCGCTGCGCAGAAGTAAACCAAACTTCACCCATTAGTGTATTGTATCACAATCTAGTAATTACATGTGGAAATTTGGTTCTAGGACATTTGATTTTAGCGCAATCCTCAAACTTAGGTCAAAAAAGCCATTTAAGCCTTTTCACAGTGAGATCTATGCGATATGGCCGAGAAATGTAATTTTGATGTTAACTCCCAAACCGCTGCGCAGAAGTCAACCAAACTTCACCCAATAGTGTATTGTATCACAATCTAGTAGTTACATTTGAAAATTTTGTTCTAGGACATTTTGTTTGAACGCAATCATCAAACTTAATTAAAAAAGTCATTTAAGCCTTTTCACAGTGAGATCTATGCGATATGGCCGAGAAATGTAATTTTGATGTTAACTCCCAAACCGCTGCGCAGAAGTCAACTAAACTTCACCCAATAGTGTATTGTATCACATTCTAGTAGTTACATTTGAAAATTTCGTTCTAGGACATTTGGTTCGAGCGCAATCATTAAACTTAATTAAAAAAGTCATTTAAGCCTTTTCACAGTGAGATCTATGCGATATGGCCGAGAAATGTAATTTTGATGTTAACTCCCAAACCGCTGCGCAGAAGTCAACCAAACTTCACCCAATAGTGTATTGTATCACAATCTAGTAGTTACATTTGAAAATTTTGTTCTAGGACATTTTGTTTGAACGCAATCATCAAACTTAATTAAAAAAGTCATTTAAGCCTTTTCACAGTGAGATCTATGCGATAGAAGTAAACCAAACTTCACCCATTAGTGTATTGTATCACAATCTAGTAGTTACATGTGGAAATTTGGTTCTAGGACATTTGATTTGAGCGCAATCCTCAAACTTAGGTCAAAAAAGCCATTTAAGCCTTTTCACAGTGAGATATGGCCGAGAAATGTAATTTTGATGTTAACTCCCAAACCGCTGCGCAGAAGTCAACCAAACTTCACCCAATAGTGTATTGTATCACAATCTAGTAGTTACATTTGAAAATTTTGTTCTAGGACATTTTGTTTGAACGCAATCATCAAACTTAATTAAAAAAGTCATTTAAGCCTTTTCACAGTGAGATCTATGCGATATGGCCGAGAAATGTAATTTTGATGTTAACTCCCAAACTAAACTTCACCCAATAGTGTATTGTATCACAATCTAGTAGTTACATTTGAAAATTTTGTTCTAGGACATTTTGTTTGAACGCAATCATCAAACTTAATTAAAAAAGTCATTTAAGCCTTTTCACAGTGAGATCTATGCGATAGAAGTAAACCAAACTTCACCCATTAGTGTATTGTATCACAATCTAGTAGTTACATGTGGAAATTTGGTTCTAGGACATTTGATTTGAGCGCAATCCTCAAACTTAGGTCAAAAAAGCCATTTAAGCCTTTTCACAGTGAGATATGGCCGAGAAATGTAATTTTGATGTTAACTCCCAAACCGCTGCGCAGAAGTCAACCAAACTTCACCCAATAGTGTATTGTATCACAATCTAGTAGTTACATTTGAAAATTTTGTTCTAGGACATTTTGTTTGAACGCAATCATCAAACTTAATTAAAAAAGTCATTTAAGCCTTTTCACAGTGAGATCTATGCGATATGGCCGAGAAATGTAATTTTGATGTTAACTCCCAAACCGCTGCGCAGAAGTCAACTAAACTTCACCCAATAGTGTATTGTATCACATTCTAGTAGTTACATTTGAAAATTTCGTTCTAGGACATTTGGTTCGAGCGCAATCATTAAACTTAATTAAAAAAGTCATTTAAGCCTTTTCACAGTGAGATCTATGCGATATGGCCGAGAAATGTAATTTTGATGTTAACTCCCAAACCGCTGCGCAGAAGTCAACCAAACTTCACCCAATAGTGTATTGTATCACAATCTAGTAGTTACATTTGAAAATTTTGTTCTAGGACATTTTGTTTGAACGCAATCATCAAACTTAATTAAAAAAGTCATTTAAGCCTTTTCACAGTGAGATCTATGCGATATGGCCGAGAAATGTAATTTTGATGTTAACTCCCAAACCGCTGCGCAGAAGTCAACTAAACTTCACCCAATAGTGTATTGTATCACATTCTAGTAGTTACATTTGAAAATTTCGTTCTAGGACATTTGGTTCGAGCGCAATCATTAAACTTAATTAAAAAAGTCATTTAAGCCTTTTCACAGTGAGATCTATGCGATATGGCCGAGAAATGTAATTTTGATGTTAACTCCCAAACCGCTGCGCAGAAGTCAACCAAACTTCACCCATTAGTGTATTGTATCACAATCTAGTAGTTACATGTGGAAATTTGGTTCTAGGACATTTGATTTGAGCGCAATCCTCAAACTTAGGTCAAAAAAGCCATTTAAGCCTTTTCACAGTGAGATCTATGCGATATGGCCGAGAAATGTAATTTTGATGTTAACTCCCAAACCGCTGCGCAGAAGTCAACCAAACTTCACCCAATAGTGTATTGTATCACATTCTAGTAGTTACATTTTAAAATTTCGTTCTAGGACATTTGGTTTGAGCGCAATTATTAAACTTAGGTCAAAAAAGCCATTTAAGCCTTTTCACAGTGAGATCTATGCGATATGGCCGAGAAATGTAATTTTGATGTTAACTCCCAAACCGCTGCGCAGAAGTCAACCAAACTTCACCCAATAGTGTATTGTATCACAATCTAGTAGTTACATTGGAAAATTTTGTTCTAGGAAATTTTGTTTGAGCGCAATCATCAAACTTAATTAAAAAAGTCATTTAAGCCTTTTCACAGTGAGATCTATGCGATATGGCCGAGAAATGTAATTTTGATGTTAACTCCCAAACCGCTGCGCAGAAGTCAACCAAACTTCACCCATTAGTGTATTGTATCACAATCTAGTAGTTACATGTGGAAATTTGGTTCTAGGACATTTGATTTGAGCGCAATCCTCAAACTTAGGTCAAAAAAGCCATTTAAGCCTTTTCACAGTGAGATCTATGCGATATGGCCGAGAAATGTAATTTTGATGTTAACTCCCAAACCGCTGCGCAGAAGTCAACCAAACTTCACCCAATAGTGTATTGTATCACATTCTAGTAGTTACATTTAAAAATTTCGTTCTAGGACATTTGGTTTGAGCGCAATTATTAAACTTAGGTCAAAAAAGCCATTTAAGCCTTTTCACAGTGAGATCTATGCGATATGGCCGAGAAATTTAATTTTGATGTTAACTCCCAAACCGCTGCGCAGAAGTAAACCAAACTTTACCCATTAGTGTATTGTATCACAATCTAGTAGTTACATGTGGAAATTTGGTTCTAGGACATTTGATTTGAGCGCAATCCTCAAACTTAGGTCAAAAAAGCCATTTAAGCCTTTTCACAGTGAGATCTATGCGATATGGCCGAGAAATGTAATTTTGATGTTAACTCCCAAACCGCTGCGCAGAAGTCAACCAAACTTCACCCAATAGTGTATTGTATCACAATCTAGTAGTTACATTTGAAAATTTTGTTCTAGGACATTTTGTTTGAACGCAATCATCAAACTTAATTAAAAAAGTCATTTAAGCCTTTTCACAGTGAGATCTATGCGATAAGGCCGAGAAATGTAATTTTGATGTTAACTCCCAAACCGCTGCGCAGAAGTCAACCAAACTTCACCCAATAGTGTATTGTATCACAATCTAGTAGTTACATTTGAAAATTGTGTTCTAGGACATTTTGTTTGAGCGCAATCCTCAAACTTAGGTCAAAAAAGCCATTTAAGCCTTTTCACAGTGAGATCTATGCGATATGGCCGAGAAATGTAATTTTGATGTTAACTCCCAAACCGCTGCGCAGAAGTCAACCAAACTTCACCCAATAGTGTATTGTATCACATTCAAGTAGTTACATTTGAAAATTTTGTTCTAGGACATTTGGTTTGAGCGCAATCATTAAGTTTAGGTCAAAAAAGCCATTTAAGCCTTTTCACAGTGAGATCTATGCGATATGGCCGAGAAATGTAATTTTGATGTTAACTCCCAAACCGCTGCGCAGAAGTCAACCAAACTTCACCCAATAGTGTATTGTATCACATTCTAGTAGTTACATTTGAAAATTTCGTTCTAGGACATTTGGTTTGAGCGCAATCATTAAACTTAATTAAAAAAGCCATTTAAGCCTTTTCACAGTGAGATCTATGCGATATGGCCGAGAAATGTAATTTTGATGTTAACTCCCAAACCGCTGCGCAGAAGTAAACCAAACTTCACCCATTAGTGTATTGTATCACAATCTAGTAGTTACATGTGGAAATTTGGTTCTAGGACATTTGATTTGAGCGCAATCCTCAAACTTAGGTCAAAAAAGCCATTTAAGCCTTTTCACAGTGAGATCTATGCGATATGGCCGAGAAATGTAATTTTGATGTTAACTCCCAAACCGCTGCGCAGAAGTCAACCAAACTTCACCCAATAGTGTATTGTATCACAATCTTGTAGATACATTTGAAAATTTTGTTCTAGGACATTTTGTTTGAACGCAATCATCAAACTTAATTAAAAAAGTCATTTAAGCCTTTTCACAGTGAGATCTATGCGATATGGCCGAGAAATGTAATTTTGATGTTAACTCCCAAACCGCTGCGCAGAAGTCAACCAAACTTCACCCAATAGTGTATTGTATCACAATCTAGTAGTTACATTTGAAAATTTTGTTCTAGGACATTTTGTTTGAGCGCAATCCTCAAACTTAGGTCAAAAAAGCCATTTAAGCCTTTTCACAGTGAGATCTATGCGATATGGCCGAGAAATGTAATTTTGATGTTAACTCCCAAACCGCTGCGCAGAAGTCAACCAAACTTCACCCAATAGTGTATTGTATCACATTCTAGTAGTTACATTTGAAAATTTCGTTCTAGGATATTTGGTTTGAGCGCAATCATTAAACTTAGGTCAAAAAAGCCATTTAAGCCTTTTCACAGTGAGATCTATGCGATATGGCCGAGAAATGTAATTTTGATGTTAACTCCCAAACCGCTGCGCAGAAGTCAACCAAACTTCACCCAATAGTGTATTGTATCACATTCTAGTAGTTACATTTTAAAATTTCGTTCTAGGACATTTGGTTTGAGCGCAATTATTAAACTTAGGTCAAAAAAGCCATTTAAGCCTTTTCACAGTGAGATCTATGCGATATGGCCGAGAAATGTAATTTTGATGTTAACTCCCAAACCGCTGCGCAGAAGTAAACCAAACTTCACCCATTAGTGTATTGTATCACAATCTAGTAGTTACATGTGGAAATTTGGTTCTAGGACATTTGATTTGAGCGCAATCCTCAAACTTAGGTCAAAAAAGCCATTTAAGCCTTTTCACAGTGAGATATGGCCGAGAAATGTAATTTTGATGTTAACTCCCAAACCGCTGCGCAGAAGTCAACCAAACTTCACCCAATAGTGTATTGTATCACAATCTAGTAGTTACATTTGAAAATTTTGTTCTAGGACATTTTGTTTGAACGCAATCATCAAACTTAATTAAAAAAGTCATTTAAGCCTTTTCACAGTGAGATCTATGCGATATGGCCGAGAAATGTAATTTTGATGTTAACTCCCAAACCGCTGCGCAGAAGTCAACCAAACTTCACCCAATAGTGTATTGTATCACAATCTAGTAGTTACATTTGAAAATTTTGTTCTAGGACATTTTGTTTGAGCGCAATCCTCAAACTTAGGTCAAAAAAGCCATTTAAGCCTTTTCACAGTGAGATCTATGCGATATGGCCGAGAAATGTAATTTTGATGTTAACTCCCAAACCGCTGCGCAGAAGTCAACCAAACTTCACCCAATAGTATATTGTATCACATTCTAGTAGTTACATTTGAAAATTTCGTTCTAGGACATTTGGTTTGAGCGCAATCATTAAACTTAGGTCAAAAAAGCCATTTAAGCCTTTTCACAGTGAGATCTATGCGATATGGCCGAGAAATGTAATTTTGATGTTAACTCCCAAACCGCTGCGCAGAAGTCAACCAAACTTCACCCAATAGTGTATTGTATCACATTCTAGTAGTTACATTTTAAAATTTCGTTCTAGGACATTTGGTTTGAGCGCAATTATTAAACTTAGGTCAAAAAAGCCATTTAAGCCTTTTCACAGTGAGATCTATGCGATATGGCCGAGAAATGTAATTTTGATGTTAACTCCCAAACCGCTGCGCAGAAGTAAACCAAACTTCACCCATTAGTGTATTGTATCACAATCTAGTAGTTACATGTGGAAATTTGGTTCTAGGACATTTGATTTGAGCGCAATCCTCAAACTTAGGTCTAAAAAGCCATTTAAGCCTTTTCACAGTGAGATATGGCCGAGAAATGTAATTTTGATGTTAACTCCCAAACCGCTGCGCAGAAGTCAACCAAACTTCACCCAATAGTGTATTGTATCACAATCTAGTAGTTACATTTGAAAATTTTGTTCTAGGACATTTTGTTTGAACGCAATCATCAAACTTAATTAAAAAAGTCATTTAAGCCTTTTCACAGTGAGATCTATGCGATATGGCCGAGAAATGTAATTTTGATGTTAACTCCCAAACCGCTGCGCAGAAGTCAACTAAACTTCACCCAATAGTGTATTGTATCACATTCTAGTAGTTACATTTGAAAATTTCGTTCTAGGACATTTGGTTCGAGCGCAATCATTAAACTTAATTAAAAAAGTCATTTAAGGCTTTTCTCAGTGAGATCTATGCGATATGGCCGAGAAATGTAATTTTGATGTTAACTCCCAAACCGCTGCGCAGAAGTCAACCAAACTTCACCCAATAGTGTATTGTATCACAATCTAATAGTTACATTTGAAAATTTTGTTCTAGGACATTTTGTTTGAACGCAATCATCAAACTTAATTAAAAAAGTCATTTAAGCCTTTTCACAGTGAGATCTATGCGATATGGCCGAGAAATGTAATTTTGATGTTAACTCCCAAACCGCTGCGCAGAAGTCAACTAAACTTCACCCAATAGTGTATTGTATCACATTCTAGTAGTTACATTTGAAAATTTCGTTCTAGGACATTTGGTTCGAGCGCAATCATTAAACTTAATTAAAAAAGTCATTTAAGCCTTTTCACAGTGAGATCTATGCGATATGGCCGAGAAATGTAATTTTGATGTTAACTCCCAAACCGCTGCGCAGAAGTCAACCAAACTTCACCCATTAGTGTATTGTATCACAATCTAGTAGTTACATGTGGAAATTTGGTTCTAGGACATTTGATTTGAGCGCAATCCTCAAACTTAGGTCAAAAAAGCCATTTAAGCCTTTTCACAGTGAGATCTATGCGATATGGCCGAGAAATGTAATTTTGATGTTAACTCCCAAACCGCTGCGCAGAAGTCAACCAAACTTCACCCAATAGTGTATTGTATCACATTCTAGTAGTTACATTTTAAAATTTCGTTCTAGGACATTTGGTTTGAGCGCAATTATTAAACTTAGGTCAAAAAAGCCATTTAAGCCTTTTCACAGTGAGATCTATGCGATATGGCCGAGAAATGTAATTTTGATGTTAACTCCCAAACCGCTGCGCAGAAGTCAACCAAACTTCACCCAATAGTGTATTGTATCACAATCTAGTAGTTACATTTGAAAATTTTGTTCTAGGAAATTTTGTTTGAGCGCAATCATCAAACTTAGGTCAAAAAAGCCATTTAAGCCTTTTCACAGTGAGATCTATGCGATATGGCCGAGAAATGTAATTTTGATGTTAACTCCCAAACCGCTGCGCAGAAGTCAACCAAACTTCACCCAATAGTGTATTGTATCACATTCTAGTAGTTACATTTTAAAATTTCGTTCTAGGACATTTGGTTTGAGCGCAATTATTAAACTTAGGTCAAAAAAGCCATTTAAGCCTTTTCACAGTGAGATCTATGCGATATGGCCGAGAAATGTAATTTTGATGTTAACTCCCAAACCGCTGCGCATAAGTCAACCAAACTTCACCCATTAGTGTATTGTATCACAATCTAGTAGTTACATGTGGAAATTTGGTTCTAGGACATTTGATTTGAGCGCAATCCTCAAACTTAGGTCAAAAAAGCCATTTAAGCCTTTTCACAGTGAGATCTATGCGATATGGCCGAGAAATGTAATTTTGATGTTAACTCCCAAACCGCTGCGCAGAAGTCAACCAAACTTCACCCATTAGTGTATTGTATCACAATCTAGTAGTTACATTTGAAAATTTTGTTCTAGGACATTTTGTTTGAGCGCAATCATCAAACTTAATTAAAAAAGTCATTTAAGCCTTTTCACAGTGAGAGCTATGCGATATGGCCGAGAAATGTAATTTTGATGTTCACTCCCAAACCGCTGCGCAGAAGTCAACCAAACTTCACCCATTAGTGTATTGTATCACAATCTAGTAGTTACATTTGAAAAATTTTTTCTAGGAAATTTTGTTTGAGAGCAATCATCAAACTTAATTAAAAAAGTCATTTAAGCCTTTTCACAGTGAGATCTATGCGATATGGCCGAGAAATGTAATTTTGATGTTAACTCCCAAACCGCTGCGCAGAAGTCAACCAAACTTCACCCATTAGTGTA
This sequence comes from Corythoichthys intestinalis, assembly GCF_030265065.1. Classification (NCBI taxonomy): domain Eukaryota; kingdom Metazoa; phylum Chordata; class Actinopteri; order Syngnathiformes; family Syngnathidae; genus Corythoichthys; species Corythoichthys intestinalis. The sequence goes on from NC_080407.1 coordinate 34,814,178, forward strand.
TTGTATCACAATCTAGTAGTTACATGTGGAAATTTGGTTCTAGGACATTTGATTTGAGCGCAATCCTCAAACTTAGGTCAAAAAAGCCATTTAAGCCTTTTCACAGTGAGATCTATGCGATATGGCCGAGAAATGTAATTTTGATGTTAACTCCCAAACCGCTGCGCAGAAGTCAACCAAACTTCACCCAATAGTGTATTGTATCACATTCTAGTAGTTACATTTAAAAATTTCGTTCTAGGACATTTGGTTTGAGCGCAATTATTAAACTTAGGTCAAAAAAGCCATTTAAGCCTTTTCACAGTGAGATCTATGCGATATGGCCGAGAAATGTAATTTTGATGTTAACTCCCAAACCGCTGCGCAGAAGTAAACCAAACTTAACCCATTAGTGTATTGTATCACAATCTAGTAGTTACATGTGGAAATTTGGTTCTAGGACATTTGATTTGAGCGCAATCCTCAAACTTAGGTCAAAAAAGCCATTTAAGCCTTTTCACAGTGAGATCTATGCGATATGGCCGAGAAATGTAATTTTGATGTTAACTCCCAAACCGCTGCGCAGAAGTCAACCAAACTTCACCCAATAGTGTATTGTATCACAATCTAGTAGTTACATTTGAAAATTTTGTTCTAGGACATTTTGTTTGAACGCAATCATCAAACTTAATTAAAAAAGTCATTTAAGCCTTTTCACAGTGAGATCTATGCGATATGGCCGAGAAATGTAATTTTGATGTTAACTCCCAAACCGCTGCGCAGAAGTCAACCAAACTTCACCCAATAGTGTATTGTATCACATTCTAGTAGTTACATTTGAAAATTTCGTTCTAGGACATTTGGTTTGAGCGCAATCATTAAACTTAATTAAAAAAGCCATTTAAGCCTTTTCACAGTGAGATCTATGCGATATGGCCGAGAAATGTAATTTTGATGTTAACTCCCAAACCGCTGCGCAGAAGTAAACCAAACTTCACCCATTAGTGTATTGTATCACAATCTAGTAGTTACATGTGGAAATTTGGTTCTAGGACATTTGATTTGAGCGCAATCCTCAAACTTAGGTCAAAAAAGCCATTTAAGCCTTTTCACAGTGAGATCTATGCGATATGGCCGAGAAATGTAATTTTGATGTTAACTCCCAAACCGCTGCGCAGAAGTCAACCAAACTTCACCCAATAGTGTATTGTATCACATTCAAGTAGTTACATTTGAAAATTTTGTTCTAGGACATTTGGTTTGAGCGCAATCATTAAGTTTAGGTCAAAAAAGCCATTTAAGCCTTTTCACAGTGAGATCTATGCGATATGGCCGAGAAATGTAATTTTGATGTTAACTCCCAAACCGCTGCGCAGAAGTCAACCAAACTTCACCCAATAGTGTATTGTATCACATTCTAGTAGTTACATTTGAAAATTTCGTTCTAGGACATTTGGTTTGAGCGCAATCATTAAACTTAATTAAAAAAGCCATTTAAGCCTTTTCACAGTGAGATCTATGCGATATGGCCGAGAAATGTAATTTTGATGTTAACTCCCAAACCGCTGCGCAGAAGTAAACCAAACTTCACCCATTAGTGTATTGTATCACAATCTAGTAGTTACATGTGGAAATTTGGTTCTAGGACATTTGATTTGAGCGCAATCCTCAAACTTAGGTCAAAAAAGCCATTTAAGCCTTTTCACAGTGAGATCTATGCGATATGGCCGAGAAATGTAATTTTGATGTTAACTCCCAAACCGCTGCGCAGAAGTCAACCAAACTTCACCCAATAGTGTATTGTATCACAATCTTGTAGATACATTTGAAAATTTTGTTCTAGGACATTTTGTTTGAACGCAATCATCAAACTTAATTAAAAAAGTCATTTAAGCCTTTTCACAGTGAGATCTATGCGATATGGCCGAGAAATGTAATTTTGATGTTAACTCCCAAACCGCTGCGCAGAAGTCAACCAAACTTCACCCAATAGTGTATTGTATCACAATCTAGTAGTTACATTTGAAAATTTTGTTCTAGGACATTTTGTTTGAGCGCAATCCTCAAACTTAGGTCAAAAAAGCCATTTAAGCCTTTTCACAGTGAGATCTATGCGATATGGCCGAGAAATGTAATTTTGATGTTAACTCCCAAACCGCTGCGCAGAAGTCAACCAAACTTCACCCAATAGTGTATTGTATCACATTCTAGTAGTTACATTTGAAAATTTCGTTCTAGGATATTTGGTTTGAGCGCAATCATTAAACTTAGGTCAAAAAAGCCATTTAAGCCTTTTCACAGTGAGATCTATGCGATATGGCCGAGAAATGTAATTTTGATGTTAACTCCCAAACCGCTGCGCAGAAGTCAACCAAACTTCACCCAATAGTGTATTGTATCACATTCTAGTAGTTACATTTTAAAATTTCGTTCTAGGACATTTGGTTTGAGCGCAATTATTAAACTTAGGTCAAAAAAGCCATTTAAGCCTTTTCACAGTGAGATCTATGCGATATGGCCGAGAAATGTAATTTTGATGTTAACTCCCAAACCGCTGCGCAGAAGTAAACCAAACTTCACCCATTAGTGTATTGTATCACAATCTAGTAGTTACATGTGGAAATTTGGTTCTAGGACATTTGATTTGAGCGCAATCCTCAAACTTAGGTCAAAAAAGCCATTTAAGCCTTTTCACAGTGAGATATGGCCGAGAAATGTAATTTTGATGTTAACTCCCAAACCGCTGCGCAGAAGTCAACCAAACTTCACCCAATAGTGTATTGTATCACAATCTAGTAGTTACATTTGAAAATTTTGTTCTAGGACATTTTGTTTGAACGCAATCATCAAACTTAATTAAAAAAGTCATTTAAGCCTTTTCACAGTGAGATCTATGCGATATGGCCGAGAAATGTAATTTTGATGTTAACTCCCAAACCGCTGCGCAGAAGTCAACCAAACTTCACCCAATAGTGTATTGTATCACAATCTAGTAGTTACATTTGAAAATTTTGTTCTAGGACATTTGGTTCGAGCGCAATCATTAAACTTAATTAAAAAAGTCATTTAAGGCTTTTCTCAGTGAGATCTATGCGATATGGCCGAGAAATGTAATTTTGATGTTAACTCCCAAACCGCTGCGCAGAAGTCAACCAAACTTCACCCAATAGTGTATTGTATCACAATCTAATAGTTACATTTGAAAATTTTGTTCTAGGACATTTTGTTTGAACGCAATCATCAAACTTAATTAAAAAAGTCATTTAAGCCTTTTCACAGTGAGATCTATGCGATATGGCCGAGAAATGTAATTTTGATGTTAACTCCCAAACCGCTGCGCAGAAGTCAACTAAACTTCACCCAATAGTGTATTGTATCACATTCTAGTAGTTACATTTGAAAATTTCGTTCTAGGACATTTGGTTCGAGCGCAATCATTAAACTTAATTAAAAAAGTCATTTAAGCCTTTTCACAGTGAGATCTATGCGATATGGCCGAGAAATGTAATTTTGATGTTAACTCCCAAACCGCTGCGCAGAAGTCAACCAAACTTCACCCATTAGTGTATTGTATCACAATCTAGTAGTTACATGTGGAAATTTGGTTCTAGGACATTTGATTTGAGCGCAATCCTCAAACTTAGGTCAAAAAAGCCATTTAAGCCTTTTCACAGTGAGATCTATGCGATATGGCCGAGAAATGTAATTTTGATGTTAACTCCCAAACCGCTGCGCAGAAGTCAACCAAACTTCACCCAATAGTGTATTGTATCACATTCTAGTAGTTACATTTTAAAATTTCGTTCTAGGACATTTGGTTTGAGCGCAATTATTAAACTTAGGTCAAAAAAGCCATTTAAGCCTTTTCACAGTGAGATCTATGCGATATGGCCGAGAAATGTAATTTTGATGTTAACTCCCAAACCGCTGCGCAGAAGTCAACCAAACTTCACCCAATAGTGTATTGTATTACAATCTAGTAGTTACATTTGAAAATTTTGTTCTAGGAAATTTTGTTTGAGCGCAATCATCAAACTTAGGTCAAAAAAGCCATTTAAGCCTTTTCACAGTGAGATCTATGCGATATGGCCGAGAAATGTAATTTTGATGTTAACTCCCAAACCGCTGCGCAGAAGTCAACCAAACTTCACCCAATAGTGTATTGTATCACATTCTAGTAGTTACATTTTAAAATTTCGTTCTAGGACATTTGGTTTGAGCGCAATTATTAAACTTAGGTCAAAAAAGCCATTTAAGCCTTTTCACAGTGAGATCTATGCGATATGGCCGAGAAATGTAATTTTGATGTTAACTCCCAAACCGCTGCGCAGAAGTCAACCAAACTTCACCCATTAGTGTATTGTATCACAATCTAGTAGTTACATGTGGAAATTTGGTTCTAGGACATTTGATTTGAGCGCAATCCTCAAACTTAGGTCAAAAAAGCCATTTAAGCCTTTTCACAGTGAGATCTATGCGATATGGCCGAGAAATGTAATTTTGATGTTAACTCCCAAACCGCTGCGCAGAAGTCAACCAAACTTCACCCATTAGTGTATTGTATCACAATCTAGTAGTTACATTTGAAAATTTTGTTCTAGGACATTTTGTTTGAGCGCAATCATCAAACTTAATTAAAAAAGTCATTTAAGCCTTTTCACAGTGAGAGCTATGCGATATGGCCGAGAAATGTAATTTTGATGTTCACTCCCAAACCGCTGCGCAGAAGTCAACCAAACTTCACCCATTAGTGTATTGTATCACAATCTAGTAGTTACATTTGAAAAATTTTTTCTAGGAAATTTTGTTTGAGAGCAATCATCAAACTTAATTAAAAAAGTCATTTAAGCCTTTTCACAGTGAGATCTATGCGATATGGCCGAGAAATGTAATTTTGATGTTAACTCCCAAACCGCTGCGCAGAAGTCAACCAAACTTCACCCATTAGTGTATTGTATCACAATCTAGTAGTTACATGTGGAAATTTGGTTCTAGGACATTTGATTTGAGCGCAATCCTCAAACTTAGGTCAAAAAAGCCATTTAAGCCTTTTCACAGTGAGATCTATGCGATATGGCCGAGAAATGTAATTTTGATGTTAACTCCCAAACCGCTGCGCAGAAGTCAACCAAACTTCACCCAATAGTGTATTGTATCACATTCTAGTAGTTACATTTAAAAATTTCGTTCTAGGACATTTGGTTTGAGCGCAATTATTAAACTTAGGTCAAAAAAGCCATTTAAGCCTTTTCACAGTGAGATCTATGCGATATGGCCGAGAAATGTAATTTTGATGTTAACTCCCAAACCGCTGCGCAGAAGTAAACCAAACTTAACCCATTAGTGTATTGTATCACAATCTAGTAGTTACATGTGGAAATTTGGTTCTAGGACATTTGATTTGAGCGCAATCCTCAAACTTAGGTCAAAAAAGCCATTTAAGCCTTTTCACAGTGAGATCTATGCGATATGGCCGAGAAATGTAATTTTGATGTTAACTCCCAAACCGCTGCGCAGAAGTCAACCAAACTTCACCCAATAGTGTATTGTATCACAATCTAGTAGTTACATTTGAAAATTTTGTTCTAAGACATTTTGTTTGAACGCAATCATCAAACTTAATTTAAAAAGTCATTTAAGCCTTTTCACAGTGAGATCTATGCGATATGGCCGAGAAATGTAATTTTGATGTTAACTCCCAAACCGCTGCGCAGAAGTCAACCAAACTTCACCCAATAGTGTATTGTATCACAATCTAGTAGTTACATTTGAAAATTTTGTTCTAGGACATTTTGTTTGAGCGCAATCCTCAAACTTAGGTCATAAAAGCCATTTAAGCCTTTTCACAGTGAGATCTATGCGATATGGCCGAGAAATGTAATTTTGATGTTAACTCCCAAACCGCTGCGCAGAAGTCAACCAAACTTCACCCAATAGTGTATTGTATCACATTCTAGTAGTTACATTTGAAAATTTGGTTGTAGGACATTTGATTTGAGCGCAATCCTCAAACTTAGGTCAAAAAAGCCATTTAAGCCTTTTCACAGTGAGATCTATGCGATATGGCCGAGAAATGTAATTTTGATGTTAACTCCCAAACCGCTGCGCAGAAGTCAACTAAACTTCACCCAATAGTGTATTGTATCACATTCTAGTAGTTACATTTGAAAATTTCGTTCTAGGACATTTGGTTCGAGCGCAATCATTAAACTTAATTAAAAAAGTCATTTAAGCCTTTTCACAGTGAGATCTATGCGATATGGCCGAGAAATGTAATTTTGATGTTAACTCCCAAACCGCTGCGCAGAAGTAAACCAAACTTCACCCAATAGTGTATTGTATCACAATCTAGTAGTTACATTTGAAAATTTTGTTCTAGGACATTTTGTTTGAACGCAATCATCAAACTTAATTAAAAAAGTCATTTAAGCCTTTTCACAGTGAGATCTATGCGATATGGCCGAGAAATGTAATTTTGATGTTAAATCCCAAACCGCTGCGCAGAAGTCAACTAAACTTCACCCAATAGTGTATTGTATCACATTCTAGTAGTTACATTTGAAAATTTCGTTCTAGGACATTTGGTTTGAGCGCAATCATTAAACTTAATTAAAAAAGTCATTTAAGCCTTTTCACAGTGAGATCTATGCGATATGGCCGAGAAATGTAATTTTGATGTTAACTCCCAAACCGCTGCGCAGAAGTCAACCAAACTTCACCCAATAGTGTATTGTATCACAATCTAGTAGTTACATTTGAAAATTTTGTTCTAGGACATTTTGTTTGAACGCAATCATCAAACTTAATTAAAAAAGTCATTTAAGCCTTTTCACAGTGAGATCTATGCGATATGGCCGAGAAATGTAATTTTGATGTTAACTCCCAAACCGCTGCGCAGAAGTCAACCAAACTTCACCCAATAGTGTATTGTATCACAATCTAGTAGTTACATTTGAAAATTTTGTTCTAGGAAATTTTGTTTGAGCGCAATCCTCAAACTTAGGTCAAAAAAGCCATTTAAGCCTTTTCACAGTGAGATCTATGCGATATGGCCGAGAAATGTAATTTTGATGTTAACTCCCAAACCGCTGCGCAGAAGTCAACCAAACTTCACCCATTAGTGTATTGTATCACAATCTAGTAATTACATGTGGAAATTTGGTTCTAGGACATTTGATTTGAGCGCAATCCTCAAACTTAGGTCAAAAAAGCCATTTAAGCCTTTTCACAGTGAGATCTATGCGATATGGCCGAGAAATGTAATTTTGATGTTAACTCCCAAACCGCTGCGCAGAAGTCAACCAAACTTCACCCAATAGTGTATTGTATCACAATCTAGTAGTTACATTTGAAAATTTTGTTCTAGGACATTTTGTTTGAACGCAATCATCAAACTTAATTAAAAAAGTCATTTAAGCCTTTTCACAGTGAGATCTATGCGATATGGCCGAGAAATGTAATTTTGATGTTAACTCCCAAACCGCTGCGCAGAAGTCAACCAAACTTCATCCATTAGTGTATTGTATCACAATCTAGTAGTTACATGTGGAAATTTGGTTATTGGACATTTGATTTGAGCGCAATCCTCAAATTTAGGTCAAAAAAGCCATTTAAGCCTTTTCACAGTGAGATCTATGCGATATGGCCGAGAAATGTAATTTTGATGTTAACTCCCAAACCGCTGCGCAGAAGTCAACCAAACTTCACCCATTAGTGTATTGTATCACAATCTAGTAGTTACATGTGGAAATTTGGTTCTAGGACATTTGATTTGAGCGCAATCCTCAAACTTAGGTCAAAAAAGCCATTTAAGCCTTTTCACAGTGAGATCTATGCGATATGGCCGAGAAATGTAATTTTGATGTTAACTCCCAAACCGCTGCGCAGAAGTCAACCAAACTTCACCCAATAGTGTATTGTATCACATTCTATTAGTTACATTTGAAAATTTCGTTCTAGGACATTTGGTTTGAGCGCAATCATTAAACTTAGGTCAAAAAAGCCATTTAAGCCTTTTCACAGTGAGATCTATGCGATATGGCCGAGAAATGTAATTTTGATGTTAACTCCCAAACCGCTGCGCAGAAGTCAACCAAACTTCACCCAATAGTGTATTGTATCACAATCTAGTAGTTACATTTGAAAATTTTGTTCTAGGAAATTTTGTTTGAGCGCAATCATCAAACTTAATTAAAAAAGTCATTTAAGCCTTTTCACAGTGAGATCTATGCGATATGGCCGAGAAATGTAATTTTGATGTTAACTCCCAAACCGCTGCGCAGAAGTCAACCAAACTTCACCCATTAGTGTATTGTATCACAATCTAGTAGTTACATGTGAAAATTTGGTTTAGGACATTTGATTTGAGCGCAATCCTCAAACTTAGGTCAAAAAAGCCATTTAAGCCTTTTCACAGTGAGATCTATGCGATATGGCCGAGAAATGTAATTTTGATATTAACTCCCAAACCGCTGCGCAGAAGTCAACCAAACTTCACCCAATAGTGTATTGTATCACATTCTAGTAGTTACATTTGAAAATTTCGTTCTAGGACATTTGGTTTGAGCGCAATTATTAAACTTAGGTCAAAAAAGCCATTTAAGCCTTTTCACAGTGAGATCTATGCGATATGGCCGAGAAATGTAATTTTGATGTTAACTCCCAAACCGCTGCGCAGAAGTCAACCAAACTTCACCCATTAGTGTATTGTATCACAATCTAGTAATTACATGTGGAAATTTGGTTCTAGGACATTTGATTTGAGCGCAATCCTCAAACTTAGGTCAAAAAAGCCATTTAAGCCTTTTCACAGTGAGATCTATGCGATATGGCCGAGAAATGTAATTTTGATGTTAACTCCCAAACCGCTGCGCAGAAGTCAACCAAACTTCACCCAATAGTGTATTGTATCACAATCTAGTAGTTACATTTGAAAATTTTGTTCTAGGACATTTTGTTTGAACGCAATCATCAAACTTAATTAAAAAAGTCATTTAAGCCTTTTCACAGTGAGATCTATGCGATATGGCCGAGAAATGTAATTTTGATGTTAACTCCCAAACCGCTGCGCAGAAGTCAACCAAACTTCATCCATTAGTGTATTGTATCACAATCTAGTAGTTACATGTGGAAATTTGGTTATTGGACATTTGATTTGAGCGCAATCCTCAAATTTAGGTCAAAAAAGCCATTTAAGCCTTTTCACAGTGAGATCTATGCGATATGGCCGAGAAATGTAATTTTGATGTTAACTCCCAAACCGCTGCGCAGAAGTCAACCAAACTTCACCCATTAGTGTATTGTATCACAATCTAGTAGTTACATGTGGAAATTTGGTTCTAGGACATTTGATTTGAGCGCAATCCTCAAACTTAGGTCAAAAAAGCCATTTAAGCCTTTTCACAGTGAGATCTATGCGATATGGCCGAGAAATGTAATTTTGATGTTAACTCCCAAACCGCTGCGCAGAAGTCAACCAAACTTCACCCAATAGTGTATTGTATCACATTCTATTAGTTACATTTGAAAATTTCGTTCTAGGACATTTGGTTTGAGCGCAATCATTAAACTTAGGTCAAAAAAGCCATTTAAGCCTTTTCACAGTGAGATCTATGCGATATGGCCGAGAAATGTAATTTTGATGTTAACTCCCAAACCGCTGCGCAGAAGTCAACCAAACTTCACCCAATAGTGTATTGTATCACAATCTAGTAGTTACATTTGAAAATTTTGTTCTAGGAAATTTTGTTTGAGCGCAATCATCAAACTTAATTAAAAAAGTCATTTAAGCCTTTTCACAGTGAGATCTATGCGATATGGCCGAGAAATGTAATTTTGATGTTAACTCCCAAACCGCTGCGCAGAAGTCAACCAAACTTCACCCATTAGTGTATTGTATCACAATCTAGTAGTTACATGTGAAAATTTGGTTTAGGACATTTGATTTGAGCGCAATCCTCAAACTTAGGTCAAAAAAGCCATTTAAGCCTTTTCACAGTGAGATCTATGCGATATGGCCGAGAAATGTAATTTTGATGTTAACTCCCAAACCGCTGCGCAGAAGTCAACCAAACTTCACCCAATAGTGTATTGTATCACATTCTAGTAGTTACATTTGAAAATTTCGTTCTAGGACATTTGGTTTGAGCGCAATTATTAAACTTAGGTCAAAAAAGCCATTTAAGCCTTTTCACAGTGAGATCTATGCGATATGGCAAAGAAATGTAATTTTGATGTTAACTCCCAAACCGCTGCGCAGAAGTCAACCAAACTTCACCCAATAGTGTATTGTATCACATTCTAGTAGTTACATTTGAAAATTTCGTTCTAGGACATTTGGTTTGAGCGCAATCATTAAACTTAGGTCAAAAAAGCCATTTAAGCCTTTTCACAGTGAGATCTATGCGATATGGCCGAGAAATGTAATTTTGATGTTAACTCCCAAACCGCTGCGCAGAAGTCAACCAAACTTCACCCAATAGTGTATTGTATCACAATCTAGTAGTTACATTTGAAAATTTTGTTCTAGGAAATTTTGTTTGAGCGCAATCATCAAACTTAATTAAAAAAGTCATTTAAGCCTTTTCACAGTGAGATCTATGCGATATGGCCGAGAAATGTAATTTTGATGTTAACTCCCAAACCGCTGCGCAGAAGTCAACCAAACTTCACCCATTAGTGTATTGTATCACAATCTAGTAGTTACATGTGAAAATTTGGTTTAGGACATTTGATTTGAGCGCAATCCTCAAACTTAGGTCAAAAAAGCCATTTAAGCCTTTTCACAGTGAGATCTATGCGATATGGCCGAGAAATGTAATTTTGATGTTAACTCCCAAACCGCTGCGCAGAAGTCAACCAAACTTCACCCATTAGTGTATTGTATCACAATCTAGTAGTTACATGTGGAAATTTGGTTCTAGGACATTTGATTTGAGCGCAATCCTCAAACTTAGGTCAAAAAAGCCATTTAAGCCTTTTCACAGTGAGATCTATGCGATATGGCCGAGAAATGTAATTTTGATGTTAACTCCCAAACCGCTGCGCAGAAGTCAACCAAACTTCACCCAATAGTGTATTGTATCACATTCTAGTAGTTACATTTGAAAATTTCGTTCTAGGACATTTGGTTTGAGCGCAATCATCAAACTTAATTAAAAAAGTCATTTAAGCCTTTTCACAGTGAGATCTATGCTATATGGCCGAGAAATGTAATTTTGATGTTAACTCCCAAACCGCTGCGCAGAAGTCAACTAAACTTCACCCAATAGTGTATTGTATCACATTCTAGTAGTTACATTTGAAAATTTCGTTCTAGGACATTTGGTTCGAGCGCAATCATTAAACTTAATTAAAAAAGTCATTTAAGCCTTTTCACAGTGAGATCTATGCGATATGGCCGAGAAATGTAATTTTGATGTTAACTCCCAAACCGCTGCGCAGAAGTAAACCAAACTTCACCCAATAGTGTATTGTATCACAATCTAGTAGTTACATTTGAAAATTTTGTTCTAGGACATTTTGTTTGAACGCAATCATTAAACTTAATTAAAAAAGTCATTTAAGCCTTTTCACAGTGAGATCTATGCGATATGGCCGAGAAATGTAATTTTGATGTTAAATCCCAAACCGCTGCGCAGAAGTCAACTAAACTTCACCCAATAGTGTATTGTATCACATTCTAGTAGTTACATTTGAAAATTTCGTTCTAGGACATTTGGTTTGAGCGCAATCATTAAACTTAATTAAAAAAGTCATTTAAGCCTTTTCACAGTGAGATCTATGCGATATGGCCGAGAAATGTAATTTTGATGTTAACTCCCAAACCGCTGCGCAGAAGTCAACCAAACTTCACCCAATAGTGTATTGTATCACAATCTAGTAGTTACATTTGAAAATTTTGTTCTAGGACATTTTGTTTGAACGCAATCATCAAACTTAATTAAAAAAGTCATTTAAGCCTTTTCACAGTGAGATCTATGCGATATGGCCGAGAAATGTAATTTTGATGTTAACTCCCAAACCGCTGCGCAGAAGTCAACCAAACTTCACCCAATAGTGTATTTTATCACAATCTAGTAGTTACATTTGGAAATTTAGTTTTAGGACATTTGGTTTGAGCGCAATCTTCAAACTTAATTAAAAAAAGTCATTTAAGCCTTTTCACAGTGAGATCTATGCGATATGGCCGAGAAATGTAATTTTGATGTTCACTCCCAAACCGCTGCGCAGAAGTCAACCAAACTTCACCCATTAGTGTATTGTATAACAATCTAGTAGTTACATGTAGAAATTTGGTTCTAGGACATTTGATTTGAGCGCAATCCTGAAACTTAGGTCAAAAAAGCCATTTAAGCCTTTTCACAGTGAGATCTATGCGATATGGCCGAGAAATGTAATTTTGATGTTCACTCCCAAACCGCTGCGCAGAAGTCAACCAAACTTCACCCATTAGTGTATTGTATCACAATCTAGTAGTTACATGTGGAAATTTGGTTCTAGGACATTTGATTTGAGCGCAATTCTCAAACTTAGGTAAAAAAAGCCATTTAAGCCTTTTCACAGTGAGATCTATGCGATATGGCCGAGAAATGTAATTTTGATGTTCACTCCCAAACCGCTGCGCAGAAGTCAACCAAACTTCACCCAATAGTGTATTGTATCACAATTTAGTAGTTACATGTGGAAATTTGGTTCTAGGACATTTGATTTGAGCGCAATTCTCAAACTTAGGTCAAAAAAGCCATTTAAGCCTTTTCACAGTGAGATCTATGCGATATGGCCGAGAAATGTAATTTTGATGTTAACTCCCAAACCGCTGCGCAGAAGTCAACCAAACTTCACCCAATAGTGTATTTTATCACAATCTAGTAGTTTCATTTGGAAATTTAGTTTTAGGACATTTGATTTGAGCGCAATCTTCAAATTTAATTAAAAAAAGTCATTTAAGCCTTTTCACAGTGAGATCTATGCGATATGGCCGAGAAATGTAATTTTGATGTTCACTCCCAAACCGCTGCGCAGAAGTCAACCAAACTTCACCCAATAGTGTATTTTATCACAATCTAGTAGTTACATGTGGAAATTTGGTTCTAGGACATTTGATTTGAGCGCAATTCTCAAACTTAGGTAAAAAAAGCCATTTAAGCCTTTTCACAGTGAGATCTATGCAATATGGCCGAAAAATGTAATTTTGATGTTAACTCCCAAACCGCTTCGCAGAAGTCAACCAAACTTCACCCAATAGTGTATTTTATCACAATCTAGTAGTTACATTTGGAAATTTAGTTCTAGAACATTTAGTTTGAGCGCAATCATCAAACTTAGGTCAAAAAAGCCATTTAAGCCTTTTCACAGTGAGATCTATGCGATATGGCCGAGAAATGTAATTTTGATGTTAACTCCCAAACCGCTGCGCAGAAGTCAACCAAACTTCACCCAATAGTGTATTGTATCACATTCTAGTAGTTACATTTGAAAATTTCGTTCTAGGACATTTGGTTTGAGCGCAATCATTAAACTTAGGTCAAAAAAGCCATTTAAGCCTTTTCACAGTGAGATCTATGCGATATGGCCGAGAAATGTAATTTTGATGTTAACTCCCAAACCGCTGCGCAGAAGTCAACCAAACTTCACCCAATAGTGTATTGTATCACATTCTAGTAGTTACATTTTAAAATTTCGTTCTAGGACATTTGGTTTGAGCGCAATTATTAAACTTAGGTCAAAAAAGCCATTTAAGCCTTTTCACAGTGAGATCTATGCGATATGGCCGAGAAATGTAATTTTGATGTTAACTCCCAAACCGCTGCGCAGAAGTAAACCAAACTTCACCCATTAGTGTATTGTATCACAATCTAGTAGTTACATGTGGAAATTTGGTTCTAGGACATTTGATTTGAGCGCAATCCTCAAACTTAGGTCAAAAAAGCCATTTAAGCCTTTTCACAGTGAGATCTATGCGATATGGCCGAGAAATGTAATTTTGATGTTAACTCCCAAACCGCTGCGCAGAAGTCAACCAAACTTCACCCAATAGTGTATTGTATCACAATCTTGTAGTTACATTTGAAAATTTTGTTCTAGGACATTTTGTTTGAACGCAATCATCAAACTTAATTAAAAAAGTCAATTAAGCCTTTTCACAGTGAGATCTATGCGATATGGCCGAGAAATGTAATTTTGATGTTAACTCCCAAACCGCTGCGCAGAAGTCAACTAAACTTCACCCAATAGTGTATATCACATTCTAGTAGTTACATTTGAAAATTTCGTTCTAGGACATTTGGTTCGAGCGCAATCATTAAACTTAATTAAAAAAGTCATTTAAGCCTTTTCACAGTGAGATCTATGCGATATGGCCGAGAAATGTAATTTTGATGTTAACTCCCAAACCGCTGCGCAGAAGTAAACCAAACTTCACCCAATAGTGTATTGTATCACAATCTAGTAGTTACATTTGAAAATTTCGTTCTAGGACATTTGGTTTGAGCGCAATCATTAAACTTAATTAAAAAAGTCATTTAAGCCTTTTCACAGTGAGATCTATGCGATATGGCCGAGAAATGTAATTTTGATGTTAACTCCCAAACCTCTGCGCAGAAGTCAACCAAACTTAACCCATTAGTGTATTGTATCACAATCTAGTAGTTACATGTGGAAATTTGGTTCTAAGACATTTGATTTGAGCGCAATCCTCAAACTTAGGTCAAAAAAGCCATTTAAGCCTTTTCACAGTGAGATCTATGCGATATGGCCGAGAAATGTAATTTTGATGTTAACTCCCAAACCGCTGCGCAGAAGTCAACCAAACTTCACCCAATAGTGTATTTTATCACAATCTAGTAGTTACATTTGGAAATTTTGTTCTAGGACATTTGATTTGAGCGCAATCTTCAAACTTAATTAAAAAAAGTCATTTAAGCCTTTTCAGAGTGAGATCTATGCGATATGGCCGAGAAATGTAATTTTGATGTTCACTCCCAAACCGCTGCGCAGAAGTCAACCAAACTTCACCCATTAGTGTATTGTATCACAATCTAGTAGTTACATGTAGAAATTTGGTTCTAGGACATTTGATTTGAGCGCAATTCTCAAACTTAGGTCAAAAAAGCCATTTAAGCCTTTTCACAGTGAGATCTATGCGATATGGCCGAGAAATGTAATTTTGATGTTAACTCCCAAACCGCTGCGCAGAAGTCAACCAAACTTCACCCAATAGAGTATTTTATCACAATCTAGTAGTTACATTTGGAAATTTAGTTTTAGAACATTTAGTTTGAGCGCAATCATCAAACTTAGGTCAAAAAAGCCATTTAAGCCTTTTCACAGTGAGATCTATGCGATATGGCCGAGAAATGTAATTTTGATGTTAACTCCCAAACCGCTGCGCAGAAGTCAACCAAACTTCACCCAATAGTGTATTTTATCACAATCTAGTAGTTACATTTGGAAATTTAGTTTTAGGACATTTGGTTTGAGCGCAATCTTCAAACTTAATTAAAAAAAAGTCATTTAAGCCTTTTCACAGTGAGATCTATGCGATATGGCCGAGAAATGTAATTTTGATGTTCACTCCCAAACCGCTGCGCAGAAGTCAACCAAACTTCACCCATTAGTGTATTGTATCACAATCTAGTAGTTACATGTGGAAATTTGGTTCTAGGACATTTGATTTGAGCGCAATCTTCAAACTTAATTAAAAAAAGTCATTTAAGCCTTTTCACAGTGAGATCTATGCGATATGGCCGAGAAATGTAATTTTGATGTTCACTCCCAAACCGCTGCGCAGAAGTCAACCAAACTTCACCCAATAGTGTATTTTATCACAATCTAGTAGTTACATGTGGAAATTTGGTTCTAGGACATTTGATTTGAGCGCAATTCTCAAACTTAGGTAAAAAAAGCCATTTAAGCCTTTTCACAGTGAGATCTATGCAATATGGCCGAAAAATGTAATTTTGATGTTAACTCCCAAACCGCTGCGCAGAAGTCAACCAAACTTCACCCAATAGTGTATTTTATCACAATCTAGTAGTTACATTTGGAAATTTACTTTTAGGACATTTGATTTGAGCGCAATCTTCAAACTTAATTAAAAAAAGTCATTTAAGCCTTTTCACAGTGAGATCTATGCGATATGGCCGAGAAATGTAATTTTGATGTTCACTCCCAAACCGCTGCGCAGAAGTCAACCAAACTTCACCCAATAGTGTATTTTATCACAATCTAGTAGTTACATGTGGAAATTTGGTTCTAGGACATTTGATTTGAGCGCAATTCTCAAACTTAGGTAAAAAAAGCCATTTAAGCCTTTTCACAGTGAGATCTATGCAATATGGCCGAAAAATGTAATTTTGATGTTAACTCCCAAACCGCTTCGCAGAAGTCAACCAAACTTCACCCAATAGTGTATTTTATCACAATCTAGTAGTTACATTTGGAAATTTAGTTCTAGAACATTTAGTTTGAGCGCAATCATCAAACTTAGGTCAAAAAAGCCATTTAAGCCTTTTCACAGTGAGATCTATGCGATATGGCCGAGAAATGTAATTTTGATGTTAACTCCCAAACCGCTGCGCAGAAGTCAACCAAACTTCACCCAATAGTGTATTGTATCACATTCTAGTAGTTACATTTGAAAATTTCGTTCTAGGACATTTGGTTTGAGCGCAATCATTAAACTTAGGTCAAAAAAGCCATTTAAGCCTTTTCACAGTGAGATCTATGCGATATGGCCGAGAAATGTAATTTTGATGTTAACTCCCAAACCGCTGCGCAGAAGTCAACCAAACTTCACCCAATAGTGTATTGTATCACATTCTAGTAGTTACATTTTAAAATTTCGTTCTAGGACATTTGGTTTGAGCGCAATTATTAAACTTAGGTCAAAAAAGCCATTTAAGCCTTTTCACAGTGAGATCTATGCGATATGGCCGAGAAATGTAATTTTGATGTTAACTCCCAAACCGCTGCGCAGAAGTAAACCAAACTTCACCCATTAGTGTATTGTATCACAATCTAGTAGTTACATGTGGAAATTTGGTTCTAGGACATTTGATTTGAGCGCAATCCTCAAACTTAGGTCAAAAAAGCCATTTAAGCCTTTACACAGTGAGATCTATGCGATATGGCCGAGAAATGTAATTTTGATGTTAACTCCCAAACCGCTGCGCAGAAGTCAACCAAACTTCACCCAATAGTGTATTGTATCACAATCTTGTAGTTACATTTGAAAATTTTGTTCTAGGACATTTTGTTTGAACGCAATCATCAAACTTAATTAAAAAAGTCAATTAAGCCTTTTCACAGTGAGATCTATGCGATATGGCCGAGAAATGTAATTTTGATGTTAACTCCCAAACCGCTGCGCAGAAGTCAACTAAACTTCACCCAATAGTGTATATCACATTCTAGTAGTTACATTTGAAAATTTCGTTCTAGGACATTTGGTTCGAGCGCAATCATTAAACTTAATTAAAAAAGTCATTTAAGCCTTTTCACAGTGAGATCTATGCGATATGGCCGAGAAATGTAATTTTGATGTTAACTCCCAAACCGCTGCGCAGAAGTAAACCAAACTTCACCCAATAGTGTATTGTATCACAATCTAGTAGTTACATTTGAAAATTTGGTTCTAGGACATTTGATTTGAGCGCAATCCTCAAACTTAGGTCAAAAAAGCCATTTAAGCCTTTTCACAGTGAGATCTATGCGATATGGCCGAGAAATGTAATTTTGATGTTAACTCCCAAACCGCTGCGCAGAAGTCAACCAAACTTCACCCAATAGTGTATTTTATCACAATCTAGTAGTTACATTTGGAAATTTTGTTCTAGGACATTTGATTTGAGCGCAATCTTCAAACTTAATTAAAAAAAGTCATTTAAGCCTTTTCAGAGTGAGATCTATGCGATATGGCCGAGAAATGTAATTTTGATGTTCACTCCCAAACCGCTGCGCAGAAGTCAACCAAACTTCACCCATTAGTGTATTGTATCACAATCTAGTAGTTACATGTAGAAATTTGGTTCTAGGACATTTGATTTGAGCGCAATTCTCAAACTTAGGTCAAAAAAGCCATTTAAGCCTTTTCACAGTGAGATCTATGCGATATGGCCGAGAAATGTAATTTTGATGTTAACTCCCAAACCGCTGCGCAGAAGTCAACCAAACTTCACCCAATAGAGTATTTTATCACAATCTAGTAGTTACATTTGGAAATTTAGTTCTAGAACATTTAGTTTGAGCGCAATCATCAAACTTAGGTCAAAAAAGCCATTTAAGCCTTTTCACAGTGAGATCTATGCGATATGGCCGAGAAATGTAATTTTGATGTTAACTCCCAAACCGCTGCGCAGAAGTCAACCAAACTTCACCCAATAGTGTATTTTATCACAATCTAGTAGTTACATTTGGAAATTTAGTTTTAGGACATTTGGTTTGAGCGCAATCTTCAAACTTAATTAAAAAAAAGTCATTTAAGCCTTTTCACAGTGAGATCTATGCGATATGGCCGAGAAATGTAATTTTGATGTTCACTCCCAAACCGCTGCGCAGAAGTCAACCAAACTTCACCCATTAGTGTATTGTATCACAATCTAGTAGTTACATGTGGAAATTTGGTTCTAGGACATTTGATTTGAGCGCAATCCTCAAACTTAGGTCAAAAAAGCCATTTAAGCCTTTTCACAGTGAGATATATGCGATATGGCCGAGAAATGTAATTTTGATGTTAACTCCCAAACCGCTGCGCAGAAGTCAACCAAACTTCACCCAATAGTGTATTTTATCACAATCTAGTAGTTACATTTGGAAATTTAGTTTTAGGACATTTGGTTTGAGCGCAATCTTCAAACTTAATTAAAAAAAGTCATTTAAGCCTTTTCACAGTGAGATCTATGCGATATGGCCGAGAAATGTAATTTTGATGTTCACTCCCAAACCGCTGCGCAGAAGTCAACCAAACTTCACCCAATAGTGTATTCTATCACAATTTAGTAGTTACATGTGGAAATTTGGTTCTAGGACATTTGATTTGAGCGCAATTCTCAAAATTAGGTCAAAAAAGCCATTTAAGCCTTTTCACAGTGAGATCTATGCGATATGGCCGAGAAATGTAATTTTGATGTTAACTCCCAAACCGCTGCGCAGAAGTCAACCAAACTTCACCCAATAGTGTATTTTATCACAATCTAGTAGTTTCATTTGGAAATTTAGTTTTAGGACATTTGATTTGAGCGCAATCTTCAAACTTAATTAAAAAAAGTCATTTAAGCCTTTTCACAGTGAGATCTATGCGATATGGCCGAGAAATGTAATTTTGATGTTCACTCCCAAACCGCTGCGCAGAAGTCAACCAAACTTCACCCAATAGTGTATTTTATCACAATCTAGTAGTTACATGTGGAAATTTGGTTCTAGGACATTTGATTTGAGCGCAATTCTCAAACTTAGGTAAAAAAAGCCATTTAAGCCTTTTCACAGTGAGATCTATGCAATATGGCCGAAAAATGTAATTTTGATGTTAACTCCCAAACCGCTTCGCAGAAGTCAACCAAACTTCACCCAATAGTGTATTTTATCACAATCTAGTAGTTACATTTGGAAATTTAGTTCTAGAACATTTAGTTTGAGCGCAATCCTCAAACTTAGGTCAAAAAAGCCATTTAAGCCTTTTCACAGTGAGATCTATGCGATATGGCCGAGAAATGTAATTTTGATGTTAACTTCCAAACCGCTGCGCAGAAGTCAACCAAACTTCACCCAATAGTGTATTGTATCACATTCTAGTAGTTACATTTGAAAATTTCGTTCTAGGACATTTGGTTTGAGCGCAATCATTAAGTTTAGGTCAAAAAAGCCATTTAAGCCTTTTCACAGTGAGATCTATGCGATATGGCCGAGAAATGTAATTTTGATGTTAACTCCCAAACCGCTGCGCAGAAGTCAACCAAACTTCACCCAATAGTGTATTGTATCACATTCTAGTAGTTACATTTTAAAATTTCGTTCTAGGACATTTGGTTTGAGCGCAATTATTAAACTTAGGTCAAAAAAGCCATTTAAGCCTTTTCACAGTGAGATCTATGCGATATGGCCGAGAAATGTAATTTTGATGTTAACTCCCAAACCGCTGCGCAGAAGTAAACCAAACTTCACCCATTAGTGTATTGTATCACAATCTAGTAGTTACATGTGGAAATTTGGTTCTAGGACATTTGATTTGAGCGCAATCCTCAAACTTAGGTCAAAAAAGCCATTTAAGCCTTTTCACAGTGAGATCTATGCGATATGGCCGAGAAATGTAATTTTGATGTTAACTCCCAAACCGCTGCGCAGAAGTCAACCAAACTTCACCCAATAGTGTATTGTATCACAATCTTGTAGTTACATTTGAAAATTTTGTTCTAGGACATTTTGTTTGAACGCAATCATCAAACTTAATTAAAAAAGTCAATTAAGCCTTTTCACAGTGAGATCTATGCGATATGGCCGAGAAATGTAATTTTGATGTTAACTCCCAAACCGCTGCGCAGAAGTCAACTAAACTTCACCCAATAGTGTATATCACATTCTAGTAGTTACATTTGAAAATTTCGTTCTAGGACATTTGGTTCGAGCGCAATCATTAAACTTAATTAAAAAAGTCATTTAAGCCTTTTCACAGTGAGATCTATGCGATATGGCCGAGAAATGTAATTTTGATGTTAACTCCCAAACCGCTGCGCAGAAGTAAACCAAACTTCACCCAATAGTGTATTGTATCACAATCTAGTAGTTACATTTGAAAATTTTGTTCTAGGACATTTTGTTTGAACGCAATCATCAAACTTAATTAAAAAAGTCATTTAAGCCTTTTCACAGTGAGATCTATGCGATATGGCCGAGAAATGTAATTTTGATGTTAAATCCCAAACCGCTGCGCAGAAGTCAACTAAACTTCACCCAATAGTGTATTGTATCACATTCTAGTAGTTACATTTGAAAATTTCGTTCTAGGACATTTGGTTTGAGCGCAATCATTAAACTTAATTAAAAAAGTCATTTAAGCCTTTTCACAGTGAGATCTATGCGATATTGCCGAGAAATGTAATTTTGATGTTAACTCCCAAACCGCTGCGCAGAAGTCAACCAAACTTAACCCATTAGTGTATTGTATCACAATCTAGTAGTTACATGTGGAAATTTGGTTCTAAGACATTTGATTTGAGCGCAATCCTCAAACTTAGGTCAAAAAAGCCATTTAAGCCTTTTCACAGTGAGATCTATGCGATATGGCCGAGAAATGTAATTTTGATGTTAACTCCCAAACCGCTGCGCAGAAGTCAACCAAACTTCACCCAATAGTGTATTTTATCACAATCTAGTAGTTACATTTGGAAATTTTGTTCTAGGACATTTGATTTGAGCGCAATCTTCAAACTTAATTAAAAAAAGTCATTTAAGCCTTTTCAGAGTGAGATCTATGCGATATGGCCGAGAAATGTAATTTTGATGTTCACTCCCAAACCGCTGCGCAGAAGTCAACCAAACTTCACCCATTAGTGTATTGTATCACAATCTAGTAGTTACATGTAGAAATTTGGTTCTAGGACATTTGATTTGAGCGCAATTCTCAAACTTAGGTCAAAAAAGCCATTTAAGCCTTTTCACAGTGAGATCTATGCGATATGGCCGAGAAATGTAATTTTGATGTTAACTCCCAAACCGCTGCGCAGAAGTCAACCAAACTTCACCCAATAGAGTATTTTATCACAATCTAGTAGTTACATTTGGAAATTTAGTTCTAGAACATTTAGTTTGAGCGCAATCATCAAACTTAGGTCAAAAAAGCCATTTAAGCCTTTTCACAGTGAGATCTATGCGATATGGCCGAGAAATGTAATTTTGATGTTAACTCCCAAACCGCTGCGCAGAAGTCAACCAAACTTCACCCAATAGTGTATTTTATCACAATCTAGTAGTTACATTTGGAAATTTAGTTTTAGGACATTTGGTTTGAGCGCAATCTTCAAACTTAATTAAAAAAAAGTCATTTAAGCCTTTTCACAGTGAGATCTATGCGATATGGCCGAGAAATGTAATTTTGATGTTCACTCCCAAACCGCTGCGCAGAAGTCAACCAAACTTCACCCATTAGTGTATTGTATCACAATCTAGTAGTTACATGTGGAAATTTGGTTCTAGGACATTTGATTTGAGCGCAATCCTCAAACTTAGGTCAAAAAAGCCATTTAAGCCTTTTCACAGTGAGATATATGCGATATGGCCGAGAAATGTAATTTTGATGTTAACTCCCAAACCGCTGCGCAGAAGTCAACCAAACTTCACCCAATAGTGTATTTTATCACAATCTAGTAGTTACATTTGGAAATTTAGTTTTAGGACATTTGGTTTGAGCGCAATCTTCAAACTTAATTAAAAAAAGTCATTTAAGCCTTTTCACAGTGAGATCTATGCGATATGGCCGAGAAATGTAATTTTGATGTTCACTCCCAAACCGCTGCGCAGAAGTCAACCAAACTTCATCCATTAGTGTATTGTATCACAATCTAGTAGTTACATGTAGAAATTTGGTTCTAGGACATTTGATTTGAGCGCAATCCTGAAACTTAGGTCAAAAAAGCCATTTAAGCCTTTTCACAGTGAGATCTATGCGATATGGCCGAGAAATGTAATTTTGATGTTCACTCCCAAACCGCTGCGCAGAAGTCAACCAAACTTCACCCATTAGTGTATTGTATCACAATCTAGTAGTTACATGTGGAAATTTGGTTCTAGGACATTTGATTTGAGCGCAATTCTCAAACTTAGGTAAAAAAAGCCATTTAAGCCTTTTCACAGTGAGATCTATGCGATATGGCCGAGAAATGTAATTTTGATGTTCACTCCCAAACCGCTGCGCAGAAGTCAACCAAACTTCACCCAATAGTGTATTGTATCACAATTTAGTAGTTACATGTGGAAATTTGGTTCTAGGACATTTGATTTGAGCGCAATTCTCAAAATTAGGTCAAAAAAGCCATTTAAGCCTTTTCACAGTGAGATCTATGCGATATGGCCGAGAAATGTAATTTTGATGTTAACTCCCAAACCGCTGCGCAGAAGTCAACCAAACTTCACCCAATAGTGTATTTTATCACAATCTAGTAGTTTCATTTGGAAATTTAGTTTTAGGACATTTGATTTGAGCGCAATCTTCAAACTTAATTAAAAAAAGTCATTTAAGCCTTTTCACAGTGAGATCTATGCGATATGGCCGAGAAATGTAATTTTGATGTTCACTCCCAAACCGCTGCGCAGAAGTCAACCAAACTTCACCCAATAGTGTATTTTATCACAATCTAGTAGTTACATGTGGAAATTTGGTTCTAGGACATTTGATTTGAGCGCAATTCTCAAACTTAGGTAAAAAAAGCCATTTAAGCCTTTTCACAGTGAGATCTATGCAATATGGCCGAAAAATGTAATTTTGATGTTAACTCCCAAACCGCTTCGCAGAAGTCAACCAAACTTCACCCAATAGTGTATTTTATCACAATCTAGTAGTTACATTTGGAAATTTAGTTCTAGAACATTTAGTTTGAGCGCAATCCTCAAACTTAGGTCAAAAAAGCCATTTAAGCCTTTTCACAGTGAGATCTATGCGATATGGCCGAGAAATGTAATTTTGATGTTAACTTCCAAACCGCTGCGCAGAAGTCAACCAAACTTCACCCAATAGTGTATTGTATCACATTCTAGTAGTTACATTTGAAAATTTCGTTCTAGGACATTTGGTTTGAGCGCAATCATTAAGTTTAGGTGAAAAAAGCCATTTAAGCCTTTTCACAGTGAGATCTATGCGATATGGCCGAGAAATGTAATTTTGATGTTAACTCCCAAACCGCTGCGCAGAAGTCAACCAAACTTCACCCAATAGTGTATTGTATCACATTCTAGTAGTTACATTTTAAAATTTCGTTCTAGGACATTTGGTTTGAGCGCAATTATTAAACTTAGGTCAAAAAAGCCATTTAAGCCTTTTCACAGTGAGATCTATGCGATATGGCCGAGAAATGTAATTTTGATGTTAACTCCCAAACCGCTGCGCAGAAGTAAACCAAACTTCACCCATTAGTGTATTGTATCACAATCTAGTAGTTACATGTGGAAATTTGGTTCTAGGACATTTGATTTGAGCGCAATCCTCAAACTTAGGTCAAAAAAGCCATTTAAGCCTTTTCACAGTGAGATCTATGCGATATGGCCGAGAAATGTAATTTTGATGTTAACTCCCAAACCGCTGCGCAGAAGTCAACCAAACTTCACCCAATAGTGTATTGTATCACAATCTTGTAGTTACATTTGAAAATTTTGTTCTAGGACATTTTGTTTGAACGCAATCATCAAACTTAATTAAAAAAGTCAATTAAGCCTTTTCACAGTGAGATCTATGCGATATGGCCGAGAAATGTAATTTTGATGTTAACTCCCAAACCGCTGCGCAGAAGTCAACTAAACTTCACCCAATAGTGTATATCACATTCTAATAGTTACATTTGAAAATTTCGTTCTAGGACATTTGGTTCGAGCGCAATCATTAAACTTAATTAAAAAAGTCATTTAAGCCTTTTCACAGTGAGATCTATGCGATATGGCCGAGAAATGTAATTTTGATGTTAACTCCCAAACCGCTGCGCAGAAGTAAACCAAACTTCACCCAATAGTGTATTGTATCACAATCTAGTAGTTACATTTGAAAATTTTGTTCTAGGACATTTTGTTTGAACGCAATCATCAAACTTAATTAAAAAAGTCATTTAAGCCTTTTCACAGTGAGATCTATGCGATATGGCCGAGAAATGTAATTTTGATGTTAAATCCCAAACCGCTGCGCAGAAGTCAACTAAACTTCACCCAATAGTGTATTGTATCACATTCTAGTAGTTACATTTGAAAATTTCGTTCTAGGACATTTGGTTTGAGCGCAATCATTAAACTTAATTAAAAAAGTCATTTAAGCCTTTTCACAGTGAGATCTATGCGATATTGCCGAGAAATGTAATTTTGATGTTAACTCCCAAACCGCTGCGCAGAAGTCAACCAAACTTAACCCATTAGTGTATTGTATCACAATCTAGTAGTTACATGTGGAAATTTGGTTCTAAGACATTTGATTTGAGCGCAATCCTCAAACTTAGGTCAAAAAAGCCATTTAAGCCTTTTCACAGTGAGATCTATGCGATATGGCCGAGAAATGTAATTTTGATGTTAACTCCCAAACCGCTGCGCAGAAGTCAACCAAACTTCACCCAATAGTGTATTTTATCACAATCTAGTAGTTACATTTGGAAATTTTGTTCTAGGACATTTGATTTGAGCGCAATCTTCAAACTTAATTAAAAAAAGTCATTTAAGCCTTTTCAGAGTGAGATCTATGCGATATGGCCGAGAAATGTAATTTTGATGTTCACTCCCAAACCGCTGCGCAGAAGTCAACCAAACTTCACCCATTAGTGTATTGTATCACAATCTAGTAGTTACATGTAGAAATTTGGTTCTAGGACATTTGATTTGAGCGCAATTCTCAAACTTAGGTCAAAAAAGCCATTTAAGCCTTTTCACAGTGAGATCTATGCGATATGGCCGAGAAATGTAATTTTGATGTTAACTCCCAAACCGCTGCGCAGAAGTCAACCAAACTTCACCCAATAGAGTATTTTATCACAATCTAGTAGTTACATTTGGAAATTTAGTTCTAGAACATTTAGTTTGAGCGCAATCATCAAACTTAGGTCAAAAAAGCCATTTAAGCCTTTTCACAGTGAGATCTATGCGATATGGCCGAGAAATGTAATTTTGATGTTAACTCCCAAACCGCTGCGCAGAAGTCAACCAAACTTCACCCAATAGTGTATTTTATCACAATCTAGTAGTTACATTTGGAAATTTAGTTTTAGGACATTTGGTTTGAGCGCAATCTTCAAACTTAATTAAAAAAAAGTCATTTAAGCCTTTTCACAGTGAGATCTATGCGATATGGCCGAGAAATGTAATTTTGATGTTCACTCCCAAACCGCTGCGCAGAAGTCAACCAAACTTCACCCATTAGTGTATTGTATCACAATCTAGTAGTTACATGTGGAAATTTGGTTCTAGGACATTTGATTTGAGCGCAATCCTCAAACTTAGGTCAAAAAAGCCATTTAAGCCTTTTCACAGTGAGATATATGCGATATGGCCGAGAAATGTAATTTTGATGTTAACTCCCAAACCGCTGCGCAGAAGTCAACCAAACTTCACCCAATAGTGTATTTTATCACAATCTAGTAGTTACATTTGGAAATTTAGTTTTAGGACATTTGGTTTGAGCGCAATCTTCAAACTTAATTAAAAAAAGTCATTTAAGCCTTTTCACAGTGAGATCTATGCGATATGGCCGAGAAATGTAATTTTGATGTTCACTCCCAAACCGCTGCGCAGAAGTCAACCAAACTTCATCCATTAGTGTATTGTATCACAATCTAGTAGTTACATGTAGAAATTTGGTTCTAGGACATTTGATTTGAGCGCAATCCTGAAACTTAGGTCAAAAAAGCCATTTAAGCCTTTTCACAGTGAGATCTATGCGATATGGCCGAGAAATGTAATTTTGATGTTCACTCCCAAACCGCTGCGCAGAAGTCAACCAAACTTCACCCATTAGTGTATTGTATCACAATCTAGTAGTTACATGTGGAAATTTGGTTCTAGGACATTTGATTTGAGCGCAATTCTCAAACTTAGGTAAAAAAAGCCATTTAAGCCTTTTCACAGTGAGATCTATGCGATATGGCCGAGAAATGTAATTTTGATGTTCACTCCCAAACCGCTGCGCAGAAGTCAACCAAACTTCACCCAATAGTGTATTGTATCACAATTTAGTAGTTACATGTGGAAATTTGGTTCTAGGACATTTGATTTGAGCGCAATTCTCAAAATTAGGTCAAAAAAGCCATTTAAGCCTTTTCACAGTGAGATCTATGCGATATGGCCGAGAAATGTAATTTTGATGTTAACTCCCAAACCGCTGCGCAGAAGTCAACCAAACTTCACCCAATAGTGTATTTTATCACAATCTAGTAGTTTCATTTGGAAATTTAGTTTTAGGACATTTGATTTGAGCGCAATCTTCAAACTTAATTAAAAAAAGTCATTTAAGCCTTTTCACAGTGAGATCTATGCGATATGGCCGAGAAATGTAATTTTGATGTTCACTCCCAAACCGCTGCGCAGAAGTCAACCAAACTTCACCCAATAGTGTATTTTATCACAATCTAGTAGTTACATGTGGAAATTTGGTTCTAGGACATTTGATTTGAGCGCAATTCTCAAACTTAGGTAAAAAAAGCCATTTAAGCCTTTTCACAGTGAGATCTATGCAATATGGCCGAAAAATGTAATTTTGATGTTAACTCCCAAACCGCTTCGCAGAAGTCAACCAAACTTCACCCAATAGTGTATTTTATCACAATCTAGTAGTTACATTTGGAAATTTAGTTCTAGAACATTTAGTTTGAGCGCAATCCTCAAACTTAGGTCAAAAAAGCCATTTAAGCCTTTTCACAGTGAGATCTATGCGATATGGCCGAGAAATGTAATTTTGATGTTAACTTCCAAACCGCTGCGCAGAAGTCAACCAAACTTCACCCAATAGTGTATTGTATCACATTCTAGTAGTTACATTTGAAAATTTCGTTCTAGGACATTTGGTTTGAGCGCAATCATTAAGTTTAGGTCAAAAAAGCCATTTAAGCCTTTTCACAGTGAGATCTATGCGATATGGCCGAGAAATGTAATTTTGATGTTAACTCCCAAACCGCTGCGCAGAAGTCAACCAAACTTCACCCAATAGTGTATTGTATCACATTCTAGTAGTTACATTTTAAAATTTCGTTCTAGGACATTTGGTTTGAGCGCAATTATTAAACTTAGGTCAAAAAAGCCATTTAAGCCTTTTCACAGTGAGATCTATGCGATATGGCCGAGAAATGTAATTTTGATGTTAACTCCCAAACCGCTGCGCAGAAGTAAACCAAACTTCACCCATTAGTGTATTGTATCACAATCTAGTAGTTACATGTGGAAATTTGGTTCTAGGACATTTGATTTGAGCGCAATCATTAAACTTAGGTCAAAAAAGCCATTTAAGCCTTTTCACAGTGAGATCTATGCGATATGGCCGAGAAATGTAATTTTGATGTTAACTCCCAAACCGCTGCGCAGAAGTAAACCAAACTTCACCCAATAGTGTATTGTATCACAATCTAGTAGTTACATTTGAAAATTTTGTTCTAGGACATTTTGTTTGAACGCAATCATCAAACTTAATTAAAAAAGTCATTTAAGCCTTTTCACAGTGAGATCTATGCGATATGGCCGAGAAATGTAATTTTGATGTTAAATCCCAAACCGCTGCGCAGAAGTCAACTAAACTTCACCCAATAGTGTATTGTATCACATTCTAGTAGTTACATTTGAAAATTTCGTTCTAGGACATTTGGTTTGAGCGCAATCATTAAACTTAATTAAAAAAGTCATTTAAGCCTTTTCACAGTGAGATCTATGCGATATTGCCGAGAAATGTAATTTTGATGTTAACTCCCAAACCGCTGCGCAGAAGTCAACCAAACTTAACCCATTAGTGTATTGTATCACAATCTAGTAGTTACATGTGGAAATTTGGTTCTAAGACATTTGATTTGAGCGCAATCCTCAAACTTAGGTCAAAAAAGCCATTTAAGCCTTTTCACAGTGAGATCTATGCGATATGGCCGAGAAATGTAATTTTGATGTTAACTCCCAAACCGCTGCGCAGAAGTCAACCAAACTTCACCCAATAGTGTATTTTATCACAATCTAGTAGTTACATTTGGAAATTTTGTTCTAGGACATTTGATTTGAGCGCAATCTTCAAACTTAATTAAAAAAAGTCATTTAAGCCTTTTCAGAGTGAGATCTATGCGATATGGCCGAGAAATGTAATTTTGATGTTCACTCCCAAACCGCTGCGCAGAAGTCAACCAAACTTCACCCATTAGTGTATTGTATCACAATCTAGTAGTTACATGTAGAAATTTGGTTCTAGGACATTTGATTTGAGCGCAATTCTCAAACTTAAGTCAAAAAAGCCATTTAAGCCTTTTCACAGTGAGATCTATGCGATATGGCCGAGAAATGTAATTTTGATGTTAACTCCCAAACCGCTGCGCAGAAGTCAACCAAACTTCACCCAATAGAGTATTTTATCACAATCTAGTAGTTACATTTGGAAATTTAGTTCTAGAACATTTAGTTTGAGCGCAATCATCAAACTTAGGTCAAAAAAGCCATTTAAGCCTTTTCACAGTGAGATCTATGCGATATGGCCGAGAAATGTAATTTTGATGTTAACTCCCAAACCGCTGCGCAGAAGTCAACCAAACTTCACCCAATAGTGTATTTTATCACAATCTAGTAGTTACATTTGGAAATTTAGTTTTAGGACATTTGGTTTGAGCGCAATCTTCAAACTTAATTAAAAAAAAGTCATTTAAGCCTTTTCACAGTGAGATCTATGCGATATGGCCGAGAAATGTAATTTTGATGTTCACTCCCAAACCGCTGCGCAGAAGTCAACCAAACTTCACCCATTAGTGTATTGTATCACAATCTAGTAGTTACATGTGGAAATTTGGTTCTAGGACATTTGATTTGAGCGCAATCCTCAAACTTAGGTCAAAAAAGCCATTTAAGCCTTTTCACAGTGAGATATATGCGATATGGCCGAGAAATGTAATTTTGATGTTAACTCCCAAACCGCTGCGCAGAAGTCAACCAAACTTCACCCAATAGTGTATTTTATCACAATCTAGTAGTTACATTTGGAAATTTAGTTTTAGGACATTTGGTTTGAGCGCAATCTTCAAACTTAATTAAAAAAAGTCATTTAAGCCTTTTCACAGTGAGATCTATGCGATATGGCCGAGAAATGTAATTTTGATGTTCACTCCCAAACCGCTGCGCAGAAGTCAACCAAACTTCACCCATTAGTGTATTGTATCACAATCTAGTAGTTACATGTAGAAATTTGGTTCTAGGACATTTGATTTGAGCGCAATCCTGAAACTTAGGTCAAAAAAGCCATTTAAGCCTTTTCACAGTGAGATCTATGCGATATGGCCGAGAAATGTAATTTTGATGTTCACTCCCAAACCGCTGCGCAGAAGTCAACCAAACTTCACCCATTAGTGTATTGTATCACAATCTAGTAGTTACATGTGGAAATTTGGTTCTAGGACATTTGATTTGAGCGCAGTTCTCAAACTTAGGTAAAAAAAGCCATTTAAGCCTTTTCACAGTGAGATCTATGCGATATGGCCGAGAAATGTAATTTTGATGTTCACTCCCAAACCGCTGCGCAGAAGTCAACCAAACTTCACCCAATAGTGTATTGTATCACAATTTAGTAGTTACATGTGGAAATTTGGTTCTAGGACATTTGATTTGAGCGCAATTCTCAAACTTAGGTCAAAAAAGCCATTTAAGCCTTTTCACAGTGAGATCTATGCGATATGGCCGAGAAATGTAATTTTGATGTTAACTCCCAAACCGCTGCGCAGAAGTCAACCAAACTTCACCCAATAGTGTATTTTATCACAATCTAGTAGTTTCATTTGGAAATTTAGTTTTAGGACATTTGATTTGAGCGCAATCTTCAAACTTAATTAAAAAAAGTCATTTAAGCCTTTTCACAGTGAGATCTATGCGATATGGCCGAGAAATGTAATTTTGATGTTCACTCCCAAACCGCTGCGCAGAAGTCAACCAAACTTCACCCAATAGTGTATTTTATCACAATCTAGTAGTTACATGTGGAAATTTGGTTCTAGGACATTTGATTTGAGCGCAATTCTCAAACTTAGGTAAAAAAAGCCATTTAAGCCTTTTCACAGTGAGATCTATGCAATATGGCCGAAAAATGTAATTTTGATGTTAACTCCCAAACCGCTTCGCAGAAGTCAACCAAACTTCACCCAATAGTGTATTTTATCACAATCTAGTAGTTACATTTGGAAATTTAGTTCTAGAACATTTAGTTTGAGCGCAATCATCAAACTTAGGTCAAAAAAGCCATTTAAGCCTTTTCACAGTGAGATCTATGCGATATGGCATAGAAATGTAATTTTGATGTTAACTCCCAAACCGCTGCGCAGAAGTCAACCAAACTTCACCCAATAGTGTATTTTATCACAATCTAGTAGTTACATTTGGAAATTTAGTTTTAGGACATTTGGTTTGAGCGCAATCTTCAAACTTAATTAAAAAAAGTCATTTAAGCCTTTTCACAGTGAGATCTATGCGATATGGCCGAGAAATGTAATTTTGATGTTCACTCCCAAACCGCTGCGCAGAAGTCAACCAAACTTCACCCAATAGTGTATTTTATCACAATCTAGTAGTTACATTTGGAAATTTAGTTCTAGAACATTTAGTTTGAGCGCAATCATCAAACTTAATTAAAAAAAGTCATTTAAGCCTTTTCACAGTGAGATCTATGCGATATGGCCGAGAAATGTAATTTTGATGTTCACTCCCAAACCGCTGCGCAGAAGTCAACCAAACTTCACCCATTAGTGTATTGTATCACAATCTAGTAGTTACATGTAGAAATTTGGTTCTAGGACATTTGATTTGAGCGCAATCCTGAAACTTAGGTCAAAAAAGCCATTTAAGCCTTTTCACAGTGAGATCTATGCGATATGGCCGAGAAATGTAATTTTGATGTTCACTCCCAAACCGCTGCGCAGAAGTCAACCAAACTGCACCCAATAGTGTATTGTATCACAATCTTGTAGTTACATGTGGAAATTTGGTTCTAGGACATTTGATTTGAGCGGAATCCTCAAACTTAGGTCAAAAAAGCCATTTAAGCCTTTTCACAGTGAGATCTATGCGATATGGCCGAGAAATGTAATTTTGATGTTAACTCCCAAACCGCTGCGCAGAAGTCAACCAAACTTCACCCAATAGTGTATTGTATCACATTTCTAGTAGTTACATTTTAAAATTTCGTTCTAGGACATTTGGTTTGAGCGCAATTATTAAACTTAGGTCAAAAAAGCCATTTAAGCCTTTTCACAGTGAGATCTATGCGATATGGCCGAGAAATGTAATTTTGATGTTAACTCCCAAACCGCTGCGCAGAAGTAAACCAAACTTCACCCATTAGTGTATTGTATCACAATCTAGTAGTTACATGTGGAAATTTGGTTCTAGGACATTTGATTTGAGCGCAATCCTCAAACTTAGGTCAAAAAAGCCATTTAAGCCTTTTCACAGTGAGATCTATGCGATATGGCCGAGAAATGTAATTTTGATGTTAACTCCCAAACCGCTGCGCAGAAGTCAACCAAACTTCACCCAATAGTGTATTGTATCACAATCTTGTAGTTACATTTGAAAATTTTGTTCTAGGACATTTTGTTTGAACGCAATCATCAAACTTAATTAAAAAAGTCATTTAAGCCTTTTCACAGTGAGATCTATGCGATATGGCCGAGAAATGTAATTTTGATGTTAACTCCCAAACCGCTGCGCAGAAGTCAACTAAACTTCACCCAATAGTGTATTGTATCACATTCTAGTAGTTACATTTGAAAATTTTGTTCTAGGACATTTGGTTCGAGCGCAATCATTAAACTTAATTAAAAAAGTCATTTAAGCCTTTTCACAGTGAGATCTATGCGATATGGCCGAGAAATGTAATTTTGATGTTAAATCCCAAACCGCTGCGCAGAAGTCAACTAAACTTCACCCAATAGTGTATTGTATCACATTCTAGTAGTTACATTTGAAAATTTCGTTCTAGGACATTTGGTTTGAGCGCAATCATTAAACTTAATTAAAAAAGTCATTTAAGCCTTTTCACAGTGAGATCTATGCGATATGGCCGAGAAATGTAATTTTGATGTTAACTCCCAAACCGCTGCGCAGAAGTCAACCAAACTTAACCCATTAGTGTATTGTATCACAATCTAGTAGTTACATGTGGAAATTTGGTTCTAAGACATTTGATTTGAGCGCAATCCTCAAACTTAGGTCAAAAAAGCCATTTAAGCCTTTTCACAGTGAGATCTATGCGATATGGCCGAGAAATGTAATTTTGATGTTAACTCCCAAACCGCTGCGCAGAAGTCAACCAAACTTCACCCAATAGTGTATTTTATCACAATCTAGTAGTTACATTTGGAAATTTTGTTCTAGGACATTTGATTTGAGCGCAATCTTCAAACTTAATTAAAAAAAGTCATTTAAGCCTTTTCAGAGTGAGATCTATGCGATATGGCCGAGAAATGTAATTTTGATGTTCACTCCCAAACCGCTGCGCAGAAGTCAACCAAACTTCACCCATTAGTGTATTGTATCACAATCTAGTAGTTACATGTAGAAATTTGGTTCTAGGACATTTGATTTGAGCGCAATTCTCAAACTTAGGTCAAAAAAGCCATTTAAGCCTTTTCACAGTGAGATCTATGCGATATGGCCGAGAAATGTAATTTTGATGTTAACTCCCAAACCGCTGCGCAGAAGTCAACCAAACTTCACCCAATAGAGTATTTTATCACAATCTAGTAGTTACATTTGGAAATTTAGTTCTAGAACATTTAGTTTGAGCGCAATCATCAAACTTAGGTCAAAAAAGCCATTTAAGCCTTTTCACAGTGAGATCTATGCGATATGGCCGAGAAATGTAATTTTGATGTTAACTCCCAAACCGCTGCGCAGAAGTCAACCAAACTTCACCCAATAGTGTATTTTATCACAATCTAGTAGTTACATTTGGAAATTTAGTTTTAGGACATTTGGTTTGAGCGCAATCTTCAAACTTAATTAAAAAAAAGTCATTTAAGCCTTTTCACAGTGAGATCTATGCGATATGGCCGAGAAATGTAATTTTGATGTTCACTCCCAAACCGCTGCGCAGAAGTCAACCAAACTTCACCCATTAGTGTATTGTATCACAATCTAGTAGTTACATGTGGAAATTTGGTTCTAGGACATTTGATTTGAGCGCAATCCTCAAACTTAGGTCAAAAAAGCCATTTAAGCCTTTTCACAGTGAGATATATGCGATATGGCCGAGAAATGTAATTTTGATGTTAACTCCCAAACCGCTGCGCAGAAGTCAACCAAACTTCACCCAATAGTGTATTTTATCACAATCTAGTAGTTACATTTGGAAATTTACTTTTAGGACATTTGATTTGAGCGCAATCTTCAAACTTAATTAAAAAAAGTCATTTAAGCCTTTTCACAGTGAGATCTATGCGATATGGCCGAGAAATGTAATTTTGATGTTCACTCCCAAACCGCTGCGCAGAAGTCTACCAAACTTCACCCATTAGTGTATTGTATCACAATCTAGTAGTTACATGTAGAAATTTGGTTCTAGGACATTTGATTTGAGCGCAATCCTGAAACTTAGGTCAAAAAAGCCATTTAAGCCTTTTCACAGTGAGATCTATGCGATATGGCCGAGAAATGTAATTTTGATGTTCACTCCCAAACCGCTGCGCAGAAGTCAACCAAACTTCACCCATTAGTGTATTGTATCACAATCTAGTAGTTACATGTGGAAATTTGGTTCTAGGACATTTGATTTGAGCGCAATTCTCAAACTTAGGTAAAAAAAGCCATTTAAGCCTTTTCACAGTGAGATCTATGCGATATGGCCGAGAAATGTAATTTTGATGTTCACTCCCAAACCGCTGCGCAGAAGTCAACCAAACTTCACCCAATAGTGTATTGTATCACAATTTAGTAGTTACATGTGGAAATTTGGTTCTAGGACATTTGATTTGAGCGCAATTCTCAAACTTAGGTCAAAAAAGCCATTTAAGCCTTTTCACAGTGAGATCTATGCGATATGGCCGAGAAATGTAATTTTGATGTTAACTCCCAAACCGCTGCGCAGAAGTCAACCAAACTTCACCCAATAGTGTATTTTATCACAATCTAGTAGTTTCATTTGGAAATTTAGTTTTAGGACATTTGATTTGAGCGCAATCTTCAAACTTAATTAAAAAAAGTCATTTAAGCCTTTTCACAGTGAGATCTATGCGATATGGCCGAGAAATGTAATTTTGATGTTCACTCCCAAACCGCTGCGCAGAAGTCAACCAAACTTCACCAAATAGTGTATTTTATCACAATCTAGTAGTTACATGTGGAAATTTGGTTCTAGGACATTTGATTTGAGCGCAATTCTCAAACTTAGGTAAAAAAAGCCATTTAAGCCTTTTCACAGTGAGATCTATGCAATATGGCCGAAAAATGTAATTTTGATGTTAACTCCCAAACCGCTTCGCAGAAGTCAACCAAACTTCACCCAATAGTGTATTTTATCACAATCTAGTAGTTACATTTGGAAATTTAGTTCTAGAACATTTAGTTTGAGCGCAATCATCAAACTTAGGTCAAAAAAGCCATTTAAGCCTTTTCACAGTGAGATCTATGCGATATGGCATAGAAATGTAATTTTGATGTTAACTCCCAAACCGCTGCGCAGAAGTCAACCAAACTTCACCCAATAGTGTATTTTATCACAATCTAGTAGTTACATTTGGAAATTTAGTTTTAGGACATTTGGTTTGAGCGCAATCTTCAAACTTAATTAAAAAAAGTCATTTAAGCCTTTTCACAGTGAGATCTATGCGATATGGCCGAGAAATGTAATTTTGATGTTCACTCCCAAACCGCTGCGCAGAAGTCAACCAAACTTCACCCAATAGTGTATTTTATCACAATCTAGTAGTTACATTTGGAAATTTAGTTCTAGAACATTTAGTTTGAGCGCAATCATCAAACTTAGGTCAAAAAAGCCATTTAAGCCTTTTCACAGTGAGATCTATGCGATATGGCATAGAAATGTAATTTTGATGTTAACTCCCAAACCGCTGCGCAGAAGTCAACCAAACTTCACCCAATAGTGTATTTTATCACAATCTAGTAGTTACATTTGGAAATTTAGTTTTAGGACATTTGGTTTGAGCGCAATCTTCAAACTTAATTAAAAAAAGTCATTTAAGCCTTTTCACAGTGAGATCTATGCGATATGGCCGAGAAATGTAATTTTGATGTTCACTCCCAAACCGCTGCGCAGAAGTCAACCAAACTTCACCCATTAGTGTATTGTATCACAATCTAGTAGTTACATGTAGAAATTTGGTTCTAGGACATTTGATTTGAGCGCAATCCTGAAACTTAGGTCAAAAAAGCCATTTAAGCCTTTTCACAGTGAGATCTATGCGATATGGTCGAGAAATGTAATTTTGATGTTCACTCCCAAACCGCTGCGCAGAAGTCAACCAAACTTCACCCATTAGTGTATTGTATCACAATTTAGTAGTTACATGTGGAAATTTGGTTCTAGGACATTTGATTTGAGCGCAATTCTCAAACTTAGGTAAAAAAAGCCATTTAAGCCTTTTCACAGTGAGATCTATGCGATATGGCCGAGAAATGTAATTTTGATGTTCACTCCCAAACCGCTGCGCAGAAGTCAACCAAACTTCACCCAATAGTGTATTGTATCACAATTTAGTAGTTACATGTGGAAATTTGGTTCTAGGACATTTGATTTGAGCGCAATTCTCAAACTTAGGTCAAAAAAGCCATTTAAGCCTTTTCACAGTGAGATCTATGCGATATGGCCGAGAAATGTAATTTTGATGTTAACTCCCAAACCGCTGCGCAGAAGTCAACCAAACTTCACCCAATAGTGTATTTTATCACAATCTAGTATTTTCATTTGGAAATTTAGTTTTAGGACATTTGATTTGAGCGCAATCTTCAAACTTAATTAAAAAAAGTCATTTAAGCCTTTTCACAGTGAGATCTATGCGATATGGCCGAGAAATGTAATTTTGATGTTCACTCCCAAACCGCTGCGCAGAAGTCAACCAAACTTCACCCATTAGTGTATTGTATCACAATCTAGTAGTTACATGTGGAAATTTGGTTCTAGGACATTTGATTTGAGCGCAATTCTCAAACTTAGGTAAAAAAAGCCATTTAAGCCTTTTCACAGTGAGATCTATGCGATATGGCCGAGAAATGTAATTTTGATGTTAACTCCCAAACCGCTTCGCAGAAGTCAACCAAACTTCACCCAATAGTGTATTTTATCACAATCTAGTAGTTACATTTGGAAATTTAGTTCTAGAACATTTAGTTTGAGCGCAATCATCAAACTTAGGTCAAAAAAGCCATTTAAGCCTTTTCACAGTGAGATCTATGCGATATGGCACAGAAATGTAATTTTGATGTTCACTCCCAAACCGCTGCGCAGAAGTCAACCAAACTTCACCCATTAGTGTATTGTATCACAATCTAGTAGTTACATGTGGAAATTTGGTTCTAGGACATTTGATTTGAGCGCAATCCTCAAACTTATGTCAAAAAAGCCATTTAAGCCTTTTCACAGTGAGATCTATGCGATATGGCCGAGAAATGTAATTTTGATGTTAACTCCCAAACCGCTGCGTAGAAGTCAACCAAACTTCACCCAATAGTGTATTTTATCACAATCTAGTAGTTACATTTGGAAATTTAGTTTTAGGACATTTGATTTGAGCGCAATCTTCAAACTTAATTTAAAAAAGTCATTTAAGCCTTTTCACAGTGAGATCTATGCGATATGGCCGAGAAATGTAATTTTGATGTTCACTCCCAAACCGCTGCGCAGAAGTCAACCAAACTTCACCCATTAGTGTATTGTATCACAATCT
This sequence comes from Corythoichthys intestinalis, assembly GCF_030265065.1. Classification (NCBI taxonomy): domain Eukaryota; kingdom Metazoa; phylum Chordata; class Actinopteri; order Syngnathiformes; family Syngnathidae; genus Corythoichthys; species Corythoichthys intestinalis. Next base: position 34,851,950 of record NC_080407.1, read on the forward strand.
AGTAGTTACATGTAGAAATTTGGTTCTAGGACATTTGATTTGAGCGCAATTCTCAAACTTAGGTCAAAAAAGCCATTTAAGCCTTTTCACAGTGAGATCTATGCGATATGGCCGAGAAATGTAATTTTGATGTCAACTCCTAAACCGCTGCGCAGAAGTCAACCAAACTTCACCCTATAGTGTATTTTATCACAATCTAGTAGTTACATTTGGAAATTTAGTTTTAGGACATTTGGTTTGAGCGCAATCTTCAAACTTAATTTAAAAAAGTCATTTAAGCCTTTTCACAGTGAGATCTATGCGATATGGCCGAGAAATGTAATTTTGATGTTCACTCCCAAACCGCTGCGCAGAACTCAACCAAACTTCACCCATTAGTGTATTGTATCACAATCTAGTAGTTACATGTAGAAATTTGGTTCTAGGACATTTGATTTGAGCGCAATCCTCAAACTTATGTCAAAAAAGCCATTTAAGCCTTTTCACAGTGAGATCTATGCGATATGGCCGAGAAATGTAATTTTGATGTTAACTCCCAAACCGCTGCGCAGAAGTCAACCAAACTTCACCCAATAGTGTATTGTATCACAATTTAGTAGTTACATGTGGAAATTTGGTTCTAGGACATTTGATTTGAGCGCAATTCTCAAACTTAGGTCAAAAAAGCCATTTAAGCCTTTTCACAGTGAGATCTATGCGATATGGCCGAGAAATGTAATTTTGATGTTAACTCCCAAACCGCTGCGCAGAAGTCAACCAAACTTCACCCAATAGTGTATTTTATCACAATCTAGTAGTTACATTTGGAAATTTAGTTTTAGGAAATTTGATTTGAGCGCAATCTTCAAACTTAATTAAAAAAAGTCATTTAAGCCTTTTCAGAGTGAGATCTATGCGATATGGCCGAGAAATGTAATTTTGATGTTCACTCCCAAACCGCTGCGCAGAAGTCAACCAAACTTCACCCATTAGTGTATTGTATCACAATCTAGTAGTTACATGTAGAAATTTGGTTCTAGGACATTTGATTTGAGCGCAATTCTCAAACTTAGGTCAAAAAAGCCATTTAAGCCTTTTCACAGTGAGATCTATGCGATATGGCCGAGAAATGTAATTTTGATGTTAACTCCCAAACCGCTGCGCAGAAGTCAACCAAACTTCACCCAATAGAGTATTTTATCACAATCTAGTAGTTACATTTGGAAATTTAGTTCTAGAACATTTAGTTTGAGCGCAATCATCAAACTTAGGTCAAAAAAGCCATTTAAGCCTTTTCACAGTGAGATCTATGCGATATGGCCGAGAAATGTAATTTTGATGTTCACTCCCAAACCGCTGCGCAGAAGTCAACCAAACTTCACCCATTAGTGTATTGTATCACAATCTAGTAGTTACATTTGGAAATTTAGTTCTAGAACATTTAGTTTGAGCGCAATCATCAAACTTAGGTCAAAAAAGCCATTTAAGCCTTTTCACAGTGAGATCTATGCGATATGGCATAGAAATGTAATTTTGATGTTAACTCCCAAACCGCTGCGCAGAAGTCAACCAAACTTCACCCAATAGTGTATTTTATCACAATCTAGTAGTTACATTTGGAAATTTAGTTTTAGGACATTTGGTTTGAGCGCAATCTTCAAACTTAATTAAAAAAAGTCATTTAAGCCTTTTCACAGTGAGATCTATGCGATATGGCCGAGAAATGTAATTTTGATGTTCACTCCCAAACCGCTGCGCAGAAGTCAACCAAACTTCACCCATTAGTGTATTGTATCACAATCTAGTAGTTACATGTAGAAATTTGGTTCTAGGACATTTGATTTGAGCGCAATCCTGAAACTTAGGTCAAAAAAGCCATTTAAGCCTTTTCACAGTGAGATCTATGCGATATGGCCGAGAAATGTAATTTTGATGTTCACTCCCAAACCGCTGCGCAGAAGTCAACCAAACTTCACCCATTAGTGTATTGTATCACAATTTAGTAGTTACATGTGGAAATTTGGTTCTAGGACATTTGATTTGAGCGCAATTCTCAAACTTAGGTAAAAAAAGCCATTTAAGCCTTTTCACAGTGAGATCTATGCGATATGGCCGAGAAATGTAGTTTTGATGTTCACTCCCAAACCGCTGCGCAGAAGTCAACCAAACTTCACCCAATAGTGTATTGTATCACAATTTAGTAGTTACATGTGGAAATTTGGTTCTAGGACATTTGATTTGAGCGCAATTCTCAAACTTAGGTCAAAAAAGCCATTTAAGCCTTTTCACAGTGAGATCTATGCGATATGGCCGAGAAATGTAATTTTGATGTTAACTCCCAAACCGCTGCGCAGAAGTCAACCAAACTTCACCCAATAGTGTATTTTATCACAATCTAGTATTTTCATTTGGAAATTTAGTTTTAGGACATTTGATTTGAGCGCAATCTTCAAACTTAATTAAAAAAAGTCATTTAAGCCTTTTCACAGTGAGATCTATGCGATATGGCCGAGAAATGTAATTTTGATGTTCACTCCCAAACCGCTGCGCAGAAGTCAACCAAACTTCACCCATTAGTGTATTGTATCACAATCTAGTAGTTACATGTGGAAATTTGGTTCTAGGACATTTGATTTGAGCGCAATTCTCAAACTTAGGTAAAAAAAGCCATTTAAGCCTTTTCACAGTGAGATCTATGCGATATGGCCGAGAAATGTAATTTTGATGTTAACTCCCAAACCGCTTCGCAGAAGTCAACCAAACTTCACCCAATAGTGTATTTTATCACAATCTAGTAGTTACATTTGGAAATTTAGTTCTAGAACATTTAGTTTGAGCGCAATCATCAAACTTAGGTCAAAAAAGCCATTTAAGCCTTTTCACAGTGAGATCTATGCGATATGGCACAGAAATGTAATTTTGATGTTCACTCCCAAACCGCTGCGCAGAAGTCAACCAAACTTCACCCATTAGTGTATTGTATCACAATCTAGTAGTTACATGTGGAAATTTGGTTCTAGGACATTTGATTTGAGCGCAATCCTCAAACTTATGTCAAAAAAGCCATTTAAGCCTTTTCACAGTGAGATCTATGCGATATGGCCGAGAAATGTAATTTTGATGTTAACTCCCAAACCGCTGCGTAGAAGTCAACCAAACTTCACCCAATAGTGTATTTTATCACAATCTAGTAGTTACATTTGGAAATTTAGTTTTAGGACATTTGATTTGAGCGCAATCTTCAAACTTAATTTAAAAAAGTCATTTAAGCCTTTTCACAGTGAGATCTATGCGATATGGCCGAGAAATGTAATTTTGATGTTCACTCCCAAACCGCTGCGCAGAAGTCAACCAAACTTCACCCATTAGTGTATTGTATCACAATCTAGTAGTTACATGTAGAAATTTGGTTCTAGGACATTTGATTTGAGCGCAATTCTCAAACTTAGGTCAAAAAAGCCATTTAAGCCTTTTCACAGTGAGATCTATGCGATATGGCCGAGAAATGTAATTTTGATGTCAACTCCTAAACCGCTGCGCAGAAGTCAACCAAACTTCACCCTATAGTGTATTTTATCACAATCTAGTAGTTACATTTGGAAATTTAGTTTTAGGACATTTGGTTTGAGCGCAATCTTCAAACTTAATTTAAAAAAGTCATTTAAGCCTTTTCACAGTGAGATCTATGCGATATGGCCGAGAAATGTAATTTTGATGTTCACTCCCAAACCGCTGCGCAGAACTCAACCAAACTTCACCCATTAGTGTATTGTATCACAATCTAGTAGTTACATGTAGAAATTTGGTTCTAGGACATTTGATTTGAGCGCAATCCTCAAACTTATGTCAAAAAAGCCATTTAAGCCTTTTCACAGTGAGATCTATGCGATATGGCCGAGAAATGTAATTTTGATGTTAACTCCCAAACCGCTGCGCAGAAGTCAACCAAACTTCACTCAATAGTGTATTGTATCACAATTTAGTAGTTACATGTGGAAATTTGGTTCTAGGACATTTGATTTGAGCGCAATTCTCAAACTTAGGTCAAAAAAGCCATTTAAGCCTTTTCACAGTGAGATCTATGCGATATGGCCGAGAAATGTAATTTTGATGTTAACTCCCAAACCGCTGCGCAGAAGTCAACCAAACTTCACCCAATAGTGTATTTTATCACAATCTAGTAGTTACATTTGGAAATTTAGTTTTAGGACATTTGATTTGAGCGCAATCTTCAAACTTAATTAAAAAAAGTCATTTAAGCCTTTTCAGAGTGAGATCTATGCGATATGGCCGAGAAATGTAATTTTGATGTTCACTCCCAAACCGCTGCGCAGAAGTCAACCAAACTTCACCCATTAGTGTATTGTATCACAATCTAGTAGTTACATGTAGAAATTTGGTTCTAGGACATTTGATTTGAGCGCAATTCTCAAACTTAGGTCAAAAAAGCCATTTAAGCCTTTTCACAGTGAGATCTATGCGATATGGCCGAGAAATGTAATTTTGATGTTAACTCCCAAACCGCTGCGCAGAAGTCAACCAAACTTCACCCAATAGAGTATTTTATCACAATCTAGTAGTTACATTTGGAAATTTAGTTCTAGAACATTTAGTTTGAGCGCAATCATCAAACTTAGGTCAAAAAAGCCATTTAAGCCTTTTCACAGTGAGATCTATGCGATATGGCCGAGAAATGTAATTTTGATGTTAACTCCCAAACCGCTGCGCAGAAGTCAACCAAACTTCACCCAATAGTGTATTTTATCACAATCTAGTAGTTACATTTGGAAATTTAGTTTTAGAACATTTGGTTTGAGCGCAATCTTCAAACTTAATTAAAAAAAGTCATTTAAGCCTTTTCACAGTGAGATCTATGCGATATGGCCGAGAAATGTAATTTTGATGTTCACTCCCAAACCGCTGCGCAGAAGTCAACCAAACTTCACCCAATAGTGTATTTTATCACAATCTAGTAGTTACATTTGGAAATTTAGTTCTAGAACATTTAGTTTGAGCGCAATCATCAAACTTAGGTCAAAAAAGCCATTTAAGCCTTTTCACAGTGAGATCTATGCGATATGGCATAGAAATGTAATTTTGATGTTAACTCCCAAACCGCTGCGCAGAAGTCAACCAAACTTCACCCAATAGTGTATTTTATCACAATCTAGTAGTTACATTTGGAAATTTAGTTTTAGGACATTTGGTTTGAGCGCAATCTTCAAACTTAATTAAAAAAAGTCATTTAAGCCTTTTCACAGTGAGATCTATGCGATATGGCCGAGAAATGTAATTTTGATGTTCACTCCCAAACCGCTGCGCAGAAGTCAACCAAACTTTACCCATTAGTGTATTGTATCACAATCTAGTAGTTACATGTAGAAATTTGGTTCTAGGACATTTGATTTGAGCGCAATCCTGAAACTTAGGTCAAAAAAGCCATTTAAGCCTTTTCACAGTGAGATCTATGCGATATGGCCGAGAAATGTAATTTTGATGTTCACTCCCAAACCGCTGCGCAGAAGTCAACCAAACTTCACCCATTAGTGTATTGTATCACAATTTAGTAGTTACATGTGGAAATTTGGTTCTAGGACATTTGATTTGAGCGCAATTCTCAAACTTAGGTAAAAAAAGCCATTTAAGCCTTTTCACAGTGAGATCTATGCGATATGGCCGAGAAATGTAATTTTGATGTTCACTCCCAAACCGCTGCGCAGAAGTCAACCAAACTTCACCCAATAGTGTATTGTATCACAATTTAGTAGTTACATGTGGAAATTTGGTTCTAGGACATTTGATTTGAGCGCAATTCTCAAACTTAGGTCAAAAAAGCCATTTAAGCCTTTTCACAGTGAGATCTATGCGATATGGCCGAGAAATGTAATTTTGATGTTAACTCCCAAACCGCTGCGCAGAAGTCAACCAAACTTCACCCAATAGTGTATTTTATCACAATCTAGTAGTTTCATTTGGAAATTTAGTTTTAGGACATTTGATTTGAGCGCAATCTTCAAACTTAATTAAAAAAAGTCATTTAAGCCTTTTCACAGTGAGATCTATGCGATATGGCCGAGAAATGTAATTTTGATGTTCACTCCCAAACCGCTGCGCAGAAGTCAACCAAACTTCACCCATTAGTGTATTGTATCACAATCTAGTAGTTACATGTGGAAATTTGGTTCTAGGACATTTGATTTGAGCGCAATTCTCAAACTTAGGTAAAAAAAGCCATTTAAGCCTTTTCACAGTGAGATCTATGCGATATGGCCGAGAAATGTAATTTTGATGTTAACTCCCAAACCGCTTCGCAGAAGTCAACCAAACTTCACCCAATAGTGTATTTTATCACAATCTAGTAGTTACATTTGGAAATTTAGTTCTAGAACATTTAGTTTGAGCGCAATCATCAAACTTAGGTCAAAAAAGCCATTTAAGCCTTTTCACAGTGAGATCTATGCGATATGGCACAGAAATGTAATTTTGATGTTCACTCCCAAACCGCTGCGCAGAAGTCAACCAAACTTCACCCATTAGTGTATTGTATCACAATCTAGTAGTTACATGTGGAAATTTGGTTCTAGGACATTTGATTTGAGCGCAATCCTCAAACTTATGTCAAAAAAGCCATTTAAGCCTTTTCACAGTGAGATCTATGCGATATGGCCGAGAAATGTAATTTTGATGTTAACTCCCAAACCGCTGCGTAGAAGTCAACCAAACTTCACCCAGTAGTGTATTTTATCACAATCTAGTAGTTACATTTGGAAATTTAGTTTTAGGACATTTGATTTGAGCGCAATCTTCAAACTTAATTTAAAAAAGTCATTTAAGCCTTTTCACAGTGAGATCTATGCGATATGGCCGAGAAATGTAATTTTGATGTTCACTCCCAAACCGCTGCGCAGAAGTCAACCAAACTTCACCCATTAGTGTATTGTATCACAATCTAGTAGTTACATGTAGAAATTTGGTTCTAGGACATTTGATTTGAGCGCAATTCTCAAACTTAGGTCAAAAAAGCCATTTAAGCCTTTTCACAGTGAGATCTATGCGATATGGCCGAGAAATGTAATTTTGATGTCAAGTCCTAAACCGCTGCGCAGAAGTCAACCAAACTTCACCCTATAGTGTATTTTATCACAATCTAGTAGTTACATTTGGAAATTTAGTTTTAGGACATTTGGTTTGAGCGCAATCTTCAAACTTAATTAAAAAAAGTCATTTAAGCCTTTTCACAGTGAGATCTATGCGATATGGCCGAGAAATGTAATTTTGATGTTCACTCCCAAACCGCTGCGCAGAACTCAACCAAACTTCACCCATTAGTGTATTGTATCACAATCTAGTAGTTACATGTAGAAATTTGGTTCAAGGACATTTGATTTGAGCGCAATCCTCAAACTTATGTCAAAAAAGCCATTTAAGCCTTTTCACAGTGAGATCTATGCGATATGGCCGAGAAATGTAATTTTGATGTTAACTCCCAAACCGCTGCGCAGAAGTCAACCAAACTTCACCCAATAGTGTATTGTATCACAATTTAGTAGTTACATGTGGAAATTTGGTTCTAGGACATTTGATTTGAGCGCAATTCTCAAACTTAGGTCAAAAAAGCCATTTAAGCCTTTTCACAGTGAGATCTATGCGATATGGCCGAGAAATGTAATTTTTATGTTAACTCCCAAACCGCTGCGCAGAAGTCAACCAAACTTCACCCAATAGTGTATTTTATCACAATCTAGTAGTTACATTTGGAAATTTAGTTTTAGGACATTTGATTTGAGCGCAATCTTCAAACTTAATTAAAAAAAGTCATTTAAGCCTTTTCAGAGTGAGATCTATGCGATATGGCCGAGAAATGTAATTTTGATGTTCACTCCCAAACCGCTGCGCAGAAGTCAACCAAACTTCACCCATTAGTGTATTGTATCACAATCTAGTAGTTACATGTAGAAATTTGGTTCTAGGACATTTGATTTGAGCGCAATTCTCAAACTTAGGTCAAAAAAGCCATTTAAGCCTTTTCACAGTGAGATCTATGCGATATGGCCGAGAAATGTAATTTTGATGTTAACTCCCAAACCGCTGCGCAGAAGTCAACCAAACTTCACCCAATAGAGTATTTTATCACAATCTAGTAGTTACATTTGGAAATTTAGTTCTAGAACATTTAGTTTGAGCGCAATCATCAAACTTAGGTCAAAAAAGCCATTTAAGCCTTTTCACAGTGAGATCTATGCGATATGGCCGAGAAATGTAATTTTGATGTTAACTCCCAAACCGCTGCGCAGAAGTCAACCAAACTTCACCCAATAGTGTATTTTATCACAATCTAGTAGTTACATTTGGAAATTTTGTTTTAGGACATTTGGTTTGAGCGCAATCTTCAAACTTAATTAAAAAAAAGTCATTTAAGCCTTTTCACAGTGAGATCTATGCGATATGGCCGAGAAATGTAATTTTGATGTTCACTCCCAAACCGCTGCGCAGAAGTCAACCAAACTTCACCCATTAGTGTATTGTATCACAATCTAGTAGTTACATGTGGAAATTTGGTTCTAGGACATTTGATTTGAGCGCAATCCTCAAACTTAGGTCAAAAAAGCCATTTAAGCCTTTTCACAGTGAGATATATGCGATATGGCCGAGAAATGTAATTTTGATGTTAACTCCCAAACCGCTGCGCAGAAGTCAACCAAACTTCACCCAATAGTGTATTTTATCACAATCTAGTAGTTACATTTGGAAATTTACTTTTAGGACATTTGGTTTGAGCGCAATCTTCAAACTTAATTAAAAAAAGTCATTTAAGCCTTTTCACAGTGAGATCTATGCGATATGGCCGAGAAATGTAATTTTGATGTTCACTCCCAAACCGCTGCGCAGAAGTCAACCAAACTTCACCCATTAGTGTATTGTATCACAATCTAGTAGTTACATGTGGAAATTTGGTTCTAGGACATTTGATTTGAGCGCAATTCTCAAACTTAGGTAAAAAAAGCCATTTAAGCCTTTTCACAGTGAGATCTATGCGATATGGCCGAGAAATGTAATTTTGATGTTCACTCCCAAACCGCTGCGCAGAAGTCAACCAAACTTCACCCAATAGTGTATTGTATCACAATTTAGTAGTTACATGTGGAAATTTGGTTCTAGGACATTTGATTTGAGCGCAATTCTCAAACTTAGGTCAAAAAAGCCATTTAAGCCTTTTCACAGTGAGATCTATGCGATATGGCCGAGAAATGTAATTTTGATGTTAACTCCCAAACCGCTGCGCAGAAGTCAACCAAACTTCACCCAATAGTGTATTTTATCACAATCTAGTAGTTTCATTTGGAAATTTAGTTTTAGGACATTTGATTTGAGCGCAATCTTCAAACTTAATTAAAAAAAGTCATTTAAGCCTTTTCACAGTGAGATCTATGCGATATGGCCGAGAAATGTAATTTTGATGTTCACTCCCAAACCGCTGCGCAGAAGTCAACCAAACTTCACCCATTAGTGTATTGTATCACAATCTAGTAGTTACATGTGGAAATTTGGTTCTAGGACATTTGATTTGAACGCAATTCTCAAACTTAGGTAAAAAAAGCCATTTAAGCCTTTTCACAGTGAGATCTATGCAATATGGCCGAAAAATGTAATTTTGATGTTAACTCCCAAACCGCTTCGCAGAAGTCAACCAAACTTCACCCAATAGTGTATTTTATCACAATCTAGTAGTTACATTTGGAAATTTAGTTCTAGAACATTTAGTTTGAGCGCAATCATCAAACTTAGGTCAAAAAAGCCATTTAAGCCTTTTCACAGTGAGATCTATGCGATATGGCATAGAAATGTAATTTTGATGTTAACTCCCAAACCGCTGCGCAGAAGTCAACCAAACTTCACCCAATAGTGTATTTTATCACAATCTAGTAGTTACATTTGGAAAATTAGTTTTAGGACATTTGGTTTGAGCGCAATCTTCAAACTTAATTAAAAAAAGTCATTTAAGCCTTTTCACAGTGAGATCTATGCGATATGGCCGAGAAATGTAATTTTGATGTTCACTCCCAAACCGCTGCGCAGAAGTCAACCAAACTTCACCCATTAGTGTATTGTATCACAATCTAGTAGTTACATGTAGAAATTTGGTTCTAGGACATTAGATTTGAGCGCAATCCTCAAACTTAGGTCAAAAAAGCCTTTTAAGCCTTTTCACAGTGAGATCTATGCGATATGGCCGAGAAATGTAATTTTGATGTTAACTCCCAAACCGCTGCGCAGAAGTCAACCAAACTTCACCCAATAGTGTATTGTATCACAATTTAGTAGTTACATGTGGAAATTTGGTTCTAGGACATTTGATTTGAGCGCAATCCTGAAACTTAGGTCAAAAAAGCCATTTAAGCCTTTTCACAGTGAGATCTATGCGATATGGCCGAGAAATGTAATTTTGATGTTCACTCCCAAACCGCTGCGCAGAAGTCAACCAAACTTCACCCATTAGTGTATTGTATCACAATCTAGTAGTTACATGTGGAAATTTGGTTCTAGGACATTTGATTTGAGCGCAATTCTCAAACTTAGGTCAAAAAAGCCATTTAAGCCTTTTCACAGTGAGATCTATGCGATATGGCCGAGAAATGTAATTTTGATGTTAACTCCCAAACCGCTGCGCAGAAGTCAACCAAACTTCACCCAATAGTGTATTTTATCACAATCTAGTAGTTTCATTTGGAAATTTAGTTTTAGGACATTTGATTTGAGCGCAATCTTCAAACTTAATTAAAAAAAGTCATTTAAGCCTTTTCACAGTGAGATCTATGCGATATGGCCGAGAAATGTAATTTTGATGTTCACTCCCAAACCGCTGCGCAGAAGTCAACCAAACTTCACCCATTAGTGTATTGTATCACAATCTAGTAGTTACATGTGGAAATTTGGTTCTAGGACATTTGATTTGAACGCAATTCTCAAACTTAGGTAAAAAAAGCCATTTAAGCCTTTTCACAGTGAGATCTATGCAATATGGCCGAAAAATGTAATTTTGATGTTAACTCCCAAACCGCTTCGCAGAAGTCAACCAAACTTCACCCAATAGTGTATTTTATCACAATCTAGTAGTTACATTTGGAAATTTAGTTCTAGAACATTTAGTTTGAGCGCAATCATCAAACTTAGGTCAAAAAAGCCATTTAAGCCTTTTCACAGTGAGATCTATGCGATATGGCATAGAAATGTAATTTTGATGTTAACTCCCAAACCGCTGCGCAGAAGTCAACCAAACTTCACCCAATAGTGTATTTTATCACAATCTAGTAGTTACATTTGGAAATTTAGTTTTAGGACATTTGGTTTGAGCGCAATCTTCAAACTTAATTAAAAAAAGTCATTTAAGCCTTTTCACAGTGAGATCTATGCGATATGGCCGAGAAATGTAATTTTGATGTTCACTCCCAAACCGCTGCGCAGAAGTCAACCAAACTTCACCCAATAGTGTATTTTATCACAATCTAGTAGTTACATTTGGAAATTTAGTTCTAGAACATTTAGTTTGAGCGCAATCATCAAACTTAGGTCAAAAAAGCCATTTAAGCCTTTTCACAGTGAGATCTATGCGATATGGCATAGAAATGTAATTTTGATGTTCACTCCCAAACCGCTGCGCAGAAGTCAACCAAACTTCACCCATTAGTGTATTGTATCACAATCTAGTAGTTACATGTAGAAATTTGGTTCTAGGACATTAGATTTGAGCGCAATCCTCAAACTTAGGTCAAAAAAGCCTTTTAAGCCTTTTCACAGTGAGATCTATGCGATATGGCCGAGAAATGTAATTTTGATGTTAACTCCCAAACCGCTGCGCAGAAGTCAACCAAACTTCACCCAATAGTGTATTGTATCACAATTTAGTAGTTACATGTGGAAATTTGGTTCTAGGACATTTGATTTGAGCGCAATCCTGAAACTTAGGTCAAAAAAGCCATTTAAGCCTTTTCACAGTGAGATCTATGCGATATGGCCGAGAAATGTAATTTTGATGTTCACTCCCAAACCGCTGCGCAGAAGTCAACCAAACTTCACCCATTAGTGTATTGTATCACAATCTAGTAGTTACATGTGGAAATTTGGTTCTAGGACATTTGATTTGAGCGCAATTCTCAAACTTAGGTCAAAAAAGCCATTTAAGCCTTTTCACAGTGAGATCTATGCGATATGGCCGAGAAATGTAATTTTGATGTTAACTCCCAAACCGCTGCGCAGAAGTCAACCAAACTTCACCCAATAGTGTATTTTATCACAATCTAGTAGTTTCATTTGGAAATTTAGTTTTAGGACATTTGATTTGAGCGCAATCTTCAAACTTAATTAAAAAAAGTCATTTAAGCCTTTTCACAGTGAGATCTATGCGATATGGCCGAGAAATGTAATTTTGATGTTCACTCCCAAACCGCTGCGCAGAAGTCAACCAAACTTCACCCATTAGTGTATTGTATCACAATCTAGTAGTTACATGTGGAAATTTGGTTCTAGGACATTTGATTTGAACGCAATTCTCAAACTTAGGTAAAAAAAGCCATTTAAGCCTTTTCACAGTGAGATCTATGCAATATGGCCGAAAAATGTAATTTTGATGTTAACTCCCAAACCGCTTCGCAGAAGTCAACCAAACTTCACCCAATAGTGTATTTTATCACAATCTAGTAGTTACATTTGGAAATTTAGTTCTAGAACATTTAGTTTGAGCGCAATCATCAAACTTAGGTCAAAAAAGCCATTTAAGCCTTTTCACAGTGAGATCTATGCGATATGGCATAGAAATGTAATTTTGATGTTAACTCCCAAACCGCTGCGCAGAAGTCAACCAAACTTCACCCAATAGTGTATTTTATCACAATCTAGTAGTTACATTTGGAAATTTAGTTTTAGGACATTTGGTTTGAGCGCAATCTTCAAACTTAATTAAAAAAAGTCATTTAAGCCTTTTCACAGTGAGATCTATGCGATATGGCCGAGAAATGTAATTTTGATGTTCACTCCCAAACCGCTGCGCAGAAGTCAACCAAACTTCACCCAATAGTTTATTTTATCACAATCTAGTAGTTACATTTGGAAATTTAGTTCTAGAACATTTAGTTTGAGCGCAATCATCAAACTTAGGTCAAAAAAGCCATTTAAGCCTTTTCACAGTGAGATCTATGCGATATGGCATAGAAATGTAATTTTGATGTTAACTCCCAAACCGCTGCGCAGAAGTCAACCAAACTTCACCCAATAGTGTATTTTATCACAATCTAGTAGTTACATTTGGAAATTTAGTTTTAGGACATTTGGTTTGAGCGCAATCTTCAAACTTAATTAAAAAAAGTCATTTAAGCCTTTTCACAGTGAGATCTATGCGATATGGCCGAGAAATGTAATTTTGATGTTCACTCCCAAACCGCTGCGCAGAAGTCAACCAAACTTCACCCATTAGTGTATTGTATCACAATCTAGTAGTTACATGTAGAAATTTGGTTCTAGGACATTTGATTTGAGCGCAATCCTGAAACTTAGGTCAAAAAAGCCATTTAAGCCTTTTCACAGTGAGATCTATGCGATATGGCCGAGAAATGTAATTTTGATGTTCACTCCCAAACCGCTGCGCAGAAGTCAACCAAACTTCACCCATTAGTGTATTGTATCACAATTTAGTAGTTACATGTGGAAATTTTGTTCTAGGACATTTGATTTGAGCGCAATTCTCAAACTTAGGTAAAAAAAGCCATTTAAGCCTTTTCACAGTGAGATCTATGCGATATGGCCGAGAAATGTAATTTTGATGTTAACTCCCAAACCGCTGCGCAGAAGTCAACCAAACTTCACCCAATAGTGTATTGTATCACATTCTAGTAGTTACATTTTAAAATTTCGTTCTAGGACATTTGGTTTGAGCGCAATTATTAAACTTAGGTCAAAAAAGCCATTTAAGCCTTTTCACAGTGAGATCTATGCGATATGGCCGAGAAATGTAATTTTGATGTTAACTCCCAAACCGCTGCGCAGAAGTAAACCAAACTTCACCCATTAGTGTATTGTATCACAATCTAGTAGTTACATGTGGAAATTTGGTTCTAGGACATTTGATTTGAGCGCAATCCTCAAACTTAGGTCAAAAAAGCCATTTAAGCCTTTTCACAGTGAGATCTATGCGATATGGCCGAGAAATGTAATTTTGATGTTAACTCCCAAACCGCTGCGCAGAAGTCAACCAAACTGCACCCAATAGTGTATTGTATCACAATCTTGTAGTTACATTTGAAAATTTTGTTCTAGGACATTTGATTTGAGCGCAATTCTCAAACTTAGGTCAAAAAAGCCATTTAAGCCTTTTCACAGTGAGATCTATGCGATATGGCCGAGAAATGTAATTTTGATGTTCACTCCCAAACCGCTGCGCAGAAGTCAACCAAACTTCACCCATTAGTGTATTGTATCACAATCTAGTAGTTACATGTGGAAATTTGGTTCTAGGACATTTGATTTGAGCGGAATCCTCAAACTTAGGTCAAAAAAGCCATTTAAGCCTTTTCACAGTGAGATCTATGCGATATGGCCGAGAAATGTAATTTTGATGTTAACTCCCAAACCGCTGCGCAGAAGTAAACCAAACTTCACCCATTAGTGTATTGTATCACAATCTAGTAGTTACATGTGGAAATTTGGTTCTAGGACATTTGATTTGAGCGCAATCCTCAAACTTAGGTCAAAAAAGCCATTTAAGCCTTTTCACAGTGAGATCTATGCGATATGGCCGAGAAATGTAATTTTGATGTTAACTCCCAAACCGCTGCGCAGAAGTCAACCAAACTTCACCCAATAGTGTATTGTATCACAATCTTGTAGTTACATTTGAAAATTTTGTTCTAGGACATTTTGTTTGAACGCAATCATCAAACTTAATTAAAAAAGTCATTTAAGCCTTTTCACAGTGAGATCTATGCGATATGGCCGAGAAATGTAATTTTGATGTTAACTCCCAAACCGCTGCGCAGAAGTCAACTAAACTTCACCCAATAGTGTATTGTATCACATTCTAGTAGTTACATTTGAAAATTTCGTTCTAGGACATTTGGTTCGAGCGCAATCATTAAACTTAATTAAAAAAGTCATTTAAGCCTTTTCACAGTGAGATCTATGCGATATGGCCGAGAAATGTAATTTTGATGTTAAATCCCAAACCGCCGCGCAGAAGTCAACCAAACTTCACCCAATAGTGTATTTTATCACAATCTAGTAGTTACATTTGGAAATTTTGTTCTAGGACATTTGATTTGAGCGCAATCTTCAAACTTAATTAAAAAAAGTCATTTAAGCCTTTTCAGAGTGAGATCTATGCGATATGGCCGAGAAATGTAATTTTGATGTTAACTCCCAAACCGCTGCGCAGAAGTCAACCAAACTTCACCCAATAGAGTATTTTATCACCATCTAGTAGTTACATTTGGAAATTTAGTTCTAGAACATTTAGTTTGAGCGCAATCATCAAACTTAGGTCAAAAAAGCCATTTAAGCCTTTTCACAGTGAGATCTATGCGATATGGCCGAGAAATGTAATTTTGATGTTAACTCCCAAACCGCTGCGCAGAAGTCAACCAAACTTCACCCAATAGTGTATTTTATCACAATCTAGTAGTTACATTTGGAAATTTAGTTTTAGGACATTTGGTTTGAGCGCAATCTTCAAACTTAATTAAAAAAAAGTCATTTAAGCCTTTTCACAGTGAGATCTATGCGATATGGCCGAGAAATGTAATTTTGATGTTCACTCCCAAACCGCTGCGCAGAAGTCAACCAAACTTCACCCATTAGTGTATTGTATCACAATCTAGTAGTTACATGTGGAAATTTGGTTCTAGGACATTTGATTTGAGCGCAATCCTCAAACTTAGGTCAAAAAAGCCATTTAAGCCTTTTCACAGTGAGATATATGCGATATGGCCGAGAAATGTAATTTTGATGTTAACTCCCAAACCGCTGCGCAGAAGTCAACCAAACTTCACCCAATAGTGTATTTTATCACAATCTAGTAGTTACATTTGGAAATTTAGTTTTAGGACATTTGGTTTGAGCGCAATCTTCAAACTTAATTAAAAAAAGTCATTTAAGCCTTTTCACAGTGAGATCTATGCGATATGGCCGAGAAATGTAATTTTGATGTTCACTCCCAAACCGCTGCGCAGAAGTCAACCAAACTTCACCCATTAGTGTATTGTATCACAATCTAGTAGTTACATGTAGAAATTTGGTTCTAGGACATTTGATTTGAGCGCAATCCTGAAACTTAGGTCAAAAAAGCCATTTAAGCCTTTTCACAGTGAGATCTATGCGATATGGCATAGAAATGTAATTTTGATGTTAACTCCCAAACCGCTGCGCAGAAGTCAACCAAACTTCACCCAATAGTGTATTTTATCACAATCTAGTAGTTACATTTGGAAATTTAGTTTTAGGACATTTGGTTTGAGCGCAATCTTCAAACTTAATTAAAAAAAGTCATTTAAGCCTTTTCACAGTGAGATCTATGCGATATGGCCGAGAAATGTAATTTTGATGTTCACTCCCAAACCGCTGCGCAGAAGTCAACCAAACTTCACCCATTAGTGTATTGTATCACAATCTAGTAGTTACATGTAGAAATTTGGTTCTAGGACATTTGATTTGAGCGCAATCCTGAAACTTAGGTCAAAAAAGCCATTTAAGCCTTTTCACAGTGAGATCTATGCGATATGGCCGAGAAATGTAATTTTGATGTTCACTCCCAAACCGCTGCGCAGAAGTCAACCAAACTTCACCCATTAGTGTATTGTATCACAATTTAGTAGTTACATGTGGAAATTTGGTTCTAGGACATTTGATTTGAGCGCAATTCTCAAACTTAGGTAAAAAAAGCCATTTAAGCCTTTTCACAGTGAGATCTATGCGATATGGCCGAGAAATGTAATTTTGATGTTCACTCCCAAACCGCTGCGCAGAAGTCAACCAAACTTCACCCAATAGTGTATTGTATCACAATTTAGTAGTTACATGTGGAAATTTGGTTCTAGGACATTTGATTTGAGCGCAATTCTCAAACTTAGGTCAAAAAAGCCATTTAAGCCTTTTCACAGTGAGATCTATGCGATATGGCCGAGAAATGTAATTTTGATGTTAACTCCCAAACCGCTGCGCAGAAGTCAACCAAACTTCACCCAATAGTGTATTTTATCACAATCTAGTAGTTTCATTTGGAAATTTAGTTTTAGGACATTTGATTTGAGCGCAATCTTCAAACTTAATTAAAAAAAGTCATTTAAGCCTTTTCACAGTGAGATCTATGCGATATGGCCGAGAAATGTAATTTTGATGTTCACTCCCAAACCGCTGCGCAGAAGTCAACCAAACTTCACCCATTAGTGTATTGTATCACAATCTAGTAGTTACATGTGGAAATTTGGTTCTAGGACATTTGATTTGAGCGCAATTCTCAAACTTAGGTAAAAAAAGCCATTTAAGCCTTTTCACAGTGAGATCTATGCGATATGGCCGAGAAATGTAATTTTGATGTTAACTCCCAAACCGCTTCGCAGAAGTCAACCAAACTTCACCCAATAGTGTATTTTATCACAATCTAGTAGTTACATTTGGAAATTTAGTTCTAGAACATTTAGTTTGAGCGCAATCATCAAACTTAGGTCAAAAAAGCCATTTAAGCCTTTTCACAGTGAGATCTATGCGATATGGCACAGAAATGTAATTTTGATGTTCACTCCCAAACCGCTGCGCAGAAGTCAACCAAACTTCACCCATTAGTGTATTGTATCACAATCTAGTAGTTACATGTGGAAATTTGGTTCTAGGACATTTGATTTGAGCGCAATCCTCAAACTTATGTCAAAAAAGCCATTTAAGCCTTTTCACAGTGAGATCTATGCGATATGGCCGAGAAATGTAATTTTGATGTTAACTCCCAAACCGCTGCGTAGAAGTCAACCAAACTTCACCCAATAGTGTATTTTATCACAATCTAGTAGTTACATTTGGAAATTTAGTTTTAGGACATTTGATTTGAGCGCAATCTTCAAACTTAATTTAAAAAAGTCATTTAAGCCTTTTCACAGTGAGATCTATGCGATATGGCCGAGAAATGTAATTTTGATGTTCACTCCCAAACCGCTGCGCAGAAGTCAACCAAACTTCACCCATTAGTGTATTGTATCACAATCTAGTAGTTACATGTAGAAATTTGGTTCTAGGACATTTGATTTGAGCGCAATTCTCAAACTTAGGTCAAAAAAGCCATTTAAGCCTTTTCACAGTGAGATCTATGCGATATGGCCGAGAAATGTAATTTTGATGTCAACTCCTAAACCGCTGCGCAGAAGTCAACCAAACTTCACCCTATAGTGTATTTTATCACAATCTAGTAGTTACATTTGGAAATTTAGTTTTAGGACATTTGGTTTGAGCGCAATCTTCAAACTTAATTTAAAAAAGTCATTTAAGCCTTTTCACAGTGAGATCTATGCGATATGGCCGAGAAATGTAATTTTGATGTTCACTCCCAAACCGCTGCGCAGAACTCAACCAAACTTCACCCATTAGTGTATTGTATCACAATCTAGTAGTTACATGTAGAAATTTGGTTCTAGGACATTTGATTTGAGCGCAATCCTCAAACTTATGTCAAAAAAGCCATTTAAGCCTTTTCACAGTGAGATCTATGCGATATGGCCGAGAAATGTAATTTTGATGTTAACTCCCAAACCGCTGCGCAGAAGTCAACCAAACTTCACCCAATAGTGTATTGTATCACAATTTAGTAGTTACATGTGGAAATTTGGTTCTAGGACATTTGATTTGAGCGCAATTCTCAAACTTAGGTCAAAAAAGCCATTTAAGCCTTTTCACAGTGAGATCTATGCGATAGCGCCGAGAAATGTAATTTTGATGTTAACTCCCAAACCGCTGCGCAGAAGTCAACCAAACTTCACCCAATAGTGTATTTTATCACAATCTAGTAGTTACATTTGGAAATTTAGTTTTAGGACATTTGATTTGAGCGCAATCTTCAAACTTAATTTAAAAAAGTCATTTAAGCCTTTTCAGAGTGAGATCTATGCGATATGGCCGAGAAATGTAATTTTGATGTTCACTCCCAAACCGCTGCGCAGAAGTCAACCAAACTTCACCCATTAGTGTATTGTATCACAATCTAGTAGTTACATGTAGAAATTTGGTTCTAGGACATTTGATTTGAGCGCAATTCTCAAACTTAGGTCAAAAAAGCCATTTAAGCCTTTTCACAGTGAGATCTATGCGATATGGCCGAGAAATGTAATTTTGATGTTAACTCCCAAACCGCTGCGCAGAAGTCAACCAAACTTCACCCAATAGAGTATTTTATCACAATCTAGTAGTTACATTTGGAAATTTAGTTCTAGAACATTTAGTTTGAGCGCAATCATCAAACTTAGGTCAAAAAAGCCATTTAAGCCTTTTCACAGTGAGATCTATGCGATATGGCCGAGAAATGTAATTTTGATGTTAACTCCCAAACCGCTGCGCAGAAGTCAACCAAACTTCACCCAATAGTGTATTTTATCACAATCTAGTAGTTACATTTGGAAATTTAGTTTTAGGACATTTGGTTTGAGCGCAATCTTCAAACTTAATTAAAAAAAAGTCATTTAAGCCTTTTCACAGTGAGATCTATGCGATATGGCCGAGAAATGTAATTTTGATGTTCACTCCCAAACCGCTGCGCAGAAGTCAACCAAACTTCACCCATTAGTGTATTGTATCACAATCTAGTAGTTACATGTGGAAATTTGGTTCTAGGACATTTGATTTGAGCGCAATCCTCAAACTTAGGTCAAAAAAGCCATTTAAGCCTTTTCACAGTGAGATATATGCGATATGGCCGAGAAATGTAATTTTGATGTTAACTCCCAAACCGCTGCGCAGAAGTCAACCAAACTTCACCCAATAGTGTATTTTATCACAATCTAGTAGTTACATTTGGAAATTTAGTTTTAGGACATTTGGTTTGAGCGCAATCTTCAAACTTAATTAAAAAAAGTCATTTAAGCCTTTTCACAGTGAGATCTATGCGATATGGCCGAGAAATGTAATTTTGATGTTCACTCCCAAACCGCTGCGCAGAAGTCAACCAAACTTCACCCAATAGTGTATTTTATCACAATCTAGTAGTTACATTTGGAAATTTAGTTCTAGAACATTTAGTTTGAGCGCAATCATCAAACTTAGGTCAAAAAAGCCATTTAAGCCTTTTCACAGTGAGATCTATGCGATATGGCATAGAAATGTAATTTTGATGTTAACTCCCAAACCGCTGCGCAGAAGTCAACCAAACTTCACCCAATAGTGTATTTTATCACAATCTAGTAGTTACATTTGGAAATTTAGTTTTAGGACATTTGGTTTGAGCGCAATCTTCAAACTTAATTAAAAAAAGTCATTTAAGCCTTTTCACAGTGAGATCTATGCGATATGGCCGAGAAATGTAATTTTGATGTTCACTCCCAAACCGCTGCGCAGAAGTCAACCAAACTTCACCCATTAGTGTATTGTATCACAATCTAGTAGTTACATGTACAAATTTGGTTCTAGGACATTTGATTTGAGCGCAATCCTGAAACTTAGGTCAAAAAAGCCATTTAAGCCTTTTCACAGTGAGATCTATGCGATATGGCCGAGAAATGTAATTTTGATGTTCACTCCCAAACCGCTGCGCAGAAGTCAACCAAACTTCACCCATTAGTGTATTGTATCACAATTTAGTAGTTACATGTGGAAATTTGGTTCTAGGACATTTGATTTGAGCGCAATTCTCAAACTTAGGTAAAAAAAGCCATTTAAGCCTTTTCACAGTGAGATCTATGCGATATGGCCGAGAAATGTAATTTTGATGTTCACTCCCAAACCGCTGCGCAGAAGTCAACCAAACTTCACCCAATAGTGTATTGTATCACAATTTAGTAGTTACATGTGGAAATTTGGTTCTAGGACATTTGATTTGAGCGCAATTCTCAAACTTAGGTCAAAAAAGCCATTTAAGCCTTTTCACAGTGAGATCTATGCGATATGGCCGAGAAATGTAATTTTGATGTTAACTCCCAAACCGCTGCGCAGAAGTCAACCAAACTTCACCCAATAGTGTATTTTATCACAATCTAGTAGTTTCATTTGGAAATTTAGTTTTAGGACATTTGATTTGAGCGCAATCTTCAAACTTAATTAAAAAAAGTCATTTAAGCCTTTTCACAGTGAGATCTATGCGATGTGGCCGAGAAATTTAATTTTGATGTTCACTCCCAAACCGCTGCGCAGAAGTCAACCAAACTTCACCCATTAGTGTATTGTATCACAATCTAGTAGTTACATGTGGAAATTTGGTTCTAGGACATTTGATTTGAGCGCAATCCTCAAACTTAGGTCAAAAAAGCCATTTAAGCCTTTTCACAGTGAGATATATGCGATATGGCCGAGAAATGTAATTTTGATGTTAACTCCCAAACCGCTGCGCAGAAGTCAACCAAACTTCACCCAATAGTGTATTTTATCACAATCTAGTAGTTACATTTGGAAATTTACTTTTAGGACATTTGGTTTGAGCGCAATCTTCAAACTTAATTAAAAAAAGTCATTTAAGCCTTTTCACAGTGAGATCTATGCGATATGGCCGAGAAATGTAATTTTGATGTTCACTCCCAAACCGCTGCGCAGAAGTCAACCAAACTTCACCCATTAGTGTATTGTATCACAATCTAGTAGTTACATGTGGAAATTTGGTTCTAGGACATTTGATTTGAGCGCAATTCTCAAACTTAGGTAAAAAAAGCCATTTAAGCCTTTTCACAGTGAGATCTATGCGATATGGCCGAGAAATGTAATTTTGATGTTCACTCCCAAACCGCTGCGCAGAAGTCAACCAAACTTCACCCAATAGTGTATTGTATCACAATTTAGTAGTTACATGTGGAAATTTGGTTCTAGGACATTTGATTTGAGCGCAATTCTCAAACTTAGGTCAAAAAAGCCATTTAAGCCTTTTCACAGTGAGATCTATGCGATATGGCCGAGAAATGTAATTTTGATGTTAACTCCCAAACCGCTGCGCAGAAGTCAACCAAACTTCACCCAATAGTGTATTTTATCACAATCTAGTAGTTTCATTTGGAAATTTAGTTTTAGGACATTTGATTTGAGCGCAATCTTCAAACTTAATTAAAAAAAGTCATTTAAGCCTTTTCACAGTGAGATCTATGCGATATGGCCGAGAAATGTAATTTTGATGTTCACTCCCAAACCGCTGCGCAGAAGTCAACCAAACTTCACCCATTAGTGTATTGTATCACAATCTAGTAGTTACATGTGGAAATTTGGTTCTAGGACATTTGATTTGAACGCAATTCTCAAACTTAGGTAAAAAAAGCCATTTAAGCCTTTTCACAGTGAGATCTATGCAATATGGCCGAAAAATGTAATTTTGATGTTAACTCCCAAACCGCTTCGCAGAAGTCAACCAAACTTCACCCAATAGTGTATTTTATCACAATCTAGTAGTTACATTTGGAAATTTAGTTCTAGAACATTTAGTTTGAGCGCAATCATCAAACTTAGGTCAAAAAAGCCATTTAAGCCTTTTCACAGTGAGATCTATGCGATATGGCATAGAAATGTAATTTTGATGTTAACTCCCAAACCGCTGCGCAGAAGTCAACCAAACTTCACCCAATAGTGTATTTTATCACAATCTAGTAGTTACATTTGGAAATTTAGTTTTAGGACATTTGGTTTGAGCGCAATCTTCAAACTTAATTAAAAAAAGTCATTTAAGCCTTTTCACAGTGAGATCTATGCGATATGGCCGAGAAATGTAATTTTGATGTTCACTCCCAAACCGCTGCGCAGAAGTCAACCAAACTTCACCCATTAGTGTATTGTATCACAATCTAGTAGTTACATGTAGAAATTTGGTTCTAGGACATTAGATTTGAGCGCAATCCTCAAACTTAGGTCAAAAAAGCCATTTAAGCCTTTTCACAGTGAGATCTATGCGATATGGCCGAGAAATGTAATTTTGATGTTAACTCCCAAACCGCTGCGCAGAAGTCAACCAAACTTCACCCAATAGTGTATTGTATCACAATTTAGTAGTTACATGTGGAAA
Source organism: Corythoichthys intestinalis (assembly GCF_030265065.1). Classification (NCBI taxonomy): domain Eukaryota; kingdom Metazoa; phylum Chordata; class Actinopteri; order Syngnathiformes; family Syngnathidae; genus Corythoichthys; species Corythoichthys intestinalis. The sequence continues at coordinate 34,875,135 of NC_080407.1, forward strand.
TTTGGTTCTAGGACATTTGATTTGAGCGCAATCCTGAAACTTAGGTCAAAAAAGCCATTTAAGCCTTTTCACAGTGAGATCTATGCGATATGGCCGAGAAATGTAATTTTGATGTTCACTCCCAAACCGCTGCGCAGAAGTCAACCAAACTTCACCCATTAGTATATTGTATCACAATCTAGTAGTTACATGTGGAAATTTGGTTCTAGGACATTTGATTTGAGCGCAATTCTCAAACTTAGGTAAAAAAAGCCATTTAAGCCTTTTCACAGTGAGATCTATGCGATATGGCCGAGAAATGTAATTTTGATGTTCACTCCCAAACCGCTGCGCAGAAGTCAACCAAACTTCACCCAATAGTGTATTGTATCACAATTTAGTAGTTACATGTGGAAATTTGGTTCTAGGACATTTGATTTGAGCGCAATTCTCAAACTTAGGTCAAAAAAGCCATTTAAGCCTTTTCACAGTGAGATCTATGCGATATGGCCGAGAAATGTAATTTTGATGTTAACTCCCAAACCGTTGCGCAGAAGTCAACCAAACTTCACCCAATAGTGTATTTTATCACAATCTAGTAGTTTCATTTGGAAATTTAGTTTTAGGACATTTGATTTGAGCGCAATCTTCAAACTTAATTAAAAAAAGTCATTTAAGCCTTTTCACAGTGAGATCTATGCGATATGGCCGAGAAATGTAATTTTGATGTTCACTCCCAAACCGCTGCGCAGAAGTCAACCAAACTTCACCCATTAGTGTATTGTATCACAATCTAGTAGTTACATGTGGAAATTTGGTTCTAGGACATTTGATTTGAACGCAATTCTCAAACTTAGGTAAAAAAAGCCATTTAAGCCTTTTCACAGTGAGATCTATGCAATATGGCCGAAAAATGTAATTTTGATGTTAACTCCCAAACCGCTTCGCAGAAGTCAACCAAACTTCACCCAATAGTGTATTTTATCACAATCTAGTAGTTACATTTGGAAATTTAGTTCTAGAACATTTAGTTTGAGCGCAATCATCAAACTTAGGTCAAAAAAGCCATTTAAGCCTTTTCACAGTGAGATCTATGCGATATGGCATAGAAATGTAATTTTGATGTTAACTCCCAAACCGCTGCGCAGAAGTCAACCAAACTTCACCCAATAGTGTATTTTATCACAATCTAGTAGTTACATTTGGAAATTTAGTTTTAGGACATTTGGTTTGAGCGCAATCTTCAAACTTAATTAAAAAAAGTCATTTAAGCCTTTTCACAGTGAGATCTATGCGATATGGCCGAGAAATGTAATTTTGATGTTCACTCCCAAACCGCTGCGCAGAAGTCAACCAAACTTCACCCATTAGTGTATTGTATCACAATCTAGTAGTTACATGTAGAAATTTGGTTCTAGGACATTTGATTTGAGCGCAATCCTGAAACTTAGGTCAAAAAAGCCATTTAAGCCTTTTCACAGTGAGATCTATGCGATATGGCCGAGAAATGTAATTTTGATGTTCACTCCCAAACCGCTGCGCAGAAGTCAACCAAACTTCACCCATTAGTGTATTGTATCACAATTTAGTAGTTACATGTGGAAATTTGGTTCTAGGACATTTGATTTGAGCGCAATTCTCAAACTTAGGTAAAAAAAGCCATTTAAGCCTTTTCACAGTGAGATCTATGCGATATGGCCGAGAAATGTAATTTTGATGTTAACTCCCAAACCGCTGCGCAGAAGTCAACCAAACTTCACCCAATAGTGTATTGTATCACATTCTAGTAGTTACATTTTAAAATTTCGTTCTAGGACATTTGGTTTGAGCGCAATTATTAAACTTAGGTCAAAAAAGCCATTTAAGCCTTTTCACAGTGAGATCTATGCGATATGGCCGAGAAATGTAATTTTGATGTTAACTCCCAAACCGCTGCGCAGAAGTAAACCAAACTTCACCCATTAGTGTATTGTATCACAATCTAGTAGTTACATGTGGAAATTTGGTTCTAGGACATTTGATTTGAGCGCAATCCTCAAACTTAGGTCAAAAAAGCCATTTAAGCCTTTTCACAGTGAGATCTATGCGATATGGCCGAGAAATGTAATTTTGATGTTAACTCCCAAACCGCTGCGCAGAAGTCAACCAAACTGCACCCAATAGTGTATTGTATCACAATCTTGTAGTTACATTTGAAAATTTTGTTCTAGGACATTTTGTTTGAACGCAATCATCAAACTTAATTAAAAAAGTCAATTAAGCCTTTTCACAGTGAGATCTATGCGATATGGCCGAGAAATGTAATTTTGATGTTAACTCCCAAACCGCTGCGCAGAAGTCAACCAAACTTCACCCATTAGTGTATTGTATCACAATCTAGTAGTTACATGTGGAAATTTGGTTCTAGGACATTTGATTTGAGCGGAATCCTCAAACTTAGGTCAAAAAAGCCATTTAAGCCTTTTCACAGTGAGATCTATGCGATATGGCCGAGAAATGTAATTTTGATGTTAACTCCCAAACCGCTGCGCAGAAGTCAACCAAACTTCACCCAATAGTGTATTGTATCACAATCTTGTAGTTACATTTGAAAATTTTGTTCTAGGACATTTTGTTTGAACGCAATCATCAAACTTAATTAAAAAAGTCATTTAAGCCTTTTCACAGTGAGATCTATGCGATATGGCCGAGAAATGTAATTTTGATGTTAACTCCCAAACCGCTGCGCAGAAGTCAACCAAACTTCACCCAATAGTGTATTGTATCACATTCTAGTAGTTACATTTTAAAATTTCGTTCTAGGACATTTGGTTTGAGCGCAATTATTAAACTTAGGTCAAAAAAGCCATTTAAGCCTTTTCACAGTGAGATCTATGCGATATGGCCGAGAAATGTAATTTTGATGTTAACTCCCAAACCGCTGCGCAGAAGTAAACCAAACTTCACCCATTAGTGTATTGTATCACAATCTAGTAGTTACATGTGGAAATTTGGTTCTAGGACATTTGATTTGAGCGCAATCCTCAAACTTAGGTCAAAAAAGCCATTTAAGCCTTTTCACAGTGAGATCTATGCGATATGGCCGAGAAATGTAATTTTGATGTTAACTCCCAAACCGCTGCGCAGAAGTCAACCAAACTTCACCCAATAGTGTATTGTATCACAATCTTGTAGTTACATTTGAAAATTTTGTTCTAGGACATTTTGTTTGAACGCAATCATCAAACTTAATTAAAAAAGTCATTTAAGCCTTTTCACAGTGAGATCTATGCGATATGGCCGAGAAATGTAATTTTGATGTTAACTCCCAAACCGCTGCGCAGAAGTCAACTAAACTTCACCCAATAGTGTATTGTATCACATTCTAGTAGTTACATTTGAAAATTTCGTTCTAGGACATTTGGTTCGAGCGCAATCATTAAACTTAATTAAAAAAGTCATTTAAGCCTTTTCACAGTGAGATCTATGCGATATGGCCGAGAAATGTAATTTTGATGTTAAATCCCAAACCGCTGCGCAGAAGTCAACTAAACTTCACCCAATAGTGTATTGTATCACATTCTAGTAGTTACATTTGAAAATTTAGTTCTAGAACATTTAGTTTGAGCGCAATCATCAAACTTAGGTCAAAAAAGCCATTTAAGCCTTTTCACAGTGAGATCTATGCGATATGGCCGAGAAATGTAATTTTGATGTTAACTCCCAAACCGCTGCGCAGAAGTCAACCAAACTTCACCCAATAGTGTATTTTATCACAATCTAGTAGTTACATTTGGAAATTTAGTTTTAGGACATTTGGTTTGAGCGCAATCTTCAAACTTAATTAAAAAAAAGTCATTTAAGCCTTTTCACAGTGAGATCTATGCGATATGGCCGAGAAATGTAATTTTGATGTTCACTCTTAAACCGCTGCGCAGAAGTCAACCAAACTTCACCCATTAGTGTATTGTATCACAATCTAGTAGTTACATGTGGAAATTTGGTTCTAGGACATTTGATTTGAGCGCAATCCTCAAACTTAGGTCAAAAAAGCCATTTAAGCCTTTTCACAGTGAGATATATGCGATATGGCCGAGAAATGTAATTTTGATGTTAACTCCCAAACCGCTGCGCAGAAGTCAACCAAACTTCACCCAATAGTGTATTTTATCACAATCTAGTAGTTACATTTGGAAATTTAGTTTTAGGACATTTGGTTTGAGCGCAATCTTCAAACTTAATTAAAAAAAGTCATTTAAGCCTTTTCACAGTGAGATCTATGCGATATGGCCGAGAAATGTAATTTTGATGTTCACTCCCAAACCGCTGCGCAGAAGTCAACCAAACTTCACCCATTAGTGTATTGTATAACAATCTAGTAGTTACATGTAGAAATTTGGTTCTAGGACATTTGATTTGAGCGCAATCCTGAAACTTAGGTCAAAAAAGCCATTTAAGCCTTTTCACAGTGAGATCTATGCGATATGGCCGAGAAATGTAATTTTGATGTTCACTCCCAAACCGCTGCGCAGAAGTCAACCAAACTTCACCCATTAGTGTATTGTATCACAATCTAGTAGTTACATGTGGAAATTTGGTTCTAGGACATTTGATTTGAGCGCAATTCTCAAACTTAGGTAAAAAAAGCCATTTAAGCCTTTTCACAGTGAGATCTATGCGATATGGCCGAGAAATGTAATTTTGATGTTCACTCCCAAACCGCTGCGCAGAAGTCAACCAAACTTCACCCAATAGTGTATTGTATCACAATTTAGTAGTTACATGTGGAAATTTGGTTCTAGGACATTTGATTTGAGCGCAATTCTCAAACTTAGGTCAAAAAAGCCATTTAAGCCTTTTCACAGTGAGATCTATGCGATATGGCCGAGAAATGTAATTTTGATGTTAACTCCCAAACCGCTGCGCAGAAGTCAACCAAACTTCACCCAATAGTGTATTTTATCACAATCTAGTAGTTTCATTTGGAAATTTAGTTTTAGGACATTTGATTTGAGCGCAATCTTCAAACTTAATTAAAAAAAGTCATTTAAGCCTTTTCACAGTGAGATCTATGCGATATGGCCGAGAAATGTAATTTTGATGTTCACTCCCAAACCGCTGCGCAGAAGTCAACCAAACTTCACCCAATAGTGTATTTTATCACAATCTAGTAGTTACATGTGGAAATTTGGTTCTAGGACATTTGATTTGAGCGCAATTCTCAAACTTAGGTAAAAAAAGCCATTTAAGCCTTTTCACAGTGAGATCTATGCAATATGGCCAAAAAAGGTAATTTTGATGTTAACTCCCAAACCGCTTCGCAGAAGTCAACCAAACTTCACCCAATAGTGTATTTTATCACAATCTAGTAGTTACATTTGGAAATTTAGTTCTAGAACATTTAGTTTGAGCGCAATCATCAAACTTAGGTCAAAAAAGCCATTTAAGCCTTTTCACAGTGAGATCTATGCGATATGGCATAGAAATGTAATTTTGATGTTAACTCCCAAACCGCTGCGCAGAAGTCAACCAAACTTCACCCAATAGTGTATTTTATCACAATCTAGTAGTTACATTTGGAAATTTAGTTTTAGGACATTTGGTTTGAGCGCAATCTTCAAACTTAATTAAAAAAAGTCATTTAAGCCTTTTCACAGTGAGATCTATGCGATATGGCCGAGAAATGTAATTTTGATGTTCACTCCCAAACCGCTGCGCAGAAGTCAACCAAACTTCACCCAATAGTGTATTTTATCACAATCTAGTAGTTACATTTGGAAATTTAGTTCTAGAACATTTAGTTTGAGCGCAATCATCAAACTTAGGTCAAAAAAGCCATTTAAGCCTTTTCACAGTGAGATCTATGCGATATGGCATAGAAATGTAATTTTGATGTTAACTCCCAAACCGCTGCGCAGAAGTCAACCAAACTTCACCCAATAGTGTATTTTATCACAATCTAGTAGTTACATTTGGAAATTTAGTTTTAGGACATTTGGTTTGAGCGCAATCTTCAAACTTAATTAAAAAAAGTCATTTAAGCCTTTTCACAGTGAGATCTATGCGATATGGCCGAGAAATGTAATTTTGATGTTCACTCCCAAACCGCTGCGCAGAAGTCAACCAAACTTCACCCATTAGTGTATTGTATCACAATCTAGTAGTTACATGTAGAAATTTGGTTCTAGGACATTTGATTTGAGCGCAATCCTGAAACTTAGGTCAAAAAAGCCATTTAAGCCTTTTCACAGTGAGATCTATGCGATATGGCCGAGAAATGTAATTTTGATGTTCACTCCCAAACCGCTGCGCAGAAGTCAACCAAACTTCACCCATTAGTGTATTGTATCACAATTTAGTAGTTACATGTGGAAATTTGGTTCTAGGACATTTGATTTGAGCGCAATTCTCAAACTTAGGTAAAAAAAGCCATTTAAGCCTTTTCACAGTGAGATCTATGCGATATGGCCGAGAAATGTAATTTTGATGTTCACTCCCAAACCGCTGCGCAGAAGTCAACCAAACTTCACCCAATAGTGTATTGTATCACAATTTAGTAGTTACATGTGGAAATTTGGTTCTAGGACATTTGATTTGAGCGCAATTCTCAAACTTAGGTCAAAAAAGCCATTTAAGCCTTTTCACAGTGAGATCTATGCGATATGGCCGAGAAATGTAATTTTGATGTTAACTCCCAAACCGCTGCGCAGAAGTCAACCAAACTTCACCCAATAGTGTATTTTATCACAATCTAGTAGTTTCATTTGGAAATTTAGTTTTAGGACATTTGATTTGAGCGCAATCTTCAAACTTAATTAAAAAAAGTCATTTAAGCCTTTTCACAGTGAGATCTATGCGATATGGCCGAGAAATGTAATTTTGATGTTCACTCCCAAACCGCTGCGCAGAAGTCAACCAAACTTCACCCATTAGTGTATTGTATCACAATCTAGTAGTTACATGTGGAAATTTGGTTCTAGGACATTTGATTTGAGCGCAATTCTCAAACTTAGGTAAAAAAAGCCATTTAAGCCTTTTCACAGTGAGATCTATGCGATATGGCCGAGAAATGTAATTTTGATGTTAACTCCCAAACCGCTTCGCAGAAGTCAACCAAACTTCACCCAATAGTGTATTTTATCACAATCTAGTAGTTACATTTGGAAATTTAGTTCTAGAACATTTAGTTTGAGCGCAATCATCAAACTTAGGTCAAAAAAGCCATTTAAGCCTTTTCACAGTGAGATCTATGCGATATGGCACAGAAATGTAATTTTGATGTTCACTCCCAAACCGCTGCGCAGAAGTCAACCAAACTTCACCCATTAGTGTATTGTATCACAATCTAGTAGTTACATGTGGAAATTTGGTTCTAGGACATTTGATTTGAGCGCAATCCTCAAACTTATGTCAAAAAAGCCATTTAAGCCTTTTCACAGTGAGATCTATGCGATATGGCCGAGAAATGTAATTTTGATGTTAACTCCCAAACCGCTGCGTAGAAGTCAACCAAACTTCACCCAATAGTGTATTTTATCACAATCTAGTAGTTACATTTGGAAATTTAGTTTTAGGACATTTGATTTGAGCGCAATCTTCAAACTTAATTTAAAAAAGTCATTTAAGCCTTTTCACAGTGAGATCTATGCGATATGGCCGAGAAATGTAATTTTGATGTTCACTCCCAAACCGCTGCGCAGAAGTCAACCAAAACTTCACCCATTAGTGTATTGTATCACAATCTAGTAGTTACATGTAGAAATTTGGTTCTAGGACATTTGATTTGAGCGCAATTCTCAAACTTAGGTCAAAAAAGCCATTTAAGCCTTTTCACAGTGAGATCTATGCGATATGGCCGAGAAATGTAATTTTGATGTCAACTCCTTAACCGCTGCGCAGAAGTCAACCAAACTTCACCCTATAGTGTATTTTATCACAATCTAGTAGTTACATTTGGAAATTTAGTTTTAGGACATTTGGTTTGAGCGCAATCTTCAAACTTAATTTAAAAAAGTCATTTAAGCCTTTTCACAGTGAGATCTATGCGATATGGCCGAGAAATGTAATTTTGATGTTCACTCCCAAACCGCTGCGCAGAAGTCAACCAAACTTCACCCATTAGTGTATTGTATCACAATCTAGTAGTTACATGTAGAAATTTGGTTCTAGGACATTTGATTTGAGCGCAATCCTCAAACTTATGTCAAAAAAGCCATTTAAGCCTTTTCACAGTGAGATCTATGCGATATGGCCGAGAAATGTAATTTTGATGTTAACTCCCAAACCGCTGCGCAGAAGTCAACCAAACTTCACCCAATAGTGTATTGTATCACAATTTAGTAGTTACATGTGGAAATTTGGTTCTAGGACATTTGATTTGAGCGCAATTCTCAAACTTAGGTCAAAAAAGCCATTTAAGCCTTTTCACAGTGAGATCTATGCGATATGGCCGAGAAATGTAATTTTGATGTTAACTCCCAAACCGCTGCGCAGAAGTCAACCAAACTTCACCCAATAGTGTATTTTATCACAATCTAGTAGTTTCATTTGGAAATTTAGTTTTAGGACATTTGATTTGAGCGCAATCTTCAAACTTAATTAAAAAAAGTCATTTAAGCCTTTTCACAGTGAGATCTATGCGATATGGCCGAGAAATGTAATTTTGATGTTCACTCCCAAACCGCTGCGCAGAAGTCAACCAAACTTCACCCAATAGTGTATTTTATCACAATCTAGTAGTTACATGTGGAAATTTGGTTCTAGGACATTTGATTTGAGCGCAATTCTCAAACTTAGGTAAAAAAAGCCATTTAAGCCTTTTCACAGTGAGATCTATGCAATATGGCCAAAAAAGGTAATTTTGATGTTAACTCCCAAACCGCTTCGCAGAAGTCAACCAAACTTCACCCAATAGTGTATTTTATCACAATCTAGTAGTTACATTTGGAAATTTAGTTCTAGAACATTTAGTTTGAGCGCAATCATCAAACTTAGGTCAAAAAAGCCATTTAAGCCTTTTCACAGTGAGATCTATGCGATATGGCATAGAAATGTAATTTTGATGTTAACTCCCAAACCGCTGCGCAGAAGTCAACCAAACTTCACCCAATAGTGTATTTTATCACAATCTAGTAGTTACATTTGGAAATTTAGTTTTAGGACATTTGGTTTGAGCGCAATCTTCAAACTTAATTAAAAAAAGTCATTTAAGCCTTTTCACAGTGAGATCTATGCGATATGGCCGAGAAATGTAATTTTGATGTTCACTCCCAAACCGCTGCGCAGAAGTCAACCAAACTTCACCCAATAGTGTATTTTATCACAATCTAGTAGTTACATTTGGAAATTTAGTTCTAGAACATTTAGTTTGAGCGCAATCATCAAACTTAGGTCAAAAAAGCCATTTAAGCCTTTTCACAGTGAGATCTATGCGATATGGCATAGAAATGTAATTTTGATGTTAACTCCCAAACCGCTGCGCAGAAGTCAACCAAACTTCACCCAATAGTGTATTTTATCACAATCTAGTAGTTACATTTGGAAATTTAGTTTTAGGACATTTGGTTTGAGCGCAATCTTCAAACTTAATTAAAAAAAGTCATTTAAGCCTTTTCACAGTGAGATCTATGCGATATGGCCGAGAAATGTAATTTTGATGTTCACTCCCAAACCGCTGCGCAGAAGTCAACCAAACTTCACCCATTAGTGTATTGTATCACAATCTAGTAGTTACATGTAGAAATTTGGTTCTAGGACATTTGATTTGAGCGCAATCCTGAAACTTAGGTCAAAAAAGCCATTTAAGCCTTTTCACAGTGAGATCTATGCGATATGGCCGAGAAATGTAATTTTGATGTTCACTCCCAAACCGCTGCGCAGAAGTCAACCAAACTTCACCCATTAGTGTATTGTATCACAATTTAGTAGTTACATGTGGAAATTTGGTTCTAGGACATTTGATTTGAGCGCAATTCTCAAACTTAGGTAAAAAAAGCCATTTAAGCCTTTTCACAGTGAGATCTATGCGATATGGCCGAGAAATGTAATTTTGATGTTCACTCCCAAACCGCTGCGCAGAAGTCAACCAAACTTCACCCAATAGTGTATTGTATCACAATTTAGTAGTTACATGTGGAAATTTGGTTCTAGGACATTTGATTTGAGCGCAATTCTCAAACTTAGGTCAAAAAAGCCATTTAAGCCTTTTCACAGTGAGATCTATGCGATATGGCCGAGAAATGTAATTTTGATGTTAACTCCCAAACCGCTGCGCAGAAGTCAACCAAACTTCACCCAATAGTGTATTTTATCACAATCTAGTAGTTTCATTTGGAAATTTAGTTTTAGGACATTTGATTTGAGCGCAATCTTCAAACTTAATTAAAAAAAGTCATTTAAGCCTTTTCACAGTGAGATCTATGCGATATGGCCGAGAAATGTAATTTTGATGTTCACTCCCAAACCGCTGCGCAGAAGTCAACCAAACTTCACCCATTAGTGTATTGTATCACAATCTAGTAGTTACATGTGGAAATTTGGTTCTAGGACATTTGATTTGAGCGCAATTCTCAAACTTAGGTAAAAAAAGCCATTTAAGCCTTTTCACAGTGAGATCTATGCGATATGGCCGAGAAATGTAATTTTGATGTTAACTCCCAAACCGCTTCGCAGAAGTCAACCAAACTTCACCCAATAGTGTATTTTATCACAATCTAGTAGTTACATTTGGAAATTTAGTTCTAGAACATTTAGTTTGAGCGCAATCATCAAACTTAGGTCAAAAAAGCCATTTAAGCCTTTTCACAGTGAGATCTATGCGATATGGCACAGAAATGTAATTTTGATGTTCACTCCCAAACCGCTGCGCAGAAGTCAACCAAACTTCACCCATTAGTGTATTGTATCACAATCTAGTAGTTACATGTGGAAATTTGGTTCTAGGACATTTGATTTGAGCGCAATCCTCAAACTTATGTCAAAAAAGCCATTTAAGCCTTTTCACAGTGAGATCTATGCGATATGGCCGAGAAATGTAATTTTGATGTTAACTCCCAAACCGCTGCGTAGAAGTCAACCAAACTTCACCCAATAGTGTATTTTATCACAATCTAGTAGTTACATTTGGAAATTTAGTTTTAGGACATTTGATTTGAGCGCAATCTTCAAACTTAATTTAAAAAAGTCATTTAAGCCTTTTCACAGTGAGATCTATGCGATATGGCCGAGAAATGTAATTTTGATGTTCACTCCCAAACCGCTGCGCAGAAGTCAACCAAAACTTCACCCATTAGTGTATTGTATCACAATCTAGTAGTTACATGTAGAAATTTGGTTCTAGGACATTTGATTTGAGCGCAATTCTCAAACTTAGGTCAAAAAAGCCATTTAAGCCTTTTCACAGTGAGATCTATGCGATATGGCCGAGAAATGTAATTTTGATGTCAACTCCTTAACCGCTGCGCAGAAGTCAACCAAACTTCACCCTATAGTGTATTTTATCACAATCTAGTAGTTACATTTGGAAATTTAGTTTTAGGACATTTGGTTTGAGCGCAATCTTCAAACTTAATTTAAAAAAGTCATTTAAGCCTTTTCACAGTGAGATCTATGCGATATGGCCGAGAAATGTAATTTTGATGTTCACTCCCAAACCGCTGCGCAGAAGTCAACCAAACTTCACCCATTAGTGTATTGTATCACAATCTAGTAGTTACATGTAGAAATTTGGTTCTAGGACATTTGATTTGAGCGCAATCCTCAAACTTATGTCAAAAAAGCCATTTAAGCCTTTTCACAGTGAGATCTATGCGATATGGCCGAGAAATGTAATTTTGATGTTAACTCCCAAACCGCTGCGCAGAAGTCAACCAAACTTCACCCAATAGTGTATTGTATCACAATTTAGTAGTTACATGTGGAAATTTGGTTCTAGGACATTTGATTTGAGCGCAATTCTCAAACTTAGGTCAAAAAAGCCATTTAAGCCTTTTCACAGTGAGATCTATGCGATATGGCCGAGAAATGTAATTTTGATGTTAACTCCCAAACCACCCAATAGTGTATTTTATCACAATCTAGTAGTTACATTTGGAAATTTAGTTTTAGGACATTTGATTTGAGCGCAATCTTCAAACTTAATTAAAAAAAGTCATTTAAGCCTTTTCAGAGTGAGATCTATGCGATATGGCCGAGAAATGTAATTTTGATGTTCACTCCCAAACCGCTGCGCAGAAGTCAACCAAACTTCACCCAATAGTGTATTGTATCACAATTTAGTAGTTACATGTGGAAATTTGGTTCTAGGACATTTGATTTGAGCGCAATTCTCAAACTTAGGTCAAAAAAGCCATTTAAGCCTTTTCACAGTGAGATCTATGCGATATGGCCGAGAAATGTAATTTTGATGTTCACTCCCAAACCGCTGCGCAGAAGTCAACCAAACTTCACCCATTAGTGTATTGTATCACAATCTAGTAGTTACATGTGGAAATTTGGTTCTAGGACATTTGATTTGAGCGCAATTCTCAAACTTAGGTAAAAAAGCCATTTAAGCCTTTTCACAGTGAGATCTATGCGATATGGCCGAGAAATGTAATTTTGATGTTCACTCCCAAACCGCTGCGCAGAAGTCAACCAAACTTCACCCAATAGTGTATTGTATCACAATTTAGTAGTTACATGTGGAAATTTGGTTCTAGGACATTTGATTTGAGCGCAATTCTCAAACTTAGGTCAAAAAAGCCATTTAAGCCTTTTCACAGTGAGATCTATGCGATATGGCCGAGAAATGTAATTTTGATGTTAACTCCCAAACCGCTGCGCAGAAGTCAACCAAACTTCACCCAATAGTGTATTTTATCACAATCTAGTAGTTTCATTTGGAAATTTAGTTTTAGGACATTTGATTTGAGCGCAATCTTCAAACTTAATTAAAAAAAGTCATTTAAGCCTTTTCACAGTGAGATCTATGCGATATGGCCGAGAAATGTAATTTTGATGTTCACTCCCAAACCGCTGCGCAGAAGTCAACCAAACTTCACCCAATAGTGTATTTTATCACAATCTAGTAGTTACATGTGGAAATTTGGTTCTAGGACATTTGATTTGAGCGCAATTCTCAAACTTAGGTAAAAAAAGCCATTTAAGCCTTTTCACAGTGAGATCTATGCAATATGGCCAAAAAAGGTAATTTTGATGTTAACTCCCAAACCGCTTCGCAGAAGTCAACCAAACTTCACCCAATAGTGTATTTTATCACAATCTAGTAGTTACATTTGGAAATTTAGTTCTAGAACATTTAGTTTGAGCGCAATCATCAAACTTAGGTCAAAAAAGCCATTTAAGCCTTTTCACAGTGAGATCTATGCGATATGGCATAGAAATGTAATTTTGATGTTAACTCCCAAACCGCTGCGCAGAAGTCAACCAAACTTCACCCAATAGTGTATTTTATCACAATCTAGTAGTTACATTTGGAAATTTAGTTTTAGGACATTTGGTTTGAGCGCAATCTTCAAACTTAATTAAAAAAAGTCATTTAAGCCTTTTCACAGTGAGATCTATGCGATATGGCCGAGAAATGTAATTTTGATGTCCACTCCCAAACCGCTGCGCAGAAGTCAACCAAACTTCACCCAATAGTGTATTTTATCACAATCTAGTAGTTACATTTGGAAATTTAGTTCTAGAACATTTAGTTTGAGCGCAATCATCAAACTTAGGTCAAAAAAGCCATTTAAGCCTTTTCACAGTGAGATCTATGCGATATGGCATAGAAATGTAATTTTGATGTTAACTCCCAAACCGCTGCGCAGAAGTCAACCAAACTTCACCCAATAGTGTATTTTATCACAATCTAGTAGTTACATTTGGAAATTTAGTTTTAGGACATTTGGTTTGAGCGCAATCTTCAAACTTAATTAAAAAAAGTCATTTAAGCCTTTTCACAGTGAGATCTATGCGATATGGCCGAGAAATGTAATTTTGATGTTCACTCCCAAACCGCTGCGCAGAAGTCAACCAAACTTCACCCATTAGTGTATTGTATCACAATCTAGTAGTTACATGTAGAAATTTGGTTCTAGGACATTTGATTTGAGCGCAATCCTGAAACTTAGGTCAAAAAAGCCATTTAAGCCTTTTCACAGTGAGATCTATGCGATATGGCCGAGAAATGTAATTTTGATGTTCACTCCCAAACCGCTGCGCAGAAGTCAACCAAACTTCACCCATTAGTGTATTGTATCACAATTTAGTAGTTAAATGTGGAAATTTGGTTCTAGGACATTTGATTTGAGCGCAATTCTCAAACTTAGGTAAAAAAAATCATTTAAGCCTTTTCACAGTGAGATCTATGCGATATGGCCGAGAAATGTAATTTTGATGTTCACTCCCAAACCGCTGCGCAGAAGTCAACCAAACTTCACCCAATAGTGTATTGTATCACAATTTAGTAGTTACATGTGGAAATTTGGTTCTAGGACATTTGATTTGAGCGCAATTCTCAAACTTAGGTCAAAAAAGCCATTTAAGCCTTTTCACAGTGAGATCTATGCGATATGGCCGAGAAATGTAATTTTGATGTTAACTCCCAAACCGCTGCGCAGAAGTCAACCAAACTTCACCCAATAGTGTATTTTATCACAATCTAGTAGTTTCATTTGGAAATTTAGTTTTAGGACATTTGATTTGAGCGCAATCTTCAAACTTAATTAAAAAAAGTCATTTAAGCCTTTTCACAGTGAGATCTATGCGATATGGCCGAGAAATGTAATTTTGATGTTCACTCCCAAACCGCTGCGCAGAAGTCAACCAAACTTCACCCATTAGTGTATTGTATCACAATCTAGTAGTTACATGTGGAAATTTGGTTCTAGGACATTTGATTTGAGCGCAATTCTCAAACTTAGGTAAAAAAAGCCATTTAAGCCTTTTCACAGTGAGATCTATGCGATATGGCCGAGAAATGTAATTTTGATGTTAACTCCCAAACCGCTTCGCAGAAGTCAACCAAACTTCACCCAATAGTGTATTTTATCACAATCTAGTAGTTACATTTGGAAATTTAGTTCTAGAACATTTAGTTTGAGCGCAATCATCAAACTTAGGTCAAAAAAGCCATTTAAGCCTTTTCACAGTGAGATCTATGCGATATGGCACAGAAATGTAATTTTGATGTTCACTCCCAAACCGCTGCGCAGAAGTCAACCAAACTTCACCCATTAGTGTATTGTATCACAATCTAGTAGTTACATGTGGAAATTTGGTTCTAGGACATTTGATTTGAGCGCAATCCTCAAACTTATGTCAAAAAAGCCATTTAAGCCTTTTCACAGTGAGATCTATGCGATATGGCCGAGAAATGTAATTTTGATGTTAACTCCCAAACCGCTGCGTAGAAGTCAACCAAACTTCACCCAATAGTGTATTTTATCACAATCTAGTAGTTACATTTGGAAATTTAGTTTTAGGACATTTGATTTGAGCGCAATCTTCAAACTTAATTTAAAAAAGTCATTTAAGCCTTTTCACAGTGAGATCTATGCGATATGGCCGAGAAATGTAATTTTGATGTTCACTCCCAAACCGCTGCGCAGAAGTCAACCAAACTTCACCCATTAGTGTATTGTATCACAATCTAGTAGTTACATGTAGAAATTTGGTTCTAGGACATTTGATTTGAGCGCAATTCTCAAACTTAGGTCAAAAAAGCCATTTAAGCCTTTTCACAGTGAGATCTATGCGATATGGCCGAGAAATGTAATTTTGATGTCAACTCCTTAACCGCTGCGCAGAAGTCAACCAAACTTCACCCTATAGTGTATTTTATCACAATCTAGTAGTTACATTTGGAAATTTAGTTTTAGGACATTTGGTTTGAGCGCAATCTTCAAACTTAATTTAAAAAAGTCATTTAAGCCTTTTCACAGTGAGATCTATGCGATATGGCCGAGAAATGTAATTTTGATGTTCACTCCCAAACCGCTGCGCAGAAGTCAACCAAACTTCACCCATTAGTGTATTGTATCACAATCTAGTAGTTACATGTAGAAATTTGGTTCTAGGACATTTGATTTGAGCGCAATCCTCAAACTTATGTCAAAAAAGCCATTTAAGCCTTTTCACAGTGAGATCTATGCGATATGGCCGAGAAATGTAATTTTGATGTTCACTCCCAAACCGCTGCGCAGAAGTCAACCAAACTTCACCCATTAGTGTATTGTATCACAATCTAGTAGTTACATGTGGAAATTTGGTTCTAGGACATTTGATTTGAGCGCAATTCTCAAACTTAGGTAAAAAAAGCCATTTAAGCCTTTTCACAGTGAGATCTATGCGATATGGCCGAGAAATGTAATTTTGATGTTCACTCCCAAACCGCTGCGCAGAAGTCAACCAAACTTCACCCAATAGTGTATTGTATCACAATTTAGTAGTTACATGTGGAAATTTGGTTCTAGGACATTTGATTTGAGCGCAATTCTCAAACTTAGGTCAAAAAAGCCATTTAAGCCTTTTCACAGTGAGATCTATGCGATATGGCCGAGAAATGTAATTTTGATGTTAACTCCCAAACCGCTGCGCAGAAGTCAACCAAACTTCACCCAATAGTGTATTTTATCACAATCTAGTAGTTTCATTTGGAAATTTAGTTTTAGGACATTTGATTTGAGCGCAATCTTCAAACTTAATTAAAAAAAGTCATTTAAGCCTTTTCACAGTGAGATCTATGCGATATGGCCGAGAAATGTAATTTTGATGTTCACTCCCAAACCGCTGCGCAGAAGTCAACCAAACTTCACCCATTAGTGTATTGTATCACAATCTAGTAGTTACATGTGGAAATTTGGTTCTAGGACATTTGATTTGAGCGCAATTCTCAAACTTAGGTAAAAAAAGCCATTTAAGCCTTTTCACAGTGAGATCTATGCGATATGGCCGAGAAATGTAATTTTGATGTTAACTCCCAAACCGCTTCGCAGAAGTCAACCAAACTTCACCCAATAGTGTATTTTATCACAATCTAGTAGTTACATTTGGAAATTTAGTTCTAGAACATTTAGTTTGAGCGCAATCATCAAACTTAGGTCAAAAAAGCCATTTAAGCCTTTTCACAGTGAGATCTATGCGATATGGCACAGAAATGTAATTTTGATGTTCACTCCCAAACCGCTGCGCAGAAGTCAACCAAACTTCACCCATTAGTGTATTGTATCACAATCTAGTAGTTACATGTGGAAATTTGGTTCTAGGACATTTGATTTGAGCGCAATCCTCAAACTTATGTCAAAAAAGCCATTTAAGCCTTTTCACAGTGAGATCTATGCGATATGGCCGAGAAATGTAATTTTGATGTTAACTCCCAAACCGCTGCGTAGAAGTCAACCAAACTTCACCCAATAGTGTATTTTATCACAATCTAGTAGTTACATTTGGAAATTTAGTTTTAGGACATTTGATTTGAGCGCAATCTTCAAACTTAATTTAAAAAAGTCATTTAAGCCTTTTCACAGTGAGATCTATGCGATATGGCCGAGAAATGTAATTTTGATGTTCACTCCCAAACCGCTGCGCAGAAGTCAACCAAACTTCACCCATTAGTGTATTGTATCACAATCTAGTAGTTACATGTAGAAATTTGGTTCTAGGACATTTGATTTGAGCGCAATTCTCAAACTTAGGTCAAAAAAGCCATTTAAGCCTTTTCACAGTGAGATCTATGCGATATGGCCGAGAAATGTAATTTTGATGTCAACTCCTTAACCGCTGCGCAGAAGTCAACCAAACTTCACCCTATAGTGTATTTTATCACAATCTAGTAGTTACATTTGGAAATTTAGTTTTAGGACATTTGGTTTGAGCGCAATCTTCAAACTTAATTTAAAAAAGTCATTTAAGCCTTTTCACAGTGAGATCTATGCGATATGGCCGAGAAATGTAATTTTGATGTTCACTCCCAAACCGCTGCGCAGAAGTCAACCAAACTTCACCCATTAGTGTATTGTATCACAATCTAGTAGTTACATGTAGAAATTTGGTTCTAGGACATTTGATTTGAGCGCAATCCTCAAACTTATGTCAAAAAAGCCATTTAAGCCTTTTCACAGTGAGATCTATGCGATATGGCCGAGAAATGTAATTTTGATGTTAACTCCCAAACCGCTGCGCAGAAGTCAACCAAACTTCACCCAATAGTGTATTGTATCACAATTTAGTAGTTACATGTGGAAATTTGGTTCTAGGACATTTGATTTGAGCGCAATTCTCAAACTTAGGTCAAAAAAGCCATTTAAGCCTTTTCACAGTGAGATCTATGCGATATGGCCGAGAAATGTAATTTTGATGTTAACTCCCAAACCGCTGCGCAGAAGTCAACCAAACTTCACCCAATAGTGTATTTTATCACAATCTAGTAGTTACATTTGGAAATTTAGTTTTAGGACATTTGATTTGAGCGCAATCTTCAAACTTAATTAAAAAAAGTCATTTAAGCCTTTTCAGAGTGAGATCTATGCGATATGGCCGAGAAATGTAATTTTGATGTTCACTCCCAAACCGCTGCGCAGAAGTCAACCAAACTTCACCCATTAGTGTATTGTATCACAATCTAGTAGTTACATGTAGAAATTTGGTTCTAGGACATTTGATTTGAGCGCAATTCTCAAACTTAGGTCAAAAAAGCCATTTAAGCCTTTTCACAGTGAGATCTATGCGATATGGCCGAGAAATGTAATTTTGATGTTAACTCCCAAACCGCTGCGCAGAAGTCAACCAAACTTCACCCAATAGAGTATTTTATCACAATCTAGTAGTTACATTTGGAAATTTAGTTCTAGAACATTTAGTTTGAGCGCAATCATCAAACGTAGGTCAAAAAAGCCATTTAAGCCTTTTCACAGTGAGATCTATGCGATATGGCCGAGAAATGTAATTTTGATGTTAACTCCCAAACCGCTGCGCAGAAGTCAACCAAACTTCACCCAATAGTGTATTTTATCACAATCTAGTAGTTACATTTGGAAATTTAGTTTTAGGACATTTGGTTTGAGCGCAATCTTCAAACTTAATTAAAAAAAAGTCATTTAAGCCTTTTCACAGTGAGATCTATGCGATATGGCCGAGAAATGTAATTTTGATGTTCACTCCCAAACCGCTGCGCAGAAGTCAACCAAACTTCACCCATTAGTGTATTGTATCACAATCTAGTAGTTACATGTGGAAATTTGGTTCTAGGACATTTGATTTGAGCGCAATCCTCAAACTTAGGTCAAAAAAGCCATTTAAGCCTTTTCACAGTGAGATATATGCGATATGGCCGAGAAATGTAATTTTGATGTTAACTCCCAAACCGCTGCGCAGAAGTCAACCAAACTTCACCCAATAGTGTATTTTATCACAATCTAGTAGTTACATTTGGAAATTTAGTTTTAGGACATTTGGTTTGAGCGCAATCTTCAAACTTAATTAAAAAAAGTCATTTAAGCCTTTTCACAGTGAGATCTATGCGATATGGCCGAGAAATGTAATTTTGATGTTCACTCCCAAACCGCTGCGCAGAAGTCAACCAAACTTCACCCAATAGTGTATTTTATCACAATCTAGTAGTTACATTTGGAAATTTAGTTCTAGAACATTTAGTTTGAGCGCAATCATCAAACTTAGGTCAAAAAAGCCATTTAAGCCTTTTCACAGTGAGATCTATGCGATATGGCATAGAAATGTAATTTTGATGTTAACTCCCAAACCGCTGCGCAGAAGTCAACCAAACTTCACCCAATAGTGTATTTTATCACAATCTAGTAGTTACATTTGGAAATTTAGTTTTAGGACATTTGGTTTGAGCGCAATCTTCAAACTTAATTTAAAAAAGTCATTTAAGCCTTTTCACAGTGAGATCTATGCGATATGGCCGAGAAATGTAATTTTGATGTTCACTCCCAAACCGCTGCGCAGAAGTCAACCAAACTTCACCCATTAGTGTATTGTATCACAATCTAGTAGTTACATGTAGAAATTTGGTTCTAGGACATTTGATTTGAGCGCAATCCTGAAACTTAGGTCAAAAAAGCCATTTAAGCCTTTTCACAGTGAGATCTATGCGATATGGCCGAGAAATGTAATTTTGATGTTCACTCCCAAACCGCTGCGCAGAAGTCAACCAAACTTCACCCATTAGTGTATTGTATCACAATTTAGTAGTTACATGTGGAAATTTGGTTCTAGGACATTTGATTTGAGCGCAATTCTCAAACTTAGGTAAAAAAAGCCATTTAAGCCTTTTCACAGTGAGATCTATGCGATATGGCCGAGAAATGTAATTTTGATGTTCACTCCCAAACCGCTGCGCAGAAGTCAACCAAACTTCACCCAATAGTGTATTGTATCACAATTTAGTAGTTACATGTGGAAATTTGGTTCTAGGACATTTGATTTGAGCGCAATTCTCAAACTTAGGTCAAAAAAGCCATTTAAGCCTTTTCACAGTGAGATCTATGCGATATGGCCGAGAAATGTAATTTTGATGTTAACTCCCAAACCGCTGCGCAGAAGTCAACCAAACTTCACCCATTAGTGTATTGTATCACAATCTAGTAGTTACATGTAGAAATTTGGTTCTAGGACATTTGATTTGAGCGCAATCCTCAAACTTATGTCAAAAAAGCCATTTAAGCCTTTTCACAGTGAGATCTATGCGATATGGCACAGAAATGTAATTTTGATGTTCACTCCCAAACCGCTGCGCAGAAGTCAACCAAACTTCACCCATTAGTGTATTGTATCACAATCTAGTAGTTACATGTGGAAATTTGGTTCTAGGACATTTGATTTGAGCGCAATCCTCAAACTTATGTCAAAAAAGCCATTTAAGCCTTTTCACAGTGAGATCTATGCGATATGGCCGAGAAATGTAATTTTGATGTTAACTCCCAAACCGCTGCGTAGAAGTCAACCAAACTTCACCCAATAGTGTATTTTATCACAATCTAGTAGTTACATTTGGAAATTTAGTTTTAGGACATTTGATTTGAGCGCAATCTTCAAACTTAATTTAAAAAAGTCATTTAAGCCTTTTCACAGTGAGATCTATGCGATATGGCCGAGAAATGTAATTTTGATGTTCACTCCCAAACCGCTGCGCAGAAGTCAACCAAACTTCACCCATTAGTGTATTGTATCACAATCTAGTAGTTACATGTAGAAATTTGGTTCTAGGACATTTGATTTGAGCGCAATTCTCAAACTTAGGTCAAAAAAGCCATTTAAGCCTTTTCACAGTGAGATCTATGCGATATGGCCGAGAAATGTAATTTTGATGTCAACTCCTAAACCGCTGCGCAGAAGTCAACCAAACTTCACCCTATAGTGTATTTTATCACAATCTAGTAGTTACATTTGGAAATTTAGTTTTAGGACATTTGGTTTGAGCGCAATCTTCAAACTTAATTAAAAAAAGTCATTTAAGCCTTTTCACAGTGAGATCTATGCGATATGGCCGAGAAATGTAATTTTGATGTTCACTCCCAAACCGCTGCGCAGAACTCAACCAAACTTCACCCATTAGTGTATTGTATCATAATCTAGTAGTTACATGTAGAAATTTTGTTCTAGGACATTTGATTTGAGCGCAATCCTCAAACTTATGTCAAAAAAGCCATTTAAGCCTTTTCACAGTGAGATCTATGCGATATGGCCGAGAAATGTAATTTTGATGTTAACTCCCAAACCGCTGCGCAGAAGTCAACCAAACTTCACCCAATAGTGTATTGTATCACAATTTAGTAGTTACATGTGGAAATTTGGTTCTAGGACATTTGATTTGAGCGCAATTCTCAAACTTAGGTCAAAAAAGCCATTTAAGCCTTTTCACAGTGAGATCTATGCGATATGGCCGAGAAATGTAATTTTGATGTTAACTCCCAAACCGCTGCGCAGAAGTCAACCAAACTTCACCCAATAGTGTATTTTATCACAATCTAGTAGTTAGATTTGGAAATTTAGTTTTAGGACATTTGATTTGAGCGCAATCCTCAAACTTATGTCAAAAAAGCCATTTAAGCCTTTTCACAGTGAGATCTATGCGATATGGCCGAGAAATGTAATTTTGATGTTAACTCCCAAACCGCTGCGTAGAAGTCAACCAAACTTCACCCAATAGTGTATTTTATCACAATCTAGTAGTTACATTTGGAAATTTAGTTTTAGGACATTTGATTTGAGCGCAATCTTCAAACTTAATTTAAAAAAGTCATTTAAGCCTTTTCACAGTGAGATCTATGCGATATGGCCGAGAAATGTAATTTTGATGTTCACTCCCAAACCGCTGCGCAGAAGTCAACCAAACTTCACCCATTAGTGTATTGTATCACAATCTAGTAGTTACATGTAGAAATTTGGTTCTAGGACATTTGATTTGAGCGCAATTCTCAAACTTAGGTCAAAAAAGCCATTTAAGCCTTTTCACAGTGAGATCTATGCGATATGGCCGAGAAATGTAATTTTGATGTCAACTCCTAAACCGCTGCGCAGAAGTCAACCAAACTTCACCCTATAGTGTATTTTATCACAATCTAGTAGTTACATTTGGAAATTTAGTTTTAGGACATTTGGTTTGAGCGCAATCTTCAAACTTAATTAAAAAAAGTCATTTAAGCCTTTTCACAGTGAGATCTATGCGATATGGCCGAGAAATGTAATTTTGATGTTCACTCCCAAACCGCTGCGCAGAACTCAACCAAACTTCACCCATTAGTGTATTGTATCATAATCTAGTAGTTACATGTAGAAATTTTGTTCTAGGACATTTGATTTGAGCGCAATCCTCAAACTTATGTCAAAAAAGCCATTTAAGCCTTTTCACAGTGAGATCTATGCGATATGGCCGAGAAATGTAATTTTGATGTTAACTCCCAAACCGCTGCGCAGAAGTCAACCAAACTTCACCCAATAGTGTATTGTATCACAATTTAGTAGTTACATGTGGAAATTTGGTTCTAGGACATTTGATTTGAGCGCAATTCTCAAACTTAGGTCAAAAAAGCCATTTAAGCCTTTTCACAGTGAGATCTATGCGATATGGCCGAGAAATGTAATTTTGATGTTAACTCCCAAACCGCTGCGCAGAAGTCAACCAAACTTCACCCAATAGTGTATTTTATCACAATCTAGTAGTTAGATTTGGAAATTTAGTTTTAGGACATTTGATTTGAGCGCAATCTTCAAACTTAATTAAAAAAAGTCATTTAAGCCTTTTCAGAGTGAGATCTATGCGATATGGCCGAGAAATGTAATGTTGATGTTCACTCCCAAACCGCTGCGCAGAAGTCAACCAAACTTCACCCATTAGTGTATTGTATCACAATCTAGTAGTTACATGTAGAAATTTGGTTCTAGGACATTTGATTTGAGCGCAATTCTCAAACTTAGGTCAAAAAAGCCATTTAAGCCTTTTCACAGTGAGATCTATGCGATATGGCCGAGAAATGTAATTTTGATGTTAACTCCCAAACCGCTGCGCAGAAGTCAACCAAACTTCACCCAATAGAGTATTTTATCACAATCTAGTAGTTACATTTGGAAATTTAGTTCCTGAACATTTAGTTTGAGCGCAATCATCAAACTTAGGTCAAAAAAGCCATTTAAGCCTTTTCACAGTGAGATCTATGCGATATGGCCGAGAAATGTAATTTTGATGTTAACTCCCAAACCGCTGCGCAGAAGTCAACCAAACTTCACCCAATAGTGTATTTTATCACAATCTAGTAGTTACATTTGGAAATTTAGTTTTAGGACATTTGGTTTGAGCGCAATCTTCAAACTTAATTAAAAAAAAGTCATTTAAGCCTTTTCACAGTGAGATCTATGCGATATGGCCGAGAAATGTAATTTTGATGTTCACTCCCAAACCGCTGCGCAGAAGTCAACCAAACTTCACCCATTAGTGTATTGTATCACAATCTAGTAGTTACATGTGGAAATTTGGTTCTAGGACATTTGATTTGAGCGCAATCCTCAAACTTAGGTCAAAAAAGCCATTTAAGCCTTTTCACAGTGAGATATATGCGATATGGCCGAGAAATGTAATTTTGATGTTAACTCCCAAACCGCTGCGCAGAAGTCAACCAAACTTCACCCAATAGTGTATTTTATCACAATCTAGTAGTTACATTTGGAAATTTACTTTTAGGACATTTGGTTTGAGCGCAATCTTCAAACTTAATTAAAAAAAGTCATTTAAGCCTTTTCACAGTGAGATCTATGCGATATGGCCGAGAAATGTAATTTTGATGTTCACTCCCAAACCGCTGCGCAGAAGTCAACCAAACTTCACCCATTAGTGTATTGTATCACAATCTAGTAGTTACATGTAGAAATTATGTTCTAGGACAATTGATTTGAGCGCAATCCTGAAACTTAGGTCAAAAAAGCCATTTAAGCCTTTTCACAGTGAGATCTATGCGATATGGCCGAGAAATGTAATTTTGATGTTCACTCCCAAACCGCTGCGCAGAAGTCAACCAAACTTCACCCATTAGTGTATTGTATCACAATCTAGTAGTTACATGTGGAAATTTGGTTCTAGGACATTTGATTTGAGCGCAATTCTCAAACTTAGGTAAAAAAAGCCATTTAAGCCTTTTCACAGTGAGATCTATGCGATATGGCCGAGAAATGTAATTTTGATGTTCACTCCCAAACCGCTGCGCAGAAGTCAACCAAACTTCACCCAATAGTGTATTGTATCACAATTTAGTAGTTACATGTGGAAATTTGGTTCTAGGACATTTGATTTGAGCGCAATTCTCAAACTTAGGTCAAAAAAGCCATTTAAGCCTTTTCACAGTGAGATCTATGCGATATGGCCGAGAAATGTAATTTTGATGTTAACTCCCAAACCGCTGCGCAGAAGTCAACCAAACTTCACCCAATAGTGTATTTTATCACAATCTAGTAGTTACATTTGGAAATTTAGTTTTAGGACATTTGATTTGAGCGCAATCTTCAAACTTAATTAAAAAAAGTCATTTAAGCCTTTTCAGAGTGAGATCTATGCGATATGGCCGAGAAATGTAATGTTGATGTTCACTCCCAAACCGCTGCGCAGAAGTCAACCAAACTTCACCCATTAGTGTATTGTATCACAATCTAGTAGTTACATGTAGAAATTTGGTTCTAGGACATTTGATTTGAGCGCAATTCTCAAACTTAGGTCAAAAAAGCCATTTAAGCCTTTTCACAGTGAGATCTATGCGATATGGCCGAGAAATGTAATTTTGATGTTAACTCCCAAACCGCTGCGCAGAAGTCAACCAAACTTCACCCAATAGAGTATTTTATCACAATCTAGTAGTTACATTTGGAAATTTAGTTCCTGAACATTTAGTTTGAGCGCAATCATCAAACTTAGGTCAAAAAAGCCATTTAAGCCTTTTCACAGTGAGATCTATGCGATATGGCCGAGAAATGTAATTTTGATGTTAACTCCCAAACCGCTGCGCAGAAGTCAACCAAACTTCACCCAATAGTGTATTTTATCACAATCTAGTAGTTACATTTGGAAATTTAGTTTTAGGACATTTGGTTTGAGCGCAATCTTCAAACTTAATTAAAAAAAAGTCATTTAAGCCTTTTCACAGTGAGATCTATGCGATATGGCCGAGAAATGTAATTTTGATGTTCACTCCCAAACCGCTGCGCAGAAGTCAACCAAACTTCACCCATTAGTGTATTGTATCACAATCTAGTAGTTACATGTGGAAATTTGGTTCTAGGACATTTGATTTGAGCGCAATCCTCAAACTTAGGTCAAAAAAGCCATTTAAGCCTTTTCACAGTGAGATATATGCGATATGGCCGAGAAATGTAATTTTGATGTTAACTCCCAAACCGCTGCGCAGAAGTCAACCAAACTTCACCCAATAGTGTATTTTATCACAATCTAGTAGTTACATTTGGAAATGTAGTTTTAGGACATTTGGTTTGAGCGCAATCTTCAAACTTAATTAAAAAAAGTCATTTAAGCCTTTTCACAGTGAGATCTATGCGATATGGCCGAGAAATGTAATTTTGATGTTCACTCCCAAACCGCTGCGCAGAAGTCAACCAAACTTCACCCATTAGTGTATTGTATCACAATCTAGTAGTTACATGTAGAAATTTGGTTCTAGGACATTAGATTTGAGCGCAATCCTCAAACTTAGGTCAAAAAAGCCTTTTAAGCCTTTTCACAGTGAGATCTATGCGATATGGCCGAGAAATGTAATTTTGATGTTAACTCCCAAACGGCTGCGCAGAAGTCAACCAAACTTCACCCAATAGTGTATTGTATCACAATTTAGTAGTTACATGTGGAAATTTGGTTCTAGGACATTTGATTTGAGCGCAATCCTGAAACTTAGGTCAAAAAAGCCATTTAAGCCTTTTCACAGTGAGATCTATGCGATATGGCCGAGAAATGTAATTTTGATGTTCACTCCCAAACCGCTGCGCAGAAGTCAACCAAACTTCACCCATTAGTGTATTGTATCACAATCTAGTAGTTACATGTGGAAATTTGGTTCTAGGACATTTGATTTGAGCGCAATTCTCAAACTTAGGTAAAAAAAGCCATTTAAGCCTTTTCACAGTGAGATCTATGCGATATGGCCGAGAAATGTAATTTTGATGTTCACTCCCAAACCGCTGCGCAGAAGTCAACCAAACTTCACCCAATAGTGTATTGTATCACAATTTAGTAGTTACATGTGGAAATTTGGTTCTAGGACATTTGATTTGAGCGCAATTCTCAAACTTAGGTCAAAAAAGCCATTTAAGCCTTTTCACAGTGAGATCTATGCGATATGGCCGAGAAATGTAATTTTGATGTTAACTCCCAAACCGCTGCGCAGAAGTCAACCAAACTTCACCCAATAGTGTATTTTATCACAATCTAGTAGTTTCATTTGGAAATTTAGTTTTAGGACATTTGATTTGAGCGCAATCTTCAAACTTAATTAAAAAAAGTCATTTAAGCCTTTTCACAGTGAGATCTATGCGATATGGCCGAGAAATGTAATTTTGATGTTCACTCCCAAACCGCTGCGCAGAAGTCAACCAAACTTCACCCATTAGTGTATTGTATCACAATCTAGTAGTTACATGTGGAAATTTGGTTCTAGGACATTTGATTTGAACGCAATTCTCAAACTTAGGTCAAAAAAGCCATTTAAGCCTTTTCACAGTGAGATATATGCGATATGGCCGAGAAATGTAATTTTGATGTTAACTCCCAAACCGCTGCGCAGAAGTCAACCAAACTTCACCCAATAGTGTATTGTATCACAATTTAGTAGTTACATGTGGAAATTTGGTTCTAGGACATTTGATTTGAGCGCAATTCTCAAACTTAGGTCAAAAAAGCCATTTAAGCCTTTTCACAGTGAGATCTATGCGATATGGCCGAGAAATGTAATTTTGATGTTAACTCCCAAACCGCTGCGCAGAAGTCAACCAAACTTCACCCAATAGTGTATTTTATCACAATCTAGTAGTTACATTTGGAAATTTAGTTTTAGGACATTTGATTTGAGCGCAATCTTCAAACTTAATTAAAAAAAGTCATTTAAGCCTTTTCAGAGTGAGATCTATGCGATATGGCCGAGAAATGTAATGTTGATGTTCACTCCCAAACCGCTGCGCAGAAGTCAACCAAACTTCACCCATTAGTGTATTGTATCACAATCTAGTAGTTACATGTAGAAATTTGGTTCTAGGACATTTGATTTGAGCGCAATTCTCAAACTTAGGTCAAAAAAGCCATTTAAGCCTTTTCACAGTGAGATCTATGCGATATGGCCGAGAAATGTAATTTTGATGTTAACTCCCAAACCGCTGCGCAGAAGTCAACCAAACTTCACCCAATAGAGTATTTTATCACAATCTAGTAGTTACATTTGGAAATTTAGTTCCTGAACATTTAGTTTGAGCGCAATCATCAAACTTAGGTCAAAAAAGCCATTTAAGCCTTTTCACAGTGAGATCTATGCGATATGGCCGAGAAATGTAATTTTGATGTTAACTCCCAAACCGCTGCGCAGAAGTCAACCAAACTTCACCCAATAGTGTATTTTATCACAATCTAGTAGTTACATTTGGAAATTTAGTTTTAGGACATTTGGTTTGAGCGCAATCTTCAAACTTAATTAAAAAAAAGTCATTTAAGCCTTTTCACAGTGAGATCTATGCGATATGGCCGAGAAATGTAATTTTGATGTTCACTCCCAAACCGCTGCGCAGAAGTCAACCAAACTTCACCCATTAGTGTATTGTATCACAATCTAGTAGTTACATGTGGAAATTTGGTTCTAGGACATTTGATTTGAGCGCAATCCTCAAACTTAGGTCAAAAAAGCCATTTAAGCCTTTTCACAGTGAGATATATGCGATATGGCCGAGAAATGTAATTTTGATGTTAACTCCCAAACCGCTGCGCAGAAGTCAACCAAACTTCACCCAATAGTGTATTTTATCACAATCTAGTAGTTACATTTGGAAATTTACTTTTAGGACATTTGGTTTGAGCGCAATCTTCAAACTTAATTAAAAAAAGTCATTTAAGCCTTTTCACAGTGAGATCTATGCGATATGGCCGAGAAATGTAATTTTGATGTTCACTCCCAAACCGCTGCGCAGAAGTCAACCAAACTTCACCCATTAGTGTATTGTATCACAATCTAGTAGTTACATGTAGAAATTATGTTCTAGGACAATTGATTTGAGCGCAATCCTGAAACTTAGGTCAAAAAAGCCATTTAAGCCTTTTCACAGTGAGATCTATGCGATATGGCCGAGAAATGTAATTTTGATGTTCACTCCCAAACCGCTGCGCAGAAGTCAACCAAACTTCACCCATTAGTGTATTGTATCACAATCTAGTAGTTACATGTGGAAATTTGGTTCTAGGACATTTGATTTGAGCGCAATTCTCAAACTTAGGTAAAAAAAGCCATTTAAGCCTTTTCACAGTGAGATCTATGCGATATGGCCGAGAAATGTAATTTTGATGTTCACTCCCAAACCGCTGCGCAGAAGTCAACCAAACTTCACCCAATAGTGTATTGTATCACAATTTAGTAGTTACATGTGGAAATTTGGTTCTAGGACATTTGATTTGAGCGCAATTCTCAAACTTAGGTCAAAAAAGCCATTTAAGCCTTTTCACAGTGAGATCTATGCGATATGGCCGAGAAATGTAATTTTGATGTTAACTCCCAAACCGCTGCGCAGAAGTCAACCAAACTTCACCCAATAGTGTATTTTATCACAATCTAGTAGTTACATTTGGAAATTTAGTTTTAGGACATTTGATTTGAGCGCAATCTTCAAACTTAATTAAAAAAAGTCATTTAAGCCTTTTCAGAGTGAGATCTATGCGATATGGCCGAGAAATGTAATGTTGATGTTCACTCCCAAACCGCTGCGCAGAAGTCAACCAAACTTCACCCATTAGTGTATTGTATCACAATCTAGTAGTTACATGTAGAAATTTGGTTCTAGGACATTTGATTTGAGCGCAATTCTCAAACTTAGGTCAAAAAAGCCATTTAAGCCTTTTCACAGTGAGATCTATGCGATATGGCCGAGAAATGTAATTTTGATGTTAACTCCCAAACCGCTGCGCAGAAGTCAACCAAACTTCACCCAATAGAGTATTTTATCACAATCTAGTAGTTACATTTGGAAATTTAGTTTTAGGACATTTGGTTTGAGCGCAATCTTCAAACTTAATTAAAAAAAAGTCATTTAAGCCTTTTCACAGTGAGATCTATGCGATATGGCCGAGAAATGTAATTTTGATGTTCACTCCCAAACCGCTGCGCAGAAGTCAACCAAACTTCACCCATTAGTGTATTGTATCACAATCTAGTAGTTACATGTGGAAATTTGGTCCTAGGACATTTGATTTGAGCGCAATCCTCAAACTTAGGTCAAAAAAGCCATTTAAGCCTTTTCACAGTGAGATATATGCGATATGGCCGAGAAATGTAATTTTGATGTTAACTCCCAAACCGCTGCGCAGAAGTCAACCAAACTTCACCCAATAGTGTATTTTATCACAATCTAGTAGTTACATTTGGAAATGTAGTTTTAGGACATTTGGTTTGAGCGCAATCTTCAAACTTAATTAAAAAAAGTCATTTAAGCCTTTTCACAGTGAGATCTATGCGATATGGCCGAGAAATGTAATTTTGATGTTCACTCCCAAACCGCTGCGCAGAAGTCAACCAAACTTCACCCATTAGTGTATTGTATCACAATCTAGTAGTTACATGTAGAAATTTGGTTCTAGGACATTAGATTTGAGCGCAATCCTCAAACTTAGGTCAAAAAAGCCTTTTAAGCCTTTTCACAGTGAGATCTATGCGATATGGCCGAGAAATGTAATTTTGATGTTAACTCCCAAACGGCTGCGCAGAAGTCAACCAAACTTCACCCAATAGTGTATTGTATCACAATTTAGTAGTTACATGTGGAAATTTGGTTCTAGGACATTTGATTTGAGCGCAATCCTGAAACTTAGGTCAAAAAAGCCATTTAAGCCTTTTCACAGTGAGATCTATGCGATATGGCCGAGAAATGTAATTTTGATGTTCACTCCCAAACCGCTGCGCAGAAGTCAACCAAACTTCACCCATTAGTGTATTGTATCACAATCTAGTAGTTACATGTGGAAATTTGGTTCTAGGACATTTGATTTGAGCGCAATTCTCAAACTTAGGTAAAAAAAGCCATTTAAGCCTTTTCACAGTGAGATCTATGCGATATGGCCGAGAAATGTAATTTTGATGTTCACTCCCAAACCGCTGCGCAGAAGTCAACCAAACTTCACCCAATAGTGTATTGTATCACAATTTAGTAGTTACATGTGGAAATTTGGTTCTAGGACATTTGAGTTGAGCGCAATTCTCAAACTTAGGTCAAAAAAGCCATTTAAGCCTTTTCACAGTGAGATCTATGCGATATGGCCGAGAAATGTAATTTTGATGTTAACTCCCAAACCGCTGCGCAGAAGTCAACCAAACTTCACCCAATAGTGTATTTTATCACAATCTAGTAGTTTCATTTGGAAATTTAGTTTTAGGACATTTGATTTGAGCGCAATCTTCAAACTTAATTAAAAAAAGTCATTTAAGCCTTTTCACAGTGAGATCTATGCGATATGGCCGAGAAATGTAATTTTGATGTTCACTCCCAAACCGCTGCGCAGAAGTCAACCAAACTTCACCCATTAGTGTATTGTATCACAATCTAGTAGTTACATGTGGAAATTTGGTTCTAGGACATTTGATTTGAACGCAATTCTCAAACTTAGGTAAAAAAAGCCATTTAAGCCTTTTCACAGTGAGATCTATGCAATATGGCCGAAAAATGTAATTTTGATGTTAACTCCCAAACCGCTTCGCAGAAGTCAACCAAACTTCTCCCAATAGTGTATTTTATCACAATCTAGTAGTTACATTTGGAAATTTAGTTCTAGAACATTTAGTTTGAGCGCAATCATCAAACTTAGGTCAAAAAAGCCATTTAAGCCTTTTCACAGTGAGATCTATGCGATATGGCATAGAAATGTAATTTTGATGTTAACTCCCAAACCGCTGCGCAGAAGTCAACCAAACTTCACCCAATAGTGTATTTTATCACAATCTAGTAGTTACATTTGGAAATTTAGTTTTAGGACATTTGGTTTGAGCGCAATCTTCAAACTTAATTAAAAAAAGTCATTTAAGCCTTTTCACAGTGAGATCTATGCGATATGGCCGAGAAATGTAATTTTGATGTTCACTCCCAAACCGCTGCGCAGAAGTCAACCAAACTTCACCCATTAGTGTATTGTATCACAATCTAGTAGTTACATGTAGAAATTTGGTTCTAGGACATTTGATTTGAGCGCAATCCTCAAACTTAGGTCAAAAAAGCCTTTTAAGCCTTTTCACAGTGAGATCTATGCGATATGGCCGAGAAATGTAATTTTGATGTTAACTCCCAAACCGCTGCGCAGAAGTCAACCAAACTTCACCCAATAGTGTATTGTATCACAATTTAGTAGTTACATGTGGAAATTTGGTTCTAGGACATTTGATTTGAGCGCAATTCTCAAACTTAGGTCAAAAAAGCCATTTAAGCCTTTTCACAGTGAGATCTATGCGATATGGCCGAGAAATGTAATTTTGATGTTAACTCCCAAACCGCTGCGCAGAAGTCAACCAAACTTCACCCAATAGTGTATTTTATCACAATCTAGTAGTTACATTTGGAAATTTAGTTTTAGGACATTTGATTTGAGCGCAATCTTCAAACTTAATTAAAAAAAGTCATTTAAGCCTTTTCACAGTGAGATCTATGCGATATGGCCGAGAAATGTAATTTTGATGTTCACTCCCAAACCGCTGCGCAGAAGTCAACCAAACTTCACCCATTAGTGTATTGTATCACAATCTAGTAGTTACATGTAGAAATTTGGTTCTAGGACATTAGATTTGAGCGCAATCCTCAAACTTAGGTCAAAAAAGCCTTTTAAGCCTTTTCACAGTGAGATCTATGCGATATGGCCGAGAAATGTAATTTTGATGTTAACTCCCAAACGGCTGCGCAGAAGTCAACCAAACTTCACCCAATAGTGTATTGTATCACAATTTAGTAGTTACATGTGGAAATTTGGTTCTAGGACATTTGATTTGAGCGCAATCCTGAAACTTAGGTCAAAAAAGCCATTTAAGCCTTTTCACAGTGAGATCTATGCGATATGGCCGAGAAATGTAATTTTGATGTTCACTCCCAAACCGCTGCGCAGAAGTCAACCAAACTTCACCCATTAGTGTATTGTATCACAATCTAGTAGTTACATGTGGAAATTTGGTTCTAGGACATTTGATTTGAGCGCAATTCTCAAACTTAGGTAAAAAAAGCCATTTAAGCCTTTTCACAGTGAGATCTATGCGATATGGCCGAGAAATGTAATTTTGATGTTCACTCCCAAACCGCTGCGCAGAAGTCAACCAAACTTCACCCAATAGTGTATTGTATCACAATTTAGTAGTTACATGTGGAAATTTGGTTCTAGGACATTTGAGTTGAGCGCAATTCTCAAACTTAGGTCAAAAAAGCCATTTAAGCCTTTTCACAGTGAGATCTATGCGATATGGCCGAGAAATGTAATTTTGATGTTAACTCCCAAACCGCTGCGCAGAAGTCAACCAAACTTCACCCAATAGTGTATTTTATCACAATCTAGTAGTTTCATTTGGAAATTTAGTTTTAGGACATTTGATTTGAGCGCAATCTTCAAACTTAATTAAAAAAAGTCATTTAAGCCTTTTCACAGTGAGATCTATGCGATATGGCCGAGAAATGTAATTTTGATGTTCACTCCCAAACCGCTGCGCAGAAGTCAACCAAACTTCACCCATTAGTGTATTGTATCACAATCTAGTAGTTACATGTGGAAATTTGGTTCTAGGACATTTGATTTGAACGCAATTCTCAAACTTAGGTAAAAAAAGCCATTTAAGCCTTTTCACAGTGAGATCTATGCAATATGGCCGAAAAATGTAATTTTGATGTTAACTCCCAAACCGCTTCGCAGAAGTCAACCAAACTTCACCCAATAGTGTATTTTATCACAATCTAGTAGTTACATTTGGAAATTTAGTTCTAGAACATTTAGTTTGAGCGCAATCATCAAACTTAGGTCAAAAAAGCCATTTAAGCCTTTTCACAGTGAGATCTATGCGATATGGCATAGAAATGTAATTTTGATGTTAACTCCCAAACCGCTGCGCAGAAGTCAACCAAACTTCACCCAATAGTGTATTTTATCACAATCTAGTAGTTACATTTGGAAATTTAGTTTTAGGACATTTGGTTTGAGCGCAATCTTCAAACTTAATTAAAAAAAGTCATTTAAGCCTTTTCACAGTGAGATCTATGCGATATGGCCGAGAAATGTAATTTTGATGTTCACTCCCAAACCGCTGCGCAGAAGTCAACCAAACTTCACCCATTAGTGTATTGTATCACAATCTAGTAGTTACATGTAGAAATTTGGTTCTAGGACATTTGATTTGAGCGCAATCCTCAAACTTAGGTCAAAAAAGCCTTTTAAGCCTTTTCACAGTGAGATCTATGCGATATGGCCGAGAAATGTAATTTTGATGTTAACTCCCAAACCGCTGCGCAGAAGTCAACCAAACTTCACCCAATAGTGTATTGTATCACAATTTAGTAGTTACATGTGGAAATTTGGTTCTAGGACATTTGATTTGAGCGCAATTCTCAAACTTAGGTCAAAAAAGCCATTTAAGCCTTTTCACAGTGAGATCTATGCGATATGGCCGAGAAATGTAATTTTGATGTTAACTCCCAAACCGCTGCGCAGAAGTCAACCAAACTTCACCCAATAGTGTATTTTATCACAATCTAGTAGTTACATTTGGAAATTTAGTTTTAGGACATTTGATTTGAGCGCAATCTTCAAACTTAATTAAAAAAAGTCATTTAAGCCTTTTCACAGTGAGATCTATGCGATATGGCCGAGAAATGTAATTTTGATGTTCACTCCCAAACCGCTGCGCAGAAGTCAACCAAACTTCACCCATTAGTGTATTGTATCATAATCTAGTAGTTACATGTGGAAATTTGGTTCTAGGACATTTGATTTGAGCGCAATTCTCAAACTTAGGTAAAAAAAGCCATTTAAGCCTTTTCACAGTGAGATCTATGCGATATGGCCGAGAAATGTAATTTTGATGTTAACTCCCAAACCGCTGCGCAGAAGTCAACCAAACTTCACCCAATAGTGTATTTTATCACAATCTAGTAGTTACATTTGGAAATTTAGTTCTAGAACATTTAGTTTGAGCGCAATCATCAAACTTAGGTCAAAAAAGCCATTTAAGCCTTTTCACAGTGAGATCTATGCAATATGGCCGAGAAATGTAATTTTGATGTTAACTCCCAAACCGCTGCGCAGAAGTCAACCAAACTTCACCCAATAGTGTATTTTATCACAATCTAGTAGTTACATTTGGAAATTTAGTTTTAGGACATTTGATTTGAGCGCAATCTTCAAACTTAATTAAAAAAAGTCATTTAAGCCTTTTCACAGTGAGATCTATGCAATATGGCCGAGAAATGTAATTTTGATGTTAACTCCCAAACCGCTGCGCAGAAGTCAACCAAACTTCACCCAATAGTGTATTTTATCACAATCTAGTAGTTACATTTGGAAATTTAGTTTTAGGACATTTGATTTGAGCGCAATCTTCAAACTTAATTAAAAAAAGTCATTTAAGCCTTTTCACAGTGAGATCTATGCGATATGGCCGAGAAATGTAATTTTGATGTTAACTCCCAAACCGCTGCGCAGAAGTCAACCAAACTTCACCCAATAGTGTATTTTATCACAATCTAGTAGTTACATTTGGAAATTTAGTTCTAGAACATTTAGTTTGAGCGCAATCATCAAACTTAGGTCAAAAAAGCCATTTAAGCCTTTTCACAGTGAGATCTATGCAATATGGCCGAGAAATGTAATTTTGATGTTAACTCCCAAACCGCTGCGCAGAAGTCAACCAAACTTCACCCAATAGTGTATTTTATCACAATCTAGTAGTTACATTTGGAAATTTAGTTTTAGGACATTTGATTTGAGCGCAATCTTCAAACTTAATTAAAAAAAGTCATTTAAGCCTTTTCACAGTGAGATCTATGCGATATGGCCGAGAAATGTAATTTTGATGTTCACTCCCAAACCGCTGCGCAGAAGTCAACCAAACTTCACCCATTAGTGTATTGTATCACAATCTAGTAGTTACATGTGGAAATTTGGTTCTAGGACATTTGATTTGAGCGCAATTCTCAAACTTAGGTCAAAAAAGCCATTTAAGCCTTTTCACAGTGAGATCTATGCGATATGGCCGAGAAATGTAATTTTGATGTTAACTCCCAAACCGCTGCGCAGAAGTCAACCAAACTTCACCCAATAGAGTATTTTATCACAATCTAGTAGTTACATTTGGAAATTTAGTTCTAGAACATTTAGTTTGAGCGCAATCATCAAACCTAGGTCAAAAAAGCCATTTAAGCCTTTTCACAGTGAGATCTATGCGATATGGCCGAGAAATGTAATTTTGATGTTAACTCCCAAACCGCTGCGCAGAAGTCAACCAAACTTCACCCAATAGTGTATTTTATCACAATCTAGTAGTTTCATTTGGAAATTTAGTTTTAGGACATTTGGTTTGAGCGCAATCTTCAAACTTAATTAAAAAAAGTCATTTAAGCCTTTTCACAGTGAGATCTATGCGATATGGCCGAGAAATGTAATTTTGATGTTCACTCCCAAACCGCTGCGCAGAAGTCAACCAAACTTCACCCATTAGTGTATTGTATCACAATCTAGTAGTTACATGTGGAAATTTGGTTCTAGGACATTTGATTTGAACGCAATTCTCAAACTTAGGTAAAAAAAGCCATTTAAGCCTTTTCACAGTGAGATCTATGCAATATGGCCGAAAAATGTAATTTTGATGTTAACTCCCAAACCGCTTCGCAGAAGTCAACCAAACTTCACCCAATAGTGTATTTTATCACAATCTAGTAGTTACATTTGGAAATTTAGTTCTAGAACATTTAGTTTGAGCGCAATCATCAAACTTAGGTCATAAAAGCCATTTAAGCCTTTTCACAGTGAGATCTATGCGATATGGCATAGAAATGTAATTTTGATGTTAACTCCCAAACCGCTGCGCAGAAGTCAACCAAACTTCACCCAATAGTGTATTTTATCACAATCTAGTAGTTACATTTGGAAATTTAGTTTTAGGACATTTGGTTTGAGCGCAATCTTCAAACTTAATTAAAAAAAGTCATTTAAGCCTTTTCACAGTGAGATCTATGCGATATGGCCGAGAAATGTAATTTTGATGTTCACTCCCAAACCGCTGCGCAGAAGTCAACCAAACTTCACCCATTAGTGTATTGTATCACAATCTAGTAGTTACATGTAGAAATTTGGTTCTAGGACATTTGATTTGAGCGCAATCCTCAAACTTAGGTCAAAAAAGCCTTTTAAGCCTTTTCACAGTGAGATCTATGCGATATGGCCGAGAAATGTAATTTTGATGTTAACTCCCAAACCGCTGCGCAGAAGTCAACCAAACTTCACCCAATAGTGTATTGTATCACAATTTAGTAGTTACATGTGGAAATTTGGTTCTAGGACATTTGATTTGAGCGCAATTCTCAAACTTAGGTCAAAAAAGCCATTTAAGCCTTTTCACAGTGAGATCTATGCGATATGGCCGAGAAATGTAATTTTGATGTTAATTCCCAAACCGCTGCGCAGAAGTCAACCAAACTTCACCCAATAGTGTATTTTATCACAATCTAGTAGTTACATTTGGAAATTTAGTTTTAGGACATTTGATTTGAGCGCAATCTTCAAACTTAATTAAAAAAAGTCATTTAAGCCTTTTCACAGTGAGATCTATGCGATATGGCCGAGAAATGTAATTTTGATGTTCACTCCCAAACCGCTGCGCAGAAGTCAACCAAACTTCACCCATTAGTGTATTGTATCATAATCTAGTAGTTACATGTGGAAATTTGGTTCTAGGACATTTGATTTGAGCGCAATTCTCAAACTTAGGTAAAAAAAGCCATTTAAGCCTTTTCACAGTGAGATCTATGCGATATGGCCGAGAAATGTAATTTTGATGTTAACTCCCAAACCGCTGCGCAGAAGTCAACCAAACTTCACCCAATAGTGTATTTTATCACAATCTAGTAGTTACATTTGGAAATTTAGTTCTAGAACATTTAGTTTGAGCGCAATCATCAAACTTAGGTCAAAAAAGCCATTTAAGCCTTTTCACAGTGAGATCTATGCAATATGGCCGAGAAATGTAATTTTGATGTTAACTCCCAAACCGCTGCGCAGAAGTCAACCAAACTTCACCCAATAGTGTATTTTATCACAATCTAGTAGTTACATTTGGAAATTTAGTTTTAGGACATTTGATTTGAGCGCAATCTTCAAACTTAATTAAAAAAAGTCATTTAAGCCTTTTCACAGTGAGATCTATGCAATATGGCCGAGAAATGTAATTTTGATGTTAACTCCCAAACCGCTGCGCAGAAGTCAACCAAACTTCACCCAATAGTGTATTTTATCACAATCTAGTAGTTACATTTTGAAATTTAGTTTTAGGACATTTGATTTGAGCGCAATCTTCAAACTTAATTAAAAAAAGTCATTTAAGCCTTTTCACAGTGAGATCTATGCGATATGGCCGAGAAATGTAATTTTGATGTTAACTCCCAAACCGCTGCGCAGAAGTCAACCAAACTTCACCCAATAGTGTATTTTATCACAATCTAGTAGTTACATTTGGAAATTTAGTTCTAGAACATTTAGTTTGAGCGCAATCATCAAACTTAGGTCAAAAAAGCCATTTAAGCCTTTTCACAGTGAGATCTATGCAATATGGCCGAGAAATGTAATTTTGATGTTAACTCCCAAACCGCTGCGCAGAAGTCAACCAAACTTCACCCAATAGTGTATTTTATCACAATCTAGTAGTTACATTTGGAAATTTAGTTTTAGGACATTTGATTTGAGCGCAATCTTCAAACTTAATTAAAAAAAGTCATTTAAGCCTTTTCACAGTGAGATCTATGCGATATGGCCGAGAAATGTAATTTTGATGTTCACTCCCAAACCGCTGCGCAGAAGTCAACCAAACTTCACCCATTAGTGTATTGTATCACAATCTAGTAGTTACATGTGGAAATTTGGTTCTAGGACATTTGATTTGAGCGCAATTCTCAAACTTAGGTCAAAAAAGCCATTTAAGCCTTTTCACAGTGAGATCTATGCGATATGGCCGAGAAATGTAATTTTGATGTTAACTCCCAAACCGCTGCGCAGAAGTCAACCAAACTTCACCCAATAGAGTATTTTATCACAATCTAGTAGTTACATTTGGAAATTTAGTTCTAGAACATTTAGTTTGAGCGCAATCATCAAACCTAGGTCAAAAAAGCCATTTAAGCCTTTTCACAGTGAGATCTATGCGATATGGCCGAGAAATGTAATTTTGATGTTAACTCCCAAACCGCTGCGCAGAAGTCAACCAAACTTCACCCAATAGTGTATTTTATCACAATCTAGTAGTTACATTTGGAAATTTAGTTTTAGGACATTTTGTTTGAGCGCAATCTTCAAACTTAATTAAAAAAAGTCATTTAAGCCTTTTCACAGTGAGATCTATGCGATATGGCCGAGAAATGTAATTTTGATGTTCACTCCCAAACCGCTGCGCAGAAGTCAACCAAACTTCACCCATTAGTGTATTGTATCACAATCTAGTAGTTACATGTGGAAATTTGGTTCTAGGACATTTGATTTGAGCGCAATCCTCAAACTTAGGTCAAAAAAGCCATTTAAGCCTTTTCACAGTGAGATCTATGCGATATGGCCGAGAAATGTAATTTTGATGTTAACTCCCAAACCTCTGCGCAGAAGTCAACCAAACTTCACCCAATAGTGTATTTTATCACAATCTAGTAGTTACATTTGGAAATTTAGTTTTAGGACATTTGGTTTGAGCGCAATCTTCAAACTTAATTAAAAAAAGTCATTTAAGCCTTTTCACAGTGAGATCTATGCGATATGGCCGAGAAATGTAATTTTGATGTTCACTCCCAAACCGCTGCGCAGAAGTCAACCAAACTTCACCCATTAGTGTATTGTATCACAATCTAGTAGTTACATGTAGAAATTTGGTTCTAGGACATTTGATTTGAGCGCAATCCTCAAACTTAGGTAAAAAAAGCCATTTAAGCCTTTTCACAGTGAGATCTATGCGATATGGCCGAGAAATGTAATTTTGATGTTAACTCCCAAACTGCTGCGCAGAAGTCAACCAAACTTCACCCAATAGTGTATTTTATCACAATCTAGTAGTTACATGTGGAAATTTAGTTCTAGAACATTTAGTTTGAGCGCAATCATCAAACTTAGGTCAAAAAAGCCATTTAAGCCTTTTCACAGTGAGATATATGCGATATGGCCGAGAAATGTAATTTTGATGTTAACTCCCAAACCGCTGCGCAGAAGTCAACCAAACTTCACCCAATAGTGTATTTTATCACAATCTAGTAGTTACATTTGGAAATTTACTTTTAGGACATTTGGTTTGAGCGCAATCTTCAAACTTAATTTAAAAAAGTCATTTAAGCCTTTTCACAGTGAGATCTATGCGATATGGCCGAGAAATGTAATTTTGATGTTCACTCCCAAACCGCTGCGCAGAAGTCAACCAAACTTCACCCATTAGTGTATTGTATCACAATCTAGTAGTTACATGTAGAAATTTGGTTCTAGGACATTTGATTTGAGCGCAATCCTGAAACTTAGGTCAAAAAAGCCATTTAAGCCTTTTCACAGTGAGATCTATGCGATATGGCCGAGAAATGTAATTTTGATGTTCACTCCCAAACCGCTGCGCAGAAGTCAACCAAACTTCACCCATTAGTGTATTGTATCACAATCTAGTAGTTACATGTGGAAATTTGGTTCTAGGACATTTGATTTGAGCGCAATTCTCAAACTTAGGTAAAAAAAGCCATTTAAGCCTTTTCACAGTGAGATCTATGCGATATGGCCGAGAAATGTAATTTTGATGTTCACTCCCAAACCGCTGCGCAGAAGTCAACCAAACTTCACCCAATAGTGTATTGTATCACAATTTAGTAGTTACATGTGGAAATTTGGTTCTAGGACATTTGATTTGAGCGCAATTCTCAAACTTAGGTCAAAAAAGCCATTTAAGCCTTTTCACAGTGAGATCTATGCGATATGGCCGAGAAATGTAATTTTGATGTTAACTCCCAAACCGCTGCGCAGAAGTCAACCAAACTTCACCCAATAGTGTATTTTATCACAATCTAGTAGTTTCATTTGGAAATTTAGTTTTAGGACATTTGATTTGAGCGCAATCTTCAAACTTAATTAAAAAAAGTCATTTAAGCCTTTTCACAGTGAGATCTATGCGATATGGCCGAGAAATGTAATTTTGATGTTCACTCCCAAACCGCTGCGCAGAAGTCAACCAAACTTCACTCATTAGTGTATTGTATCACAATCTAGTAGTTACATGTGGAAATTTGGTTCTAGGACATTTGATTTGAACGCAATTCTCAAACTTAGGTAAAAAAAGCCATTTAAGCCTTTTCACAGTGAGATCTATGCAATATGGCCGAAAAATGTAATTTTGATGTTAACTCCCAAACCGCTTCGCAGAAGTCAACCAAACTTCACCCAATAGTGTATTTTATCACAATCTAGTAGTTACATTTGGAAATTTAGTTCTAGAACATTTAGTTTGAGCGCAATCATCAAACTTAGGTCAAAAAAGCCATTTAAGCCTTTTCACAGTGAGATCTATGCGATATGGCATAGAAATGTAATTTTGATGTTAACTCCCAAACCGCTGCGCAGAAGTCAACCAAACTTCACCCAATAGTGTATTTTATCACAATCTAGTAGTTACATTTGGAAATGTAGTTTTAGGACATTTGGTTTGAGCGCAATCTTCAAACTTAATTAAAAAAAGTCATTTAAGCCTTTTCACAGTGAGATCAATGCGATATGGCCGAGAAATGTAATTTTGATGTTCACTCCCAAACCGCTGCGCAGAAGTCAACCAAACTTCACCCATTAGTGTATTGTATCACAATCTAGTAGTTACATGTAGAAATTTGGTTCTAGGACATTAGATTTGAGCGCAATCCTCAAACTTAGGTCAAAAAAGCCTTTTAAGCCTTTTCACAGTGAGATCTATGCGATATGGCCGAGAAATGTAATTTTGATGTTAACTCCCAAACCGCTGCGCAGAAGTCAACCAAACTTCACCCAATAGTGTATTGTATCACAATTTAGTAGTTACATGTGGAAATTTGGTTCTAGGACATTTGATTTGAGCGCAATCCTGAAACTTAGGTCAAAAAAGCCATTTAAGCCTTTTCACAGTGAGATCTATGCGATATGGCCGAGAAATGTAATTTTGATGTTCACTCCCAAACCGCTGCGCAGAAGTCAACCAAACTTCACCCATTAGTGTATTGTATCACAATCTAGTAGTTACATGTGGAAATTTGGTTCTAGGACATTTGATTTGAGCGCAATTCTCAAACTTAGGTAAAAAAAGCCATTTAAGCCTTTTCACAGTGAGATCTATGCGATATGGCCGAGAAATGTAATTTTGATGTTCACTCCCAAACCGCTGCGCAGAAGTCAACCAAACTTCACCCAATAGTGTATTGTATCACAATTTAGTAGTTACATGTGGAAATTTGGTTCTAGGACATTTGATTTGAGCGCAATTCTCAAACTTAGGTCAAAAAAGCCATTTAAGCCTTTTCACAGTGAGATCTATGCGATATGGCCGAGAAATGTAATTTTGATGTTAACTCCCAAACCGCTGCGCAGAAGTCAACCAAACTTCACCCAATAGTGTATTTTATCACA
Organism: Corythoichthys intestinalis; assembly: GCF_030265065.1. NCBI lineage: Eukaryota > Metazoa > Chordata > Actinopteri > Syngnathiformes > Syngnathidae > Corythoichthys > Corythoichthys intestinalis. The sequence continues at coordinate 34,917,661 of NC_080407.1, forward strand.
ATCTAGTAGTTTCATTTGGAAATTTAGTTTTAGGACATTTGATTTGAGCGCAATCTTCAAACTTAATTAAAAAAAGTCATTTAAGCCTTTTCACAGTGAGATCTATGCGATATGGCCGAGAAATGTAATTTTGATGTTCACTCCCAAACCGCTGCGCAGAAGTCAACCAAACTTCACCCATTAGTGTATTGTATCACAATCTAGTAGTTACATGTGGAAATTTGGTTCTAGGACATTTGATTTGAACGCAATTCTCAAACTTAGGTAAAAAAAGCCATTTAAGCCTTTTCACAGTGAGATCTATGCGATATGGCCGAGAAATGTAATTTTGATGTTAACTCCCAAACCGCTGCGCAGAAGTCAACCAAACTTCACCCAATAGAGTATTTTATCACAATCTAGTAGTTACATTTGGAAATTTAGTTCTAGAACATTTAGTTTGAGCGCAATCATCAAACCTAGGTCAAAAAAGCCATTTAAGCCTTTTCACAGTGAGATCTATGCGATATGGCCGAGAAATGTAATTTTGATGTTAACTCCCAAACCGCTGCGCAGAAGTCAACCAAACTTCACCCAATAGTGTATTTTATCACAATCTAGTAGTTTCATTTGGAAATTTAGTTTTAGGACATTTGGTTTGAGCGCAATCTTCAAACTTAATTAAAAAAAGTCATTTAAGCCTTTTCACAGTGAGATCTATGCGATATGGCCGAGAAATGTAATTTTGATGTTCACTCCCAAACCGCTGCGCAGAAGTCAACCAAACTTCACCCATTAGTGTATTGTATCACAATCTAGTAGTTACATGTGGAAATTTGGTTCTAGGACATTTGATTTGAACGCAATTCTCAAACTTAGGTAAAAAAAGCCATTTAAGCCTTTTCACAGTGAGATCTATGCAATATGGCCGAAAAATGTAATTTTGATGTTAACTCCCAAACCGCTTCGCAGAAGTCAACCAAACTTCACCCAATAGTGTATTTTATCACAATCTAGTAGTTACATTTGGAAATTTAGTTCTAGAACATTTAGTTTGAGCGCAATCATCAAACTTAGGTCATAAAAGCCATTTAAGCCTTTTCACAGTGAGATCTATGCGATATGGCATAGAAATGTAATTTTGATGTTAACTCCCAAACCGCTGCGCAGAAGTCAACCAAACTTCACCCAATAGTGTATTTTATCACAATCTAGTAGTTACATTTGGAAATTTAGTTTTAGGACATTTGGTTTGAGCGCAATCTTCAAACTTAATTAAAAAAAGTCATTTAAGCCTTTTCACAGTGAGATCTATGCGATATGGCCGAGAAATGTAATTTTGATGTTCACTCCCAAACCGCTGCGCAGAAGTCAACCAAACTTCACCCATTAGTGTATTGTATCACAATCTAGTAGTTACATGTAGAAATTTGGTTCTAGGACATTTGATTTGAGCGCAATCCTCAAACTTAGGTCAAAAAAGCCTTTTAAGCTTTTTCACAGTGAGATCTATGCGATATGGCCGAGAAATGTAATTTTGATGTTAACTCCCAAACCGCTGCGCAGAAGTCAACCAAACTTCACCCAATAGTGTATTGTATCACAATTTAGTAGTTACATGTGGAAATTTGGTTCTAGGACATTTGATTTGAGCGCAATTCTCAAACTTAGGTCAAAAAAGCCATTTAAGCCTTTTCACAGTGAGATCTATGCGATATGGCCGAGAAATGTAATTTTGATGTTAACTCCCAAACCGCTGTGCAGAAGTCAACCAAACTTCACCCAATAGTGTATTTTATCACAATCTAGTAGTTACATTTGGAAATTTAGTTTTAGGACATTTGATTTGAGCGCAATCTTCAAACTTAATTAAAAAAAGTCATTTAAGCCTTTTCACAGTGAGATCTATGCGATATGGCCGAGAAATGTAATTTTGATGTTCACTCCCAAACCGCTGCGCAGAAGTCAACCAAACTTCACCCATTAGTGTATTGTATCATAATCTAGTAGTTACATGTGGAAATTTGGTTCTAGGACATTTGATTTGAGCGCAATTCTCAAACTTAGGTAAAAAAAGCCATTTAAGCCTTTTCACAGTGAGATCTATGCGATATGGCCGAGAAATGTAATTTTGATGTTAACTCCCAAACCGCTGCGCAGAAGTCAACCAAACTTCACCCAATAGTGTATTTTATCACAATCTAGTAGTTACATTTGGAAATTTAGTTCTAGAACATTTAGTTTGAGCGCAATCATCAAACTTAGGTCAAAAAAGCCATTTAAGCCTTTTCACAGTGAGATCTATGCAATATGGCCGAGAAATGTAATTTTGATGTTAACTCCCAAACCGCTGCGCAGAAGTCAACCAAACTTCACCCAATAGTGTATTTTATCACAATCTAGTAGTTACATTTGGAAATTTAGTTTTAGGACATTTGATTTGAGCGCAATCTTCAAACTTAATTAAAAAAAGTCATTTAAGCATTTTCACAGTGAGATCTATGCAATATGGCCGAGAAATGTAATTTTGATGTTAACTCCCAAACCGCTGCGCAGAAGTCAACCAAACTTCACCCAATAGTGTATTTTATCACAATCTAGTAGTTACATTTGGAAATTTAGTTTTAGGACATTTGATTTGAGCGCAATCTTCAAACTTAATTAAAAAAAGTCATTTAAGCCTTTTCACAGTGAGATCTATGCGATATGGCCGAGAAATGTAATTTTGATGTTAACTCCCAAACCGCTGCGCAGAAGTCAACCAAACTTCACCCAATAGTGTATTTTATCACAATCTAGTAGTTACATTTGGAAATTTAGTTCTAGAACATTTAGTTTGAGCGCAATCATCAAACTTAGGTCAAAAAAGCCATTTAAGCCTTTTCACAGTGAGATCTATGCAATATGGCCGAGAAATGTAATTTTGATGTTAACTCCCAAACCGCTGCGCAGAAGTCAACCAAACTTCACCCAATAGTGTATTTTATCACAATCTAGTAGTCACATTTGGAAATTTAGTTTTAGGACATTTGATTTGAGCGCAATCTTCAAACTTAATTAAAAAAAGTCATTTAAGCCTTTTCACAGTGAGATCTATGCGATATGGCCGAGAAATGTAATTTTGATGTTCACTCCCAAACCGCTGCGCAGAAGTCAACCAAACTTCACCCATTAGTGTATTGTATCACAATCTAGTAGTTACATGTGGAAATTTGGTTCTAGGACATTTGATTTGAGCGCAATTCTCAAACTTAGGTCAAAAAAGCCATTTAAGCCTTTTCACAGTGAGATCTATGCGATATGGCCGAGAAATGTAATTTTGATGTTAACTCCCAAACCGCTGCGCAGAAGTCAACCAAACTTCACCCAATAGAGTATTTTATCACAATCTAGTAGTTACATTTGGAAATTTAGTTCTAGAACATTTAGTTTGAGCGCAATCATCAAACCTAGGTCAAAAAAGCCATTTAAGCCTTTTCACAGTGAGATCTATGCGATATGGCCGAGAAATGTAATTTTGATGTTAACTCCCAAACCGCTGCGCAGAAGTCAACCAAACTTCACCCAATAGTGTATTTTATCACAATCTAGTAGTTACATTTGGAAATTTAGTTTTAGGACATTTGGTTTGAGCGCAATCTTCAAACTTAATTAAAAAAAGTCATTTAAGCCTTTTCACAGTGAGATCTATGCGATATGGCCGAGAAATGTAATTTTGATGTTCACTCCCAAACCGCTGCGCAGAAGTCAACCAAACTTCACCCATTAGTGTATTGTATCACAATCTAGTAGTTACATGTGGAAATTTGGTTCTAGGACATTTGATTTGAGCGCAATCCTCAAACTTAGGTCAAAAAAGCCATTTAAGCCTTTTCACAGTGAGATCTATGCGATATGGCCGAGAAATGTAATTTTGATGTTAACTCCCAAACCTCTGCGCAGAAGTCAACCAAACTTCACCCAATAGTGTATTTTATCACAATCTAGTAGTTACATTTGGAAATTTAGTTTTAGGACATTTGGTTTGAGCGCAATCTTCAAACTTAATTAAAAAAAGTCATTTAAGCCTTTTCACAGTGAGATCTATGCGATATGGCCGAGAAATGTAATTTTGATGTTCACTCCCAAACCGCTGCGCAGAAGTCAACCAAACTTCACCCATTAGTGTATTGTATCACAATCTAGTAGTTACATGTAGAAATTTGGTTCTAGGACATTTGATTTGAGCGCAATCCTCAAACTTAGGTCAAAAAAGCCATTTAAGCCTTTTCACAGTGAGATCTATGCGATATGGCCGAGAAATGTAATTTTGATGTTAACTCCCAAACTGCTGCGCAGAAGTCAACCAAACTTCACCCAATAGTGTATTTTATCACAATCTAGTAGTTACATTTGGAAATTTAGTTCTAGAACATTTAGTTTGAGCGCAATCATCAAACTTAGGTCAAAAAAGCCATTTAAGCCTTTTCACAGTGAGATCTATGCGATATGGCCGAGAAATGTAATTTTGATGTTAACTCCCAAACCGCTGCGCAGAAGTCAACCAAACTTCACCCAATAGTGTATTTTATCACAATCTAGTAGTTACATTTGGAAATTTAGTTTTAGGACATTTGGTTTGAGCGCAATCTTCAAACTTAATTAAAAAAAGTCATTTAAGCCTTTTCACAGTGCGATCTATGCGATATGGCCGAGAAATGTAATTTTGATGTTCACTCCCAAACCTCTGCGCAGAAGTCAACCAAACTTCACCCATTAGTGTATTGTATCACAATCTAGTAGTTACATGTGGAAATTTGGTTCTAGGACATTTGATTTGAGCGCAATCCTCAAACTTAGGTCAAAAAAGCCATTTAAGCCTTTTCACAGTGAGATCTATGCGATATGGCCGAGAAATGTAATTTTGATGTTAACTCCCAAACCGCTGCGCAGAAGTCAACCAAACTTCACCCAATAGTGTATTTTATCATATCTAGTAGTTACATTTGGAAATTTAGTTCTAGGACATTTGGTTTGAGCGCAATCTTCAAACTTAATTAAAAAAGTCATTTAAGCCTTTTCACAGTGAGATCTATGCGATATGGCCGAGAAATGTAATTTTGATGTTAACTCCCAAACCGCTGCGCAGAAGTCAACCAAACTTCACCCATTAGTGTATTGTATCACAATCTAGTAGTTACATGTGGAAATTTGATTCTAGGACATTTGATTTGAGCGCAATCCTCAAACTTAGGTCAAAAAAGCCATTTAAGCCTTTTCACAGTGAGATATATGCGATATGGCCGAGAAATGTAATTTTGATGTTAACTCCCAAACCGCTGCGCAGAAGTCAGCCAAACTTCACCCAATAGTGTATTTTATCATAATCTAGTAGTTACATTTGGAAATTTAGTTCTAGGACATTTGGTTTGAGCGCAATCTTCAAACTTAATTAAAAAAAGTCATTTAAGCCTTTTCACAGTGAGATCTATGCGATATGGCTGAGAAATGTAATTTTGATGTTAACTCCCAAACCGCTGCGCCGAAGTCAACCAAACTTCACCCATTAGTGTATTGTATCACAATCTAGTAGTTACATTTGGAAATTTAGTTCTAGGACATTTGGTTTGAGCGCAATCATCAAACTTAATTAAAAAAAGTCATTTAAGCCTTTTCACAGTGAGATCTACGCGATATGGCCGAGAAATGTAATTTTGATGTTCACTCCCAAACCGCTGCGCAGAAGTCAACCAAGCTTCACCCAATAGTGTATTGTATCACAATATAGTAGTTACATGTGGAAATTTGGTTCTAGGACATTTGATTTGAGCGCAATCCTCAAACTTAGGTCAAAAAAGCCATTTAAGCCTTTTCACAGTGAGATCTATGCGATATGGCCGAGAAATGTAATTTTGATGTTCACTCCCAAACCGCTGCGCAGAAGTCAACCAAACTTCACCCAATAGTGTATTGTATCACAATCTAGTAGTTACATGTGGAAATTTGGTTCTAGGACATTTGATTTGAGCGCAATCCTCAAACGTAGGTCAAAAAAGCCATTTAAGCCTTTTCACAGTGAGATCTATGCGATATGGCCGAGAAATGTAATTTTGATGTTAACTCCCAAACCGCTGCGCAGAAGTCAACCAAACTTCACCCAATAGTGTATTTTATCACAATCTAGTAGTTTCATTTGGAAATTTAGTTTTAGGACATTTGATTTGAGCGCAATCTTCAAACTTAATTAAAAAAAGTCATTTAAGCCTTTTCACAGTGAGATCTATGCGATATGGCCGAGAAATGTAATTTTGATGTTCACTCCCAAACCGCTGCGCAGAAGTCAACCAAACTTCACCCATTAGTGTATTGTATCACAATCTAGTAGTTACATGTGGAAATTTGGTTCTAGGACATTTGATTTGAACGCAATTCTCAAACTTAGGTAAAAAAAGCCATTTAAGCCTTTTCACAGTGAGATCTATGCAATATGGCCGAAAAATGTAATTTTGATGTTAACTCCCAAACCGCTTCGCAGAAGTCAACCAAACTTCACCCAATAGTGTATTTTATCACAATCTAGTAGTTACATTTGGAAATTTAGTTCTAGAACATTTAGTTTGAGCGCAATCATCAAACTTAGGTCAAAAAAGCCATTTAAGCCTTTTCACAGTGAGATCTATGCGATATGGCATAGAAATGTAATTTTGATGTTAACTCCCAAACCGCTGCGCAGAAGTCAACCAAACTTCACCCAATAGTGTATTTTATCACAATCTAGTAGTTACATTTGGAAATTTAGTTTTAGGACATTTGGTTTGAGCGCAATCTTCAAACTTAATTAAAAAAAGTCATTTAAGCCTTTTCACAGTGAGATCTATGCGATATGGCCGAGAAATGTAATTTTGATGTTCACTCCCAAACCGCTGCGCAGAAGTCAACCAAACTTCACCCATTAGTGTATTGTATCACAATCTAGTAGTTACATGTAGAAATTTGGTTCTAGGACATTTGATTTGAGCGCAATCCTCAAACTTAGGTCAAAAAAGCCTTTTAAGCCTTTTCACAGTGAGATCTATGCGATATGGCCGAGAAATGTAATTTTGATGTTAACTCCCAAACCGCTGCGCAGAAGTCAACCAAACTTCACCCAATAGTGTATTGTATCACAATTTAGTAGTTACATGTGGAAATTTGGTTCTAGGACATTTGATTTGAGCGCAATTCTCAAACTTAGGTCAAAAAAGCCATTTAAGCCTTTTCACAGTGAGATCTATGCGATATGGCCGAGAAATGTAATTTTGATGTTAACTCCCAAACCGCTGCGCAGAAGTCAACCAAACTTCACCCAATAGTGTATTTTATCACAATCTAGTAGTTACATTTGGAAATTTAGTTTTAGGACATTTGATTTGAGCGCAATCTTCAAACTTAATTAAAAAAAGTCATTTAAGCCTTTTCACAGTGAGATCTATGCGATATGGCCGAGAAATGTAATTTTGATGTTCACTCCCAAACCGCTGCGCAGAAGTCAACCAAACTTCACCCATTAGTGTATTGTATCATAATCTAGTAGTTACATGTGGAAATTTGGTTCTAGGACATTTGATTTGAGCGCAATTCTCAAACTTAGGTAAAAAAAGCCATTTAAGCCTTTTCACAGTGAGATCTATGCGATATGGCCGAGAAATGTAATTTTGATGTTAACTCCCAAACCGCTGCGCAGAAGTCAACCAAACTTCACCCAATAGTGTATTTTATCACAATCTAGTAGTTACATTTGGAAATTTAGTTCTAGAACATTTAGTTTGAGCGCAATCATCAAACTTAGGTCAAAAAAGCCATTTAAGCCTTTTCACAGTGAGATCTATGCAATATGGCCGAGAAATGTAATTTTGATGTTAACTCCCAAACCGCTGCGCAGAAGTCAACCAAACTTCACCCAATAGTGTATTTTATCATATCTAGTAGTTACATTTGGAAATTTAGTTCTAGGACATTTGGTTTGAGCGCAATCTTCAAACTTAATTAAAAAAGTCATTTAAGCCTTTTCACAGTGAGATCTATGCGATATGGCCGAGAAATGTAATTTTGATGTTAACTCCCAAACCGCTGCGCAGAAGTCAACCAAACTTCACCCATTAGTGTATTGTATCACAATCTAGTAGTTACATGTGGAAATTTGATTCTAGGACATTTGATTTGAGCGCAATCCTCAAACTTAGGTCAAAAAAGCCATTTAAGCCTTTTCACAGTGAGATATATGCGATATGGCCGAGAAATGTAATTTTGATGTTAACTCCCAAACCGCTGCGCAGAAGTCAGCCAAACTTCACCCAATAGTGTATTTTATCATAATCTAGTAGTTACATTTGGAAATTTAGTTCTAGGACATTTGGTTTGAGCGCAATCTTCAAACTTAATTAAAAAAAGTCATTTAAGCCTTTTCACAGTGAGATCTATGCGATATGGCTGAGAAATGTAATTTTGATGTTAACTCCCAAACCGCTGCGCCGAAGTCAACAAAACTTCACCCATTAGTGTATTGTATCACAATCTAGTAGTTACATTTGGAAATTTAGTTCTAGGACATTTGGTTTGAGCGCAATCATCAAACTTAATTAAAAAAAGTCATTTAAGCCTTTTCACAGTGAGATCTACGCGATATGGCCGAGAAATGTAATTTTGATGTTCACTCCCAAACCGCTGCGCAGAAGTCAACCAAGCTTCACCCAATAGTGTATTGTATCACAATATAGTAGTTACATGTGGAAATTTGGTTCTAGGACATTTGATTTGAGCGCAATCCTCAAACTTAGGTCAAAAAAGCCATTTAAGCCTTTTCACAGTGAGATCTATGCGATATGGCCGAGAAATGTAATTTTGATGTTCACTCCCAAACCGCTGCGCAGAAGTCAACCAAACTTCACCCAATAGTGTATTGTATCACAATCTAGTAGTTACATGTGGAAATTTGGTTCTAGGACATTTGATTTGAGCGCAATCCTCAAACGTAGGTCAAAAAAGCCATTTAAGCCTTTTCACAGTGAGATCTATGCGATATGGCCGAGAAATGTAATTTTGATGTTAACTCCCAAACCGCTGCGCAGAAGTCAACCAAACTTCACCCAATAGTGTATTTTATCACAATCTAGTAGTTTCATTTGGAAATTTAGTTTTAGGACATTTGATTTGAGCGCAATCTTCAAACTTAATTAAAAAAAGTCATTTAAGCCTTTTCACAGTGAGATCTATGCGATATGGCCGAGAAATGTAATTTTGATGTTCACTCCCAAACCGCTGCGCAGAAGTCAACCAAACTTCACCCATTAGTGTATTGTATCACAATCTAGTAGTTACATGTGGAAATTTGGTTCTAGGACATTTGATTTGAACGCAATTCTCAAACTTAGGTAAAAAAAGCCATTTAAGCCTTTTCACAGTGAGATCTATGCAATATGGCCGAAAAATGTAATTTTGATGTTAACTCCCAAACCGCTTCGCAGAAGTCAACCAAACTTCACCCAATAGTGTATTTTATCACAATCTAGTAGTTACATTTGGAAATTTAGTTCTAGAACATTTAGTTTGAGCGCAATCATCAAACTTAGGTCAAAAAAGCCATTTAAGCCTTTTCACAGTGAGATCTATGCGATATGGCATAGAAATGTAATTTTGATGTTAACTCCCAAACCGCTGCGCAGAAGTCAACCAAACTTCACCCAATAGTGTATTTTATCACAATCTAGTAGTTACATTTGGAAATTTAGTTTTAGGACATTTGGTTTGAGCGCAATCTTCAAACTTAATTAAAAAAAGTCATTTAAGCCTTTTCACAGTGAGATCTATGCGATATGGCCGAGAAATGTAATTTTGATGTTCACTCCCAAACCGCTGCGCAGAAGTCAACCAAACTTCACCCATTAGTGTATTGTATCACAATCTAGTAGTTACATGTAGAAATTTGGTTCTAGGACATTTGATTTGAGCGCAATCCTCAAACTTAGGTCAAAAAAGCCTTTTAAGCCTTTTCACAGTGAGATCTATGCGATATGGCCGAGAAATGTAATTTTGATGTTAACTCCCAAACCGCTGCGCAGAAGTCAACCAAACTTCACCCAATAGTGTATTGTATCACAATTTAGTAGTTACATGTGGAAATTTGGTTCTAGGACATTTGATTTGAGCGCAATTCTCAAACTTAGGTCAAAAAAGCCATTTAAGCCTTTTCACAGTGAGATCTATGCGATATGGCCGAGAAATGTAATTTTGATGTTAACTCCCAAACCGCTGCGCAGAAGTCAACCAAACTTCACCCAATAGTGTATTTTATCACAATCTAGTAGTTACATTTGGAAATTTAGTTTTAGGACATTTGATTTGAGCGCAATCTTCAAACTTAATTAAAAAAAGTCATTTAAGCCTTTTCACAGTGAGATCTATGCGATATGGCCGAGAAATGTAATTTTGATGTTCACTCCCAAACCGCTGCGCAGAAGTCAACCAAACTTCACCCATTAGTGTATTGTATCATAATCTAGTAGTTACATGTGGAAATTTGGTTCTAGGACATTTGATTTGAGCGCAATTCTCAAACTTAGGTAAAAAAAGCCATTTAAGCCTTTTCACAGTGAGATCTATGCGATATGGCCGAGAAATGTAATTTTGATGTTAACTCCCAAACCGCTGCGCAGAAGTCAACCAAACTTCACCCAATAGTGTATTTTATCACAATCTAGTAGTTACATTTGGAAATTTAGTTCTAGAACATTTAGTTTGAGCGCAATCATCAAACTTAGGTCAAAAAAGCCATTTAAGCCTTTTCACAGTGAGATCTATGCAATATGGCCGAGAAATGTAATTTTGATGTTAACTCCCAAACCGCTGCGCAGAAGTCAACCAAACTTCACCCAATAGTGTATTTTATCACAATCTAGTAGTTACATTTGGAAATTTAGTTCTAGGACATTTGGTTTGAGCGCAATCTTCAAACTTAATTAAAAAAAGTCATTTAAGCCTTTTCACAGTGAGATCTATGCAATATGGCCGAGAAATGTAATTTTGATGTTCACTCCCAAACCGCTGCGCAGAAGTCAACCAAACTTCACCCAATAGTGTATTTTATCACAATCTAGTAGTTACATTTGGAAATTTAGTTTTAGGACATTTGATTTGAGCGCAATCTTCAAACTTAATTAAAAAAAGTCATTTAAGCCTTTTCACAGTGAGATCTATGCGATATGGCCGAGAAATGTAATTTTGATGTTAACTCCCAAACCGCTGCGCAGAAGTCAACCAAACTTCACCCAATAGTGTATTTTATCACAATCTAGTAGTTACATTTGGAAATTTAGTTCTAGAACATTTAGTTTGAGCGCAATCATCAAACTTAGGTCAAAAAAGCCATTTAAGCCTTTTCACAGTGAGATCTATGCAATATGGCCGAGAAATGTAATTTTGATGTTAACTCCCAAACCGCTGCGCAGAAGTCAACCAAACTTCACCCAATAGTGTATTTTATCACATTCTAGTAGTTACATTTGGAAATTTAGTTTTAGGACATTTGATTTGAGCGCAATCTTCAAACTTAATTAAAAAAAGTCATTTAAGCCTTTTCACAGTGAGATCTATGCGATATGGCCGAGAAATGTAATTTTGATGTTCACTCCCAAACCGCTGCGCAGAAGTCAACCAAACTTCACCCATTAGTGTATTGTATCACAATCTAGTAGTTACATGTGGAAATTTGGTTCTAGGACATTTGATTTGAGCGCAATTCTCAAACTTAGGTCAAAAAAGCCATTTAAGCCTTTTCACAGTGAGATCTATGCGATATGGCCGAGAAATGTAATTTTGATGTTAACTCCCAAACCGCTGCGCAGAAGTCAACCAAACTTCACCCAATAGAGTATTTTATCACAATCTAGTAGTTACATTTGGAAATTTAGTTCTAGAACATTTAGTTTGAGCGCAATCATCAAACCTAGGTCAAAAAAGCCATTTAAGCCTTTTCACAGTGAGATCTATGCGATATGGCCGAGAAATGTAATTTTGATGTTAACTCCCAAACCGCTGCGCAGAAGTCAACCAAACTTCACCCAATAGTGTATTTTATCACAATCTAGTAGTTTCATTTGGAAATTTAGTTTTAGGACATTTGGTTTGAGCGCAATCTTCAAACTTAATTAAAAAAAGTCATTTAAGCCTTTTCACAGTGAGATCTATGCGATATGGCCGAGAAATGTAATTTTGATGTTCACTCCCAAACCGCTGCGCAGAAGTCAACCAAACTTCACCCATTAGTGTATTGTATCACAATCTAGTAGTTACATGTGGAAATTTGGTTCTAGGACATTTGATTTGAACGCAATTCTCAAACTTAGGTAAAAAAAGCCATTTAAGCCTTTTCACAGTGAGATCTATGCAATATGGCCGAAAAATGTAATTTTGATGTTAACTCCCAAACCGCTTCGCAGAAGTCAACCAAACTTCACCCAATAGTGTATTTTATCACAATCTAGTAGTTACATTTGGAAATTTAGTTCTAGAACATTTAGTTTGAGCGCAATCATCAAACTTAGGTCATAAAAGCCATTTAAGCCTTTTCACAGTGAGATCTATGCGATATGGCATAGAAATGTAATTTTGATGTTAACTCCCAAACCGCTGCGCAGAAGTCAACCAAACTTCACCCAATAGTGTATTTTATCACAATCTAGTAGTTACATTTGGAAATTTAGTTTTAGGACATTTGGTTTGAGCGCAATCTTCAAACTTAATTAAAAAAAGTCATTTAAGCCTTTTCACAGTGAGATCTATGCGATATGGCCGAGAAATGTAATTTTGATGTTCACTCCCAAACCGCTGCGCAGAAGTCAACCAAACTTCACCCATTAGTGTATTGTATCACAATCTAGTAGTTACATGTAGAAATTTGGTTCTAGGACATTTGATTTGAACGCAATCCTCAAACTTAGGTCAAAAAAGCCTTTTAAGCCTTTTCACAGTGAGATCTATGCGATATGGCCGAGAAATGTAATTTTGATGTTAACTCCCAAACCGCTGCGCAGAAGTCAACCAAACTTCACCCAATAGTGTATTGTATCACAATTTAGTAGTTACATGTGGAAATTTGGTTCTAGGACATTTGATTTGAGCGCAATTCTCAAACTTAGGTCAAAAAAGCCATTTAAGCCTTTTCACAGTGAGATCTATGCGATATGGCCGAGAAATGTAATTTTGATGTTAACTCCCAAACCGCTGCGCAGAAGTCAACCAAACTTCACCCAATAGTGTATTTTATCACAATCTAGTAGTTACATTTGGAAATTTAGTTTTAGGACATTTGATTTGAGCGCAATCTTCAAACTTAATTAAAAAAAGTCATTTAAGCCTTTTCACAGTGAGATCTATGCAATATGGCCGAGAAATGTAATTTTGATGTTAACTCCCAAACCGCTGCGCAGAAGTCAACCAAACTTCACCCAATAGTGTATTTTATCACAATCTAGTAGTTACATTTGGAAATTTAGTTTTAGGACATTTGATTTGAGCGCAATCTTCAAACTTAATTAAAAAAAGTCATTTAAGCCTTTTCACAGTGAGATCTATGCGATATGGCCGAGAAATGTAATTTTGATGTTAACTCCCAAACCGCTGCGCAGAAGTCAACCAAACTTCACCCAATAGTGTATTTTATCACAATCTAGTAGTTACATTTGGAAATTTAGTTCTAGAACATTTAGTTTGAGCGCAATCATCAAACTTAGGTCAAAAAAGCCATTTAAGCCTTTTCACAGTGAGATCTATGCAATATGGCCGAGAAATGTAATTTTGATGTTAACTCCCAAATCGCTGCGCAGAAGTCAACCAAACTTCACCCAATAGTGTATTTTATCACAATCTAGTAGTTACATTTGGAAATTTAGTTTTAGGACATTTGATTTGAGCGCAATCTTCAAACTTAATTAAAAAAAGTCATTTAAGCCTTTTCACAGTGAGATCTATGCGATATGGCCGAGAAATGTAATTTTGATGTTCACTCCCAAACCGCTGCGCAGAAGTCAACCAAACTTCACCCATTAGTGTATTGTATCACAATCTAGTAGTTACATGTGGAAATTTGGTTCTAGGACATTTGATTTGAGCGCAATTCTCAAACTTAGGTCAAAAAAGCCATTTAAGCCTTTTCACAGTGAGATCTATGCGATATGGCCGAGAAATGTAATTTTGATGTTAACTCCCAAACCGCTGCGCAGAAGTCAACCAAACTTCACCCAATAGAGTATTTTATCACAATCTAGTAGTTACATTTGGAAATTTAGTTCTAGAACATTTAGTTTGAGCGCAATCATCAAACCTAGGTCAAAAAAGCCATTTAAGCCTTTTCACAGTGAGATCTATGCGATATGGCCGAGAAATGTAATTTTGATGTTAACTCCCAAACCGCTGCGCAGAAGTCAACCAAACTTCACCCAATAGTGTATTTTATCACAATCTAGTAGTTTCATTTGGAAATTTAGTTTTAGGACATTTGGTTTGAGCGCAATCTTCAAACTTAATTAAAAAAAGTCATTTAAGCCTTTTCACAGTGAGATCTATGCGATATGGCCGAGAAATGTAATTTTGATGTTCACTCCCAAACCGCTGCGCAGAAGTCAACCAAACTTCACCCATTAGTGTATTGTATCACAATCTAGTAGTTACATGTGGAAATTTGGTTCTAGGACATTTGATTTGAACGCAATTCTCAAACTTAGGTAAAAAAAGCCATTTAAGCCTTTTCACAGTGAGATCTATGCAATATGGCCGAAAAATGTAATTTTGATGTTAACTCCCAAACCGCTTCGCAGAAGTCAACCAAACTTCACCCAATAGTGTATTTTATCACAATCTAGTAGTTACATTTGGAAATTTAGTTCTAGAACATTTAGTTTGAGCGCAATCATCAAACTTAGGTCATAAAAGCCATTTAAGCCTTTTCACAGTGAGATCTATGCGATATGGCATAGAAATGTAATTTTGATGTTAACTCCCAAACCGCTGCGCAGAAGTCAACCAAACTTCACCCAATAGTGTATTTTATCACAATCTAGTAGTTACATTTGGAAATTTAGTTTTAGGACATTTGGTTTGAGCGCAATCTTCAAACTTAATTAAAAAAAGTCATTTAAGCCTTTTCACAGTGAGATCTATGCGATATGGCCGAGAAATGTAATTTTGATGTTCACTCCCAAACCGCTGCGCAGAAGTCAACCAAACTTCACCCATTAGTGTATTGTATCACAATCTAGTAGTTACATGTAGAAATTTGGTTCTAGGACATTTGATTTGAGCGCAATCCTCAAACTTAGGTCAAAAAAGCCTTTTAAGCTTTTTCACAGTGAGATCTATGCGATATGGCCGAGAAATGTAATTTTGATGTTAACTCCCAAACCGCTGCGCAGAAGTCAACCAAACTTCACCCAATAGTGTATTGTATCACAATTTAGTAGTTACATGTGGAAATTTGGTTCTAGGACATTTGATTTGAGCGCAATTCTCAAACTTAGGTCAAAAAAGCCATTTAAGCCTTTTCACAGTGAGATCTATGCGATATGGCCGAGAAATGTAATTTTGATGTTAACTCCCAAACCGCTGTGCAGAAGTCAACCAAACTTCACCCAATAGTGTATTTTATCACAATCTAGTAGTTACATTTGGAAATTTAGTTTTAGGACATTTGATTTGAGCGCAATCTTCAAACTTAATTAAAAAAAGTCATTTAAGCCTTTTCACAGTGAGATCTATGCGATATGGCCGAGAAATGTAATTTTGATGTTCACTCCCAAACCGCTGCGCAGAAGTCAACCAAACTTCACCCATTAGTGTATTGTATCATAATCTAGTAGTTACATGTGGAAATTTGGTTCTAGGACATTTGATTTGAGCGCAATTCTCAAACTTAGGTAAAAAAAGCCATTTAAGCCTTTTCACAGTGAGATCTATGCGATATGGCCGAGAAATGTAATTTTGATGTTAACTCCCAAACCGCTGCGCAGAAGTCAACCAAACTTCACCCAATAGTGTATTTTATCACAATCTAGTAGTTACATTTGGAAATTTAGTTCTAGAACATTTAGTTTGAGCGCAATCATCAAACTTAGGTCAAAAAAGCCATTTAAGCCTTTTCACAGTGAGATCTATGCAATATGGCCGAGAAATGTAATTTTGATGTTAACTCCCAAACCGCTGCGCAGAAGTCAACCAAACTTCACCCAATAGTGTATTTTATCACAATCTAGTAGTTACATTTGGAAATTTAGTTTTAGGACATTTGATTTGAGCGCAATCTTCAAACTTAATTAAAAAAAGTCATTTAAGCCTTTTCACAGTGAGATCTATGCAATATGGCCGAGAAATGTAATTTTGATGTTAACTCCCAAACCGCTGCGCAGAAGTCAACCAAACTTCACCCAATAGTGTATTTTATCACAATCTAGTAGTTACATTTGGAAATTTAGTTTTAGGACATTTGATTTGAGCGCAATCTTCAAACTTAATTAAAAAAAGTCATTTAAGCCTTTTCACAGTGAGATCTATGCGATATGGCCGAGAAATGTAATTTTGATGTTAACTCCCAAACCGCTGCGCAGAAGTCAACCAAACTTCACCCAATAGTGTATTTTATCACAATCTAGTAGTTACATTTGGAAATTTAGTTCTAGAACATTTAGTTTGAGCGCAATCATCAAACTTAGGTCAAAAAAGCCATTTAAGCCTTTTCACAGTGAGATCTATGCAATATGGCCGAGAAATGTAATTTTGATGTTAACTCCCAAACCGCTGCGCAGAAGTCAACCAAACTTCACCCAATAGTGTATTTTATCACAATCTAGTAGTTACATTTGGAAATTTAGTTTTAGGACATTTGATTTGAGCGCAATCTTCAAACTTAATTAAAAAAAGTCATTTAAGCCTTTTCACAGTGAGATCTATGCGATATGGCCGAGAAATGTAATTTTGATGTTCACTCCCAAACCGCTGCGCAGAAGTCAACCAAACTTCACCCATTAGTGTATTGTATCACAATCTAGTAGTTACATGTGGAAATTTGGTTCTAGGACATTTGATTTGAGCGCAATTCTCAAACTTAGGTCAAAAAAGCCATTTAAGCCTTTTCACAGTGAGATCTATGCGATATGGCCGAGAAATGTAATTTTGATGTTAACTCCCAAACCGCTGCGCAGAAGTCAACCAAACTTCACCCAATAGAGTATTTTATCACAATCTAGTAGTTACATTTGGAAATTTAGTTCTAGAACATTTAGTTTGAGCGCAATCATCAAACCTAGGTCAAAAAAGCCATTTAAGCCTTTTCACAGTGAGATCTATGCGATATGGCCGAGAAATGTAATTTTGATGTTAACTCCCAAACCGCTGCGCAGAAGTCAACCAAACTTCACCCAATAGTGTATTTTATCACAATCTAGTAGTTACATTTGGAAATTTAGTTTTAGGACATTTGATTTGAGCGCAATCTTCAAACTTAATTAAAAAAAGTCATTTAAGCCTTTTCACAGTGAGATCTATGCAATATGGCCGAGAAATGTAATTTTGATGTTAACTCCCAAACCGCTGCGCAGAAGTCAACCAAACTTCACCCAATAGTGTATTTTATCACAATCTAGTAGTTACATTTGGAAATTTAGTTTTAGGACATTTGATTTGAGCGCAATCTTCAAACTTAATTAAAAAAAGTCATTTAAGCCTTTTCACAGTGAGATCTATGCGATATGGCCGAGAAATGTAATTTTGATGTTAACTCCCAAACCGCTGCGCAGAAGTCAACCAAACTTCACCCAATAGTGTATTTTATCACAATCTAGTAGTTCCATTTGGAAATTTAGTTCTAGAACATTTAGTTTGAGCGCAATCATCAAACTTAGGTCAAAAAAGCCATTTAAGCCTTTTCACAGTGAGATCTATGCAATATGGCCGAGAAATGTAATTTTGATGTTAACTCCCAAACCGCTGCGCAGAAGTCAACCAAACTTCACCCAATAGTGTATTTTATCACAATCTAGTAGTTACATTTGGAAATTTAGTTTTAGGACATTTGATTTGAGCGCAATCTTCAAACTTAATTAAAAAAAGTCATTTAAGCCTTTTCACAGTGAGATCTATGCGATATGGCCGAGAAATGTAATTTTGATGTTCACTCCCAAACCGCTGCGCAGAAGTCAACCAAACTTCACCCATTAGTGTATTGTATCACAATCTAGTAGTTACATGTGGAAATTTGGTTCTAGGACATTTGATTTGAGCGCAATTCTCAAACTTAGGTCAAAAAAGCCATTTAAGCCTTTTCACAGTGAGATCTATGCGATATGGCCGAGAAATGTAATTTTGATGTTAACTCCCAAACCGCTGCGCAGAAGTCAACCAAACTTCACCCAATAGAGTATTTTATCACAATCTAGTAGTTACATTTGGAAATTTAGTTCTAGAACATTTAGTTTGAGCGCAATCATCAAACCTAGGTCAAAAAAGCCATTTAAGCCTTTTCACAGTGAGATCTATGCGATATGGCCGAGAAATGTAATTTTGATGTTAACTCCCAAACCGCTGCGCAGAAGTCAACCAAACTTCACCCAATAGTGTATTTTATCACAATCTAGTAGTTACATTTGGAAATTTAGTTTTAGGACATTTGGTTTGAGCGCAATCTTCAAACTTAATTAAAAAAAGTCATTTAAGCCTTTTCACAGTGAGATCTATGCGATATGGCCGAGAAATGTAATTTTGATGTTCACTCCCAAACCGCTGCGCAGAAGTCAACCAAACTTCACCCATTAGTGTATTGTATCACAATCTAGTAGTTACATGTGGAAATTTGGTTCTAGGACATTTGATTTGAGCGCAATCCTCAAACTTAGGTCAAAAAAGCCATTTAAGCCTTTTCACAGTGAGATCTATGCGATATGGCCGAGAAATGTAATTTTGATGTTAACTCCCAAACCTCTGCGCAGAAGTCAACCAAACTTCACCCAATAGTGTATTTTATCACAATCTAGTAGTTACATTTGGAAATTTAGTTTTAGGACATTTGGTTTGAGCGCAATCTTCAAACTTAATTAAAAAAAGTCATTTAAGCCTTTTCACAGTGAGATCTATGCGATATGGCCGAGAAATGTAATTTTGATGTTCACTCCCAAACCGCTGCGCAGAAGTCAACCAAACTTCACCCATTAGTGTATTGTATCACAATCTAGTAGTTACATGTAGAAATTTCGTTCTAGGACATTTGATTTGAGCGCAATCCTCAAACTTAGGTCAAAAAAGCCATTTAAGCCTTTTCACAGTGAGATCTATGCGATATGGCCGAGAAATGTAATTTTGATGTTAACTCCCAAACTGCTGTGCAGAAGTCAACCAAACTTCACCCAATAGTGTATTTTATCACAATCTAGTAGTTACATTTGGAAATTTAGTTCTAGAACATTTAGTTTGAGCGCAATCATCAAACTTAGGTCAAAAAAGCCATTTAAGCCTTTTCACAGTGAGATCTATGCGATATGGCCGAGAAATGTAATTTTGATGTTAACTCCCAAACCGCTGCGCAGAAGTCAACCAAACTTCACCCAATAGTGTATTTTATCACAATCTAGTAGTTACATTTGGAAATTTAGTTTTAGGACATTTGGTTTGAGCGCAATCTTCAAACTTAATTAAAAAAAGTCATTTAAGCCTTTTCACAGTGCGATCTATGCGATATGGCCGAGAAATGTAATTTTGATGTTCACTCCCAAACCGCTGCGCAGAAGTCAACCAAACTTCACCCATTAGTGTATTGTATCACAATCTAGTAGTTACATGTGGAAATTTGGTTCTAGGACATTTGATTTGAGCGCAATCCTCAAACTTAGGTCAAAAAAGCCATTTAAGCCTTTTCACAGTGAGATCTATGCGATATGGCCGAGAAATGTAATTTTGATGTTAACTCCCAAACCGCTGCGCAGAAGTCAACCAAACTTCACCCAATAGTGTATTTTATCATATCTAGTAGTTACATTTGGAAATTTAGTTCTAGGACATTTGGTTTGAGCGCAATCTTCAAACTTAATTAAAAAAGTCATTTAAGCCTTTTCACAGTGAGATCTATGCGATATGGCCGAGAAATGTAATTTTGATGTTAACTCCCAAACCGCTGCGCAGAAGTCAACCAAACTTCACCCATTAGTGTATTGTATCACAATCTAGTAGTTACATGTGGAAATTTGGTTCTAGGACATTTGATTTGAGCGCAATCCTCAAACTTAGGTCAAAAAAGCCATTTAAGCCTTTTCACAGTGAGATCTATGCGATATGGCCGAGAAATGTAATTTTTATGTTAACTCCCAAACCGCTGCGCAGAAGTCAGCCAAACTTCACCCAATAGTGTATTTTATCATAATCTAGTAGTTACATTTGGAAATTTAGTTCTAGGACATTTGGTTTGAGCGCAATCTTCAAACTTAATTAAAAAAAGTCATTTAAGCCTTTTCACAGTGAGATCTATGCGATATGGCTGAGAAATGTAATTTTGATGTTAACTCCCAAACCGCTGCGCCGAAGTCAACCAAACTTCACCCATTAGTGTATTGTATCACAATCTAGTAGTTACATTTGGAAATTTAGTTCTAGGACATTTGGTTTGAGCGCAATCATCAAACTTAATTAAAAAAAGTCATTTAAGCCTTTTCACAGTGAGATCTACGCGATATGGCCGAGAAATGTAATTTTGATGTTCACTCCCAAACCGCTGCGCAGAAGTCAACCAAACTTCACCCAATAGTGTATTGTATCACAATATAGTAGTTACATGTGGAAATTTGGTTCTAGGACATTTGATTTGAGCGCAATCCTCAAACTTAGGTCAAAAAAGCCATTTAAGCCTTTTCACAGTGAGATCTATGCGATATGGCCGAGAAATGTAATTTTGATGTTCACTCCCAAACCGCTGCGCAGAAGTCAACCAAACTTCACCCAATAGTGTATTGTATCACAATCTAGTAGTTACATGTGGAAATTTGGTTCTAGGACATTTGATTTGAGCGCAATCCTCAAACTTAGGTCAAAAAAGCCATTTAAGCCTTTTCACAGTGAGATCTATGCGATATGGCCGAGAAATGTAATTTTGATGTTAACTCCCAAACCGCTGCGCAGAAGTCAACCAAACTTCACCCAATAGTGTATTGTATCACAATTTAGTAGTTACATGTGGAAATTTGGTTCTAGGACATTTGATTTTAGCACAATTCTCAAACTTAGGTCAAAAAAGCCATTTAAGCCTTTTCACAGTGAGATCTATGCGATATGGCCGAGAAATGTAATTTTGATGTTAACTCCCAAACCGCTGCGCAGAAGTCAACCAAACTTCACCCAATAGTGTATTTTATCACAATCTAGTATTTACATTTGGAAATTTAGTTTTAGGACATTTGATTTGAGCGCAATCTTCAAACTTAATTAAAAAAAGTCATTTAAGCCTTTTCACAGTGAGATCTATGCGATATGGCCGAGAAATGTAATTTTGATGTTCACTCCCAAACCGCTGCGCAGAAGTCAACCAAACTTCACCCATTAGTGTATTGTATCACAATCTAGTAGTTACATGTGGAAATTTGGTTCTAGGACATTTGATTTGAGCGCAATTCTCAAACTTAGGTAAAAAAAGCCATTTAAGCCTTTTCACAGTGAGATCTATGCAATATGGCCGAAAAATGTAATTTTGATGTTAACTCCCAAACCGCTTCGCAGAAGTCAACCAAACTTCACCCAATAGTGTATTTTATCACAATCTAGTAGTTACATTTGGAAATTTAGTTCTAGAACATTTAGTTTGAGCGCAATCATCAAACTTAGGTCAAAAAAGCCATTTAAGCCTTTTCACAGTGAGATCTATGCGATATGGCATAGAAATGTAATTTTGATGTTAACTCCCAAACCGCTGCGCAGAAGTCAACCAAACTTCACCCAATAGTGTATTTTATCACAATCTAGTAGTTACATTTGGAAATTTAGTTTTAGGACATTTGGTTTGAGCGCAATCTTCAAACTTAATTAAAAAAAGTCATTTAAGCCTTTTCACAGTGAGATCTATGCGATATGGCCGAGAAATGTAATTTTGATGTTCACTCCCAAACCGCTGCGCAGAAGTCAACCAAACTTCACCCATTAGTGTATTGTATCACAATCTATTAGTTACATGTAGAAATTTGGTTCTAGGACATTTGATTTGAGCGCAATCCTCAAACTTAGGTCAAAAAATTCTTTTAAGCCTTTTCACAGTGAGATCTATGCGATATGGCCGAGAAATGTAATTTTGATGTTAACTCCCAAACCGCTGCGCAGAAGTCAACCAAACTTCACCCAATAGTGTATTGTATCACAATTTAGTAGTTACATGTGGAAATTTGGTTCTAGGACATTTGATTTGAGCGCAATTCTCAAACTTAGGTCAAAAAAGCCATTTAAGCCTTTTCACAGTGAGATCTATGCGATATGGCCGAGAAATGTAATTTTGATGTTAACTCCCAAACCGCTGCGCAGAAGTCAACCAAACTTCACCCAATAGTGTATTTTATCACAATCTAGTAGTTACATGTGGAAATTTGGTTCTAGGACATTTGATTTGAGCGCAATCCTCAAACTTAGGTCAAAAAAGCCATTTAAGCCTTTTCACAGTGAGATCTATGCGATATGGCCGAGAAATGTAATTTTGATGTTAACTCCCAAACCGCTGCGCAGAAGTCAACCAAACTTCACCCAATAGTGTATTTTATCATATCTAGTAGTTACATTTGGAAATTTAGTTCTAGGACATTTGGTTTGAGCGCAATCTTCAAACTTAATTAAAAAAGTCATTTAAGCCTTTTCACAGTGAGATCTATGCGATATGGCCGAGAAATGTAATTTTGATGTTAACTCCCAAACCGCTGCGCAGAAGTCAACCAAACTTCACCCATTAGTGTATTGTATCACAATCTAGTAGTTACATGTGGAAATTTGGTTCTAGGACATTTGATTTGAGCGCAATCCTCAAACTTAGGTCAAAAAAGCCATTTAAGCCTTTTCACAGTGAGATCTATGCGATATGGCCGAGAAATGTAATTTTTATGTTAACTCCCAAACCGCTGCGCAGAAGTCAGCCAAACTTCACCCAATAGTGTATTTTATCATAATCTAGTAGTTACATTTGGAAATTTAGTTCTAGGACATTTGGTTTGAGCGCAATCTTCAAACTTAATTAAAAAAAGTCATTTAAGCCTTTTCACAGTGAGATCTATGCGATATGGCTGAGAAATGTAATTTTGATGTTAACTCCCAAACCGCTGCGCCGAAGTCAACCAAACTTCACCCATTAGTGTATTGTATCACAATCTAGTAGTTACATTTGGAAATTTAGTTCTAGGACATTTGGTTTGAGCGCAATCATCAAACTTAATTAAAAAAAGTCATTTAAGCCTTTTCACAGTGAGATCTACGCGATATGGCCGAGAAATGTAATTTTGATGTTCACTCCCAAACCGCTGCGCAGAAGTCAACCAAACTTCACCCAATAGTGTATTGTATCACAATATAGTAGTTACATGTGGAAATTTGGTTCTAGGACATTTGATTTGAGCGCAATCCTCAAACTTAGGTCAAAAAAGCCATTTAAGCCTTTTCACAGTGAGATCTATGCGATATGGCCGAGAAATGTAATTTTGATGTTAACTCCCAAACCGCTGCGCAGAAGTCAACCAAACTTCACCCAATAGTGTATTGTATCACAATCTAGTAGTTACATGTGGAAATTTGGTTCTAGGACATTTGATTTGAGCGCAATCCTCAAACTTAGGTCAAAAAAGCCATTTAAGCCTTTTCACAGTGAGATCTATGCGATATGGCCGAGAAATGTAATTTTGATGTTAACTCCCAAACCGCTGCGCAGAAGTCAACCAAACTTCACCCAATAGTGTATTGTATCACAATTTAGTAGTTACATGTGGAAATTTGGTTCTAGGACATTTGATTTTAGCACAATTCTCAAACTTAGGTCAAAAAAGCCATTTAAGCCTTTTCACAGTGAGATCTATGCGATATGGCCGAGAAATGTAATTTTGATGTTAACTCCCAAACCGCTGCGCAGAAGTCAACCAAACTTCACCCAATAGTGTATTTTATCACAATCTAGTATTTACATTTGGAAATTTAGTTTTAGGACATTTGATTTGAGCGCAATCTTCAAACTTAATTAAAAAAAGTCATTTAAGCCTTTTCACAGTGAGATCTATGCGATATGGCCGAGAAATGTAATTTTGATGTTCACTCCCAAACCGCTGCGCAGAAGTCAACCAAACTTCACCCATTAGTGTATTGTATCACAATCTAGTAGTTACATGTGGAAATTTGGTTCTAGGACATTTGATTTGAGCGCAATTCTCAAACTTAGGTAAAAAAAGCCATTTAAGCCTTTTCACAGTGAGATCTATGCAATATGGCCGAAAAATGTAATTTTGATGTTAACTCCCAAACCGCTTCGCAGAAGTCAACCAAACTTCACCCAATAGTGTATTTTATCACAATCTAGTAGTTACATTTGGAAATTTAGTTCTAGAACATTTAGTTTGTGCGCAATCATCAAACTTAGGTCAAAAAAGCCATTTAAGCCTTTTCACAGTGAGATCTATGCGATATGGCATAGAAATGTAATTTTGATGTTAACTCCCAAACCGCTGCGCAGAAGTCAACCAAACTTCACCCAATAGTGTATTTTATCACAATCTAGTAGTTACATTTGGAAATTTAGTTTTAGGACATTTGGTTTGAGCGCAATCTTCAAACTTAATTAAAAAAAGTCATTTAAGCCTTTTCACAGTGAGATCTATGCGATATGGCCGAGAAATGTAATTTTGATGTTCACTCCCAAACCGCTGCGCAGAAGTCAACCAAACTTCACCCATTAGTGTATTGTATCACAATCTATTAGTTACATGTAGAAATTTGGTTCTAGGACATTTGATTTGAGCGCAATCCTCAAACTTAGGTCAAAAAAGCCTTTTAAGCCTTTTCACAGTGAGATCTATGCGATATGGCCGAGAAATGTAATTTTGATGTTAACTCCCAAACCGCTGCGCAGAAGTCAACCAAACTTCACCCAATAGTGTATTGTATCACAATTTAGTAGTTACATGTGGAAATTTGGTTCTAGGACATTTGATTTGAGCGCAATTCTCAAACTTAGGTCAAAAAAGCCATTTAAGCCTTTTCACAGTGAGATCTATGCGATATGGCCGAGAAATGTAATTTTGATGTTAACTCCCAAACCGCTGCGCAGAAGTCAACCAAACTTCACCCAATAGTGTATTTTATCACAATCTAGTAGTTACATTTGGAAATTTAGTTTTAGGACATTTGATTTGAGCGCAATCTTCAAACTTAATTAAAAAAAGTCATTTAAGCCTTTTCACAGTGAGATCTATGCGATATGGCCGAGAAATGTAATTTTGATGTTCACTCCCAAACCGCTGCGCAGAAGTCAACCAAACTTCACCCATTAGTGTATTGTATCATAATCTAGTAGTTACATGTGGAAATTTGGTTCTAGGACATTTGATTTGAGCGCAATTCTCAAACTTAGGTAAAAAAAGCCATTTAAGCCTTTTCACAGTGAGATCTATGCGATATGGCCGAGAAATGTAATTTTGATGTTAACTCCCAAACCGCTGCGCAGAAGTCAACCAAACTTCACCCAATAGTGTATTTTATCACAATCTAGTAGTTACATTTGGAAATTTAGTTCTAGAACATTTAGTTTGAGCGCAATCATCAAACTTAGGTCAAAAAAGCCATTTAAGCCTTTTCACAGTGAGATCTATGCAATATGGCCGAGAAATGTAATTTTGATGTTAACTCCCAAACCGCTGCGCAGAAGTCAACCAAACTTCACCCAATAGTGTATTTTATCACAATCTAGTAGTTACATTTGGAAATTTAGTTGTAGGACATTTGATTTGAGCGCAATCTTCAAACTTAATTAAAAAAAGTCATTTAAGCCTTTTCACAGTGAGATCTATGCGATATGGCCGAGAAATGTAATTTTGATGTTCACTCCCAAACCGCTGCGCAGAAGTCAACCAAACTTCACCCATTAGTGTATTGTGTCACAATCTAGTAGTTACATGTGGAAATTTGGTTCTAGGACATTTGATTTGAGCGCAATTCTCAAACTTAGGTCAAAAAAGCCATTTAAGCCTTTTCACAGTGAGATCTATGCGATATGGCCGAGAAATGTAATTTTGATGTTAACTCCCAAACCGCTGCGCAGAAGTCAACCAAACTTCACCCAATAGAGTATTTTATCACAATCTAGTAGTTACATTTGGAAATTTAGTTCTAGAACATTTAGTTTGAGCGCAATCATCAAACCTAGGTCAAAAAAGCCATTTAAGCCTTTTCACAGTGAGATCTATGCGATATGGCCGAGAAATGTAATTTTGATGTTAACTCCCAAACCGCTGCGCAGAAGTCAACCAAACTTCACCCAATAGTGTATTTTATCACAATCTAGTAGTTACATTTGGAAATTTAGTTTTAGGACATTTGGTTTGAGCGCAATCTTCAAACTTAATTAAAAAAAGTCATTTAAGCCTTTTCACAGTGAGATCTATGCGATATGGCCGAGAAATGTAATTTTGATGTTCACTCCCAAACCGCTGCGCAGAAGTCAACCAAACTTCACCCATTAGTGTATTGTATCACAATCTAGTAGTTACATGTGGAAATTTGGTTCTAGGACATTTGATTTGAGCGCAATCCTCAAACTTAGGTCAAAAAAGCCATTTAAGCCTTTTCACAGTGAGATCTATGCGATATGGCCGAGAAATGTAATTTTGATGTTAACTCCCAAACCGCTGCGCAGAAGTCAACCAAACTTCACCCAATAGTGTATTTTATCACAATCTAGTAGTTACATTTGGAAATTTAGTTTTAGGACATTTGGTTTGAGCGCAATCTTCAAACTTAATTAAAAAAAGTCATTTAAGCCTTTTCACAGTGCGATCTATGCGATATGGCCGAGAAATGTAATTTTGATGTTCACTCCCAAACCGCTGCGCAGAAGTCAACCAAACTTCACCCATTAGTGTATTGTATCACAATCTAGTAGTTACATGTGGAAATTTGGTTCTAGGACATTTGATTAGAGCGCAATCCTCAAACTTAGGTCAAAAAAGCCATTTAAGCCTTTTCACAGTGAGATCTATGCGATATGGCCGAGAAATGTAATTTTGATGTTAACTCCCAAACCGCTGCGCAGAAGTCAACCAAACTTCACCCAATAGTGTATTTTATCATATCTAGTAGTTACATTTGGAAATTTAGTTCTAGGACATTTGGTTTGAGCGCAATCTTCAAATTTAATTAAAAAAGTCATTTAAGCCTTTTCACAGTGAGATCTATGCGATATGGCCGAGAAATGTAATTTTGATGTTAACTCCCAAACCGCTGCGCAGAAGTCAACCAAACTTCACCCATTAGTGTATTGTATCACAATCTAGTAGTTACATGTGGAAATTTGGTTCTAGGACATTTGATTTGAGCGCAATCCTCAAACTTAGGTCAAAAAAGCCATTTAAGCCTTTTCACAGTGAGATCTATGCGATATGGCCGAGAAATGTAATTTTGATGTTAACTCCCAAACCGCTGCGCAGAAGTCAGCCAAACTTCACCCAATAGTGTATTTTATCATAATCTAGTAGTTACATTTGGAAATTTAGTTCTAGGACATTTGGTTTGAGCGCAATCTTCAAACTTAATTAAAAAAAGTCATTTAAGCCTTTTCACAGTGAGATCTATGCGATATGGCTGAGAAATGTAATTTTGATGTTAACTCCCAAACCGCTGCGCCGAAGTCAACCAAACTTCACCCATTAGTGTATTGTATCACAATCTAGTAGATACATTTGGAAATTTAGTTCTAGGACATTTGGTTTGAGCGCAATCATCAAACTTAATTAAAAAAAGTCATTTAAGCCTTTTCACAGTGAGATCTACGCGATATGGCCGAGAAATGTAATTTTGATGTTCACTCCCAAACCGCTGCGCAGAAGTCAACCAAACTTCACCCAATAGTGTATTGTATCACAATATAGTAGTTACATGTGGAAATTTGGTTCTAGGACATTTGATTTGAGCGCAATCCTCAAACTTAGGTCAAAAAAGCCATTTAAGCCTTTTCACAGTGAGATCTATGCGATATGGCCGAGAAATGTAATTTTGATGTTCACTCCCAAACCGCTGCGCAGAAGTCAACCAAACTTCACCCAATAGTGTATTGTATCACAATCTAGTAGTTACATGTGGAAATTTGGTTCTAGGACATTTGATTTGAGCGCAATCCTCAAACTTAGGTCAAAAAAGCCATTTAAGCCTTTTCACAGTGAGATCTATGCGATATGGCCGAGAAATGTAATTTTGATGTTAACTCCCAAACCGCTGCGCAGAAGTCAACCAAACTTCACCCAATAGTGTATTGTATCACAATTTAGTAGTTACATGTGGAAATTTGGTTCTAGGACATTTGATTTTAGCACAATTCTCAAACTTAGGTCAAAAAAGCCATTTAAGCCTTTTCACAGTGAGATCTATGCGATATGGCCGAGAAATGTAATTTTGATGTTAACTCCCAAACCGCTGCGCAGAAGTCAACCAAACTTCACCCAATAGTGTATTTTATCACAATCTAGTATTTACATTTGGAAATTTAGTTTTAGGGCATTTGATTTGAGCGCAATCTTCAAACTTAATTAAAAAAAGTCATTTAAGCCTTTTCACAGTGAGATCTATGCGATATGGCCGAGAAATGTAATTTTGATGTTCACTCCCAAACCGCTGCGCAGAAGTCAACCAAACTTCACCCATTAGTGTATTGTATCACAATCTAGTAGTTACATGTAGAAATTTGGTTCTAGGACATTTGATTTGAGCGCAATTCTCAAACTTAGGTCAAAAAAGCCATTTAAGCCTTTTCACAGTGAGATCTATGCGATATGGCCGAGAAATGTAATTTTGATGTTAACTCCCAAACCGCTGCGCAGAAGTCAACCAAACTTCACCCAATAGTGTATTTTATCACAATCTACTAGTTACATTTGGAAATTTAGTTTTAGGACATTTGGTTTGAGCGCAATCTTCAAACTTAATTAAAAAAAGTCATTTAAGCCTTTTCACAGTGAGATCTATGCGATATGGCCGAGAAATGTAATTTTGATGTTCACTCCCAAACCGCTGCGCAGAAGTCAACCAAACTTCACCCATTAGTGTATTGTATCACAATCTAGTAGTTACATGTGGAAATTTGGTTCTAGGACATTTGATTTGAGCGCAATCCTCAAACTTAGGTCAAAAAAGCCATTTAAGCCTTTTCACAGTGAGATCTATGCGATATGGCCGAGAAATGTAATTTTGATGTTAACTCCCAAACCGCTGCGCAGAAGTCAACCAAACTTCACCCAATAGTGTATTTTATCATAATCTAGTAGTTACATTTGGAAATTTAGTACTAGGACATTTGGTTTGAGCGCAATCTTCAAACTTAATTAAAAAAAGTCATTTAAGCCTTTTCACAGTGAGCTCTATGCGATATGGCCGAGAAATGTAATTTTGATGTTAACTCCCAAACCGCTGCGCAGAAGTCAACCAAACTTCACCCAATAGTGTATTGTATAACAATCTAGTAGTTACATTTGGAAATTTAGTTCTAGAACATTTAGTTTGAGCGCAATCATCAAACTTAGGTCAAAAAAGCCATTTAAGCCTTTTCACAGTGAGATCTATGCGATATGGCCGAGAAATGTAATTTTGATGTTAACTCCCAAACCGCTGCGCAGAAGTCAACCAAACTTCACCCAATAGTGTATTTTATCACAATCTAGTAGTTACATTTGGAAATTTAGTTTTAGGACATTTGATTTGAGCGCAATCTTCAAACTTAATTAAAAAAAAGTCATTTAAACCTTTTCACAGTGAGATCTATGCGATATGGCCGAGAAATGTAATTTTGATGTTCACTCCCAAACCGCTGCGCAGAAGTCAACCAAACTTCACCCATTAGTGTATTGTATCACAATCTAGTAGTTACATGTGGAAATTTGGTTCTAGGACATTTGATTTGAGCGCAATCCTCAAACTTATGTCAAAAAAGCCATTTAAGCCTTTTCACAGTGAGATCTATGCGATATGGCCGAGAAATGTAATTTTGATGTTAACTCCCAAACCGCTGCGTAGAAGTCAACCAAACTTCACCCAATAGTGTATTTTATCACAATCTAGTAGTTACATTTGGAAATTTAGTTTTAGGACATTTGATTTGAGCGCAATCTTCAAACTTGATTAAAAAAAGTCATTTAAGCCTTTTCACAGTGAGATCTATGCGATATGGCCGAGAAATGTAATTTTGATGTTCACTCCCAAACCGCTGCGCAGAAGTCAACCAAACTTCACCCATTAGTGTATTGTATCACAATCTAGTAGTTACATGTAGAAATTTGGTTCTAGGACATTTGATTTGAGCGCAATTCTCAAACTTAGGTCAAAAAAGCCATTTAAGCCTTTTCACAGTGAGATCTATGCGATATGGCCGAGAAATGTAATTTTGATGTTAACTCCTAAACCGCTGCGCAGAAGTCAACCAAACTTCACCCTATAGTGTATTTTATCACAATCTAGTAGTTACATTTGGAAATTTAGTTTTAGGACATTTGGTTTGAGCGCAATCTTCAAACTTTATTAAAAAAAGTCATTTAAGCCTTTTCACAGTGAGATCTATGCGATATGGCCGAGAAATGTAATTTTGATGTTCACTCCCAAACCGCTGCGCAGAACTCAACCAAACTTCACCCATTAGTGTATTGTATCACAATCTAGTAGTTACATGTAGAAATTTGGTTCTAGGACATTTGATTTGAGCGCAATCCTCAAACTTAGGTCAAAAAAGCCATTTAAGCCTTTTCACAGTGAGATCTATGCGATATGGCCGAGAAATGTAATTTTGATGTTAACTCCCAAACCGCTGCGCAGAAGTCAACCAAACTTCACCCAATAGTGTATTGTATCACAATCTAGTAGTTACATGTGGAAATTTGGTTCTAGGACATTTGTTTTGAGCGCAATCCTCAAACTTAGGTCAAAAAAGCCATTTAAGCCTTTTCACAGTGAGATCTACGCGATATGGATGAGAAATGTAATTTAAATGTTAACTCCCAAACCGCTGCGCAGAAGTCAACCAAACTTCACCCAATAGTGTATTGTATCATAATCTAGTAGTTACATTTGGAAATTTCGTTCTAGGACATTTGGTTTGAGCGCAATCATCAAACTTAATTAAAAAAGTCATTTAAGCCTTTTCACAGTGTGATCTATGCGATATGGCCGAGAAATGTAATTTTTATGTTCACTCCCAAACCGCTGCGCAGAAGTCAACCAAACTTCACCCAATAGTGTATTGTATCATAATCTAGTAGTTACATTTGGAAATTTCGTTCTAGGACATTTGGTTTGAGCGCAATCATCAAACTTAATTAAAAAAGTCATTTAAGCCTTTTCACAGTGTGATCTATGCGATATGGCCGAGAAATGTAATTTTTATGTTCACTCCCAAACCGCTGCGCAGAAGTCAACCAAACTTCACCCAATAGTGTATTGTATCACAATCTAGTAGTTACATGTGGAAATTTGGTTCTAGGACATTTGATTTGAGCGCAATCCTCAAACTTAGGTCAAAAAAGCCATTTAAGCCTTTTCACAGTGAGATCTATGCGATATGGCCGAGAAATGTAATTTTGATGTTAACTCCCAAACCGCTGCGCAGAAGTCAACCAAACTTCACCCAATAGTGTATTGTATCACAATTTAGTAGTTACATGTGGAAATTTGGTTCTAGGACATTTGATTTGAGCGCAATTCTCAAACTTAGGTCAAAAAAGCCATTTAAGCCTTTTCACAGTGAGATCTATGCGATATGGCCGAGAAATGTAATTTTGATGTTAACTCCCAAACCGCTGCGTAGAAGTCAACCAAACTTCACCCAATAGTGTATTTAATCACAATCTAGTAGTTACATTTGGAAATTTAGTTTTAGGACATTTGATTTGAGCGCAATCTTCAAACTTAATTAAAAAAAGTCATTTAAGCCTTTTCATAGTGAGATCTATGCGATATGGCCGAGAAATGTAATTTTGATGTTCACTCCCAAACCGCTGCGCAGAAGTCAACCAAACTTCACCCATTAGTGTATTGTATCACAATCTAGTAGTTACATGTAGAAATTTGGTTCTAGGACATTTGATTTGAGCGCAATTCTCAAACTTAGGTCAAAAAAGCCATTTAGGCTTTAAGCCTTTTCACAGTGAGATCTATGCGATATGGCCGAGAAATGTAATTTTGATGTTAACTCCTAAACCGCTGCGCAGAAGTCAACCAAACTTCACCCTATAGTGTATTTTATCACAATCTAGTAGTTACATTTGGAAATTTAGTTTTAGGACATTTGGTTTGAGCGCAATCTTCAAACTTAATTAAAAAAAGTCATTTAAGCCTTTTCACAGTGAGATCTATGCGATATGGCCGAGAAATGTAATTTTGATGTTCACTCCCAAACCGCTGCGCAGAACTCAACCAAACTTCACCCATTAGTGTATTGTATCACAATCTAGTAGTTACATGTAGAAATTTGGTTCTAGGACATTTGATTTGAGCGCAATCCTCAAACTTAGGTCAAAAAAGCCATTTAAGCCTTTTCACAGTGAGATCTATGCGATATGGCCGAGAAATGTAATTTTGATGTTAACTCCCAAACCGCTGCGCAGAAGTCAACCAAACTTCACCCAATAGTGTATTGTATCACAATCTAGTAGTTACATGTGGAAATTTGGTTCTAGGACATTTGTTTTGAGCGCAATCCTCAAACTTAGGTCAAAAAAGCCATTTAAGCCTTTTCACAGTGAGATCTACGCGATATGGCTGAGAAATGTAATTTTGATATTAACTCCCAAACCGCTGCGCAGAAGTCAACCAAACTTCACCCAATAGTGTATTGTATCATAATCTAGTAGTTACATTTGGAAATTTCGTTCTAGGACATTTGGTTTGAGCGCAATCATCAAACTTAATTAAAAAAGTCATTTAAGCCTTTTCACAGTGTGATCTATGCGATATGGCCGAGAAATGTAATTTTGATGTTCACTCCCAAACCGCTGCGCAGAAGTCAACCAAACTTCACCCAATAGTGTATTGTATCACAATCTAGTAGTTACATGTGGAAATTTGGTTCTAGGACATTTGATTTGAGCGCAATCCTCAAACTTAGGTCAAAAAAGCCATTTAAGCCTTTTCACAGTGAGATCTATGCGATATGGCCGAGAAATGTAATTTTGATGTTAACTCCCAAACCGCTGCGCAGAAGTCAACCAAATTTCACCCAATAGTGTATTGTATCATAATCTAGTAGTTACATTTGGAAATTTCGTTCTAGGACATTTGGTTTGAGCGCAATCATCAAACTTAATTAAAAAAGTCATTTAAGCCTTTTCACAGTGTGATCTATGCGATATGGCCGAGAAATGTAATTTTTATGTTCACTCCCAAACCGCTGCGCAGAAGTCAACCAAACTTCACCCAATAGTGTATTGTATCATAATCTAGTAGTTACATTTGGAAATTTCGTTCTAGGACATTTGGTTTGAGCGCAATCATCAAACTTAATTAAAAAAGTCATTTAAGCCTTTTCACAGTGTGATCTATGCGATATGGCCGAGAAATGTAATTTTTATGTTCACTCCCAAACCGCTGCGCAGAAGTCAACCAAACTTCACCCAATAGTGTATTGTATCACAATCTAGTAGTTACATGTGGAAATTTGGTTCTAGGACATTTGATTTGAGCGCAATCCTCAAACTTAGGTCAAAAAAGCCATTTAAGCCTTTTCACAGTGAGATCTATGCGATATGGCCGAGAAATGTAATTTTGATGTTAACTCCCAAACCGCTGCGCAGAAGTCAACCAAACTTCACCCAATAGTGTATTGTATCACAATTTAGTAGTTACATGTGGAAATTTGGTTCTAGGACATTTGATTTGAGCGCAATTCTCAAACTTAGGTCAAAAAAGCCATTTAAGCCTTTTCACAGTGAGATCTATGCGATATGGCCGAGAAATGTAATTTTGATGTTAACTCCCAAACCGCTGCGTAGAAGTCAACCAAACTTCACCCAATAGTGTATTTAATCACAATCTAGTAGTTACATTTGGAAATTTAGTTTTAGGACATTTGATTTGAGCGCAATCTTCAAACTTAATTAAAAAAAGTCATTTAAGCCTTTTCACAGTGAGCTCTATGCGATATGGCCGAGAAATGTAATTTTGATGTTAACTCCCAAACCGCTGCGCAGAAGTCAACCAAACTTCACCCAATAGTGTATTGTATAACAATCTAGTAGTTACATTTGGAAATTTAGTTCTAGAACATTTAGTTTGAGCGCAATCATCAAACTTAGGTCAAAAAAGCCATTTAAGCCTTTTCACAGTGAGATCTATGCGATATGGCCGAGAAATGTAATTTTGATGTTAACTCCCAAACCGCTGCGCAGAAGTCAACCAAACTTCACCCAATAGTGTATTTTATCACAATCTAGTAGTTACATTTGGAAATTTAGTTTTAGGACATTTGATTTGAGCGCAATCTTCAAACTTAATTAAAAAAAAGTCATTTAAACCTTTTCACAGTGAGATCTATGCGATATGGCCGAGAAATGTAATTTTGATGTTCACTCCCAAACCGCTGCGCAGAAGTCAACCAAACTTCACCCATTAGTGTATTGTATCACAATCTAGTAGTTACATGTGGAAATTTGGTTCTAGGACATTTGATTTGAGCGCAATCCTCAAACTTAGGTCAAAAAAGCCATTTAAGCCTTTTCACAGTGAGATCTATGCGATATGGCCGAGAAATGTAATTTTGATGTTAACTCCCAAACCGCTGCGCAGAAGTCAACCAAACTTCACCCAATAGTGTATTGTATCACAAGTTAGTAGTTACATGTGGAAATTTGGTTCTAGGACATTTGATTTGAGCGCAATTCTCAAACTTAGGTCAAAAAAGCCATTTAAGCCTTTTCACAGTGAGATCTATGCGATATGGCCGAGAAATGTAATTTTGATGTTAACTCCCAAACCGCTGCGCAGAAGTCAACCAAACTTCACCCAATAGTGTATTTAATCACAATCTAGTAGTTACATTTGGAAATTTAGTTTTAGGACATTTGATTTGAGCGCAATCTTCAAACTTAA
The DNA here is from genome assembly GCF_030265065.1 of Corythoichthys intestinalis. Classification (NCBI taxonomy): domain Eukaryota; kingdom Metazoa; phylum Chordata; class Actinopteri; order Syngnathiformes; family Syngnathidae; genus Corythoichthys; species Corythoichthys intestinalis. Next base: position 34,952,965 of record NC_080407.1, read on the forward strand.
TTAAAAAAAAAGTCATTTAAGCCTTTTCACAGTGAGATCTATGCGATATGGCCGAGAAATGTAATTTTGATGTTCACTCCCAAACCGCTGCGCAGAAGTCAACCAAACTTCACCCATTAGTGTATTGTATCACAATCTAGTAGTTACATGTGGAAATTTGGTTCTAGGACATTTGATTTGAGCGCAATTATCAAACTTAGGTCAAAAAAGCCATTTAAGCCTTTTCACAGTGAGATCTATGCGATATGGCCGAGAAATGTAATTTTGATGTTAACTCCCAAACCGCTGCGCAGAAGTCAACCAAACTTCACCCAATAGTGTATTTTATCACAATCTAGTATTTACATTTGGAAATTTAGTTCTAGGACATTTGGTTTGAGCGCAATCTTCAAACTTAATTAAAAAAAGTCATTTAAGCCTTTTCACAGTGAGCTCTATGCGATATGGCCGAGAAATGTAATTTTGATGTTAACTCCCAAACCGCTGCGCAGAAGTCAACCAAACTTCACCCAATAGTGTATTGTATCACAATCTAGTAGTTACATTTGGAAATTTAGTTCTAGAACATTTAGTTTGAGCGCAATCATCAAACTTAGGTCAAAAAAGCCATTTAAGCCTTTTCACAGTGAGATCTATGCGATATGGCCGAGAAATGTAATTTTGATGTTAACTCCCAAACCGCTGCGCAGAAGTCAACCAAACTTCACCCAATAGTGTATTTTATCACAATCTAATAGTTACATTTGGAAATTTAGTTTTAGGACATTTGGTTTGAGCGCAATCTTCAAACTTAATTAAAAAAAGTCATTTAAACCTTTTCACAGTGAGATCTATGCGATATGGCCGAGAATTGTAATTTTGATGTTAACTCCCAAACCGCTGCGCAGAAGTCAACCAAACTTCACCCATTAGTGTATTGTATCACAATCTAGTAGTTACATGTGGAAATTTGGTTCTAGGACATTTGATTTGAGCGCAATCCTCAAACTTATGTCAAAAAAGCCATTTAAGCCTTTTCACAGTGAGATCTATGCGATATGGCCGAGAAATGTAATTTTGATGTTAACTCCCAAACCGCTGCGTAGAAGTCAACCAAACTTCACCCAATAGTTTATTTTATCACAATCTAGTAGTTACATTTGGAAATTTAGTTTTAGGACATTTGATTTGAGCGCAATCTTCAAACTTAATTAAAAAAAGTCATTTAAGCCTTTTCACAGTGAGATCTATGCGATATGGCCGAGAAATGTAATTTTGATGTTCACTCCCAAACCGCTGCGCAGAAGTCTACCAAACTTCACCCATTAGTGTATTGTATCACAATCTAGTAGATACATGTAGAAATTAAGTTCTAGGACATTTGATTTGAGCGCAATTCTCAAACTTAGGTCAAAAAAGCCATTTAAGCCTTTTCACAGTGAGATCTATGCGATATGGCCGAGAAATGTAATTTTGATGTTAACTCCTAAACCGCTGCGCAGAAGTCAACCAAACTTCACCCTATAGTGTATTTTATCACAATCTAGTAGTTACATTTGGAAATTTAGTTTTAGGACATTTGGTTTGAGCGCAATCTTCAAACTTTATTAAAAAAAGTCATTTTAGCCTTTTCACAGTGAGATCTATGCGATATGGCCGAGAAATGTAATTTTGATGTTCACTCCCAAACCGCTGTGCAGAAGTCAACCAAACTTCACCCATTAGTGTATTGTATCACAATCTAGTAGTTACATGTAGAAATTTGGTTCTAGGACATTTGATTTGAGCCCAATCCTCAAACTTAGGTCAAAAAAGCCATTTAAGCCTTTTCACAGTGAGATCTATGCGATATGGCCGAGAAATGTAATTTTGATGTTCACTCCCAAACCGCTGCGCAGAAGTCAACCAAACTTCACCCAATAGTGTATTGTATCACAATATAGTAGTTACATGTGGAAATTTGGTTCTAGGACATTTGATTTGAGCGCAATCCTCAAACTTAGGTCAAAAAAGCCATTTAAGCCTTTTCACAGTGAGATCTATGCGATATGGCCGAGAAATGTAATTTTGATGTTCACTCCCAAACCGCTGCGCAGAAGTCAACCAAACTTCACCCAATAGTGTATTGTATCACAATCTAGTAGTTACATGTGGAAATTAGGTTCTAGGACATTTGATTTGAGCGCAATCCTCAAACTTAGGTCAAAAAAGCCATTTAAGCCTTTTCACAGTGAGATCTATGCGATATGGCCCAGAAATGTAATTTTGATGTTAACTCCCAAACCGCTGCGCAGAAGTCAACCAAACTTCACCCAATAGTGTATTGTATCACAATTTAGTAGTTACATGTGGAAATTTGGTTCTAGGACATTTGATTTTAGCACAATTCTCAAACTTAGGTCAAAAAAGCCATTTAAGCCTTTTCACAGTGAGATCTATGCGATATGGCCGAGAAATGTAATTTTGATGTTAACTCCCAAACCGCTGCGCAGAAGTCAACCAAACTTCACCCAATAGTGTATTTTATCACAATCTAGTATTTACATTTGGATATTTAGTTTTAGGACATTTGATTTGAGCGCAATCTTCAAACTTAATTAAAAAAAGTCATTTAAGCCTTTTCACAGTGAGATCTATGCGATATGGCCGAGAAATGTAATTTTGATGTTCACTCCCAAACCGCTGCGCAGAAGTCAACCAAACTTCACCCATTAGTGTATTGTATCACAATCTAGTAGTTACATGTAGAAATTTGGTTCTAGGACATTTGATTTGAGCGCAATTCTCAAACTTAGGTCAAAAAAGCCATTTAAGCCTTTTCACAGTGAGATCTATGCGATATGGCCGAGAAATGTAATTTTGATGTTAACTCCCAAACCGCTGCGCAGAAGTCAACCAAACTTCACCCAATAGTGTATTTTATCACAATCTACTAGTTACATTTGGAAATTTAGTTTTAGGACATTTGGTTTGAGCGCAATCTTCAAACTTAATTAAAAAAAGTCATTTAAGCCTTTTCACAGTGAGATCTATGCGATATGGCCGAGAAATGTAATTTTGATGTTCACTCCCAAACCGCTGCGCAGAAGTCAACCAAACTTCACCCATTAGTGTATTGTATCACAATCTAGTAGTTACATGTGGAAATTTGGTTCTAGGACATTTGATTTGAGCGCAATTCTCAAACTTAGGTCAAAAAAGCCATTTAAGCCTTTTCACAGTGAGATCTATGCGATATGGCCGAGAAATGTAATTTTGATGTTAACTCCCAAACCGCTGCGCAGAAGTCAACCAAACTTCACCCAATAGTGTATTTTATCATAATCTAGTAGTTACATTTGGAAATTTAGTTCTAGGACATTTGGTTTGAGCGCAATCTTCAAACTTAATTAAAAAAAGTCATTTAAGCCTTTTCACAGTGAGCTCTATGCGATATGGCCGAGAAATGTAATTTTGATGTTAACTCCCAAACCGCTGCGCAGAAGTCAACCAAACTTCACCCAATAGTGTATTGTATCACAATCTAGTAGTTACATTTGGAAATTTAGTTCTAGAACATTTAGTTTGAGCGCAATTATCAAACTTAGGTCAAAAAAGCCATTTAAGCCTTTTCACAGTGAGATCTATGCGATATGGCCGAGAAATGTAATTTTGATGTTAACTCCCAAACCGCTGCGCAGAAGTCAACCAAACTTCACCCAATAGTGTATTTTATCACAATCTAGTATTTACATTTGGAAATTTAGTTCTAGGACATTTGGTTTGAGCGCAATCTTCAAACTTAATTAAAAAAAGTCATTTAAGCCTTTTCACAGTGAGCTCTATGCGATATGGCCGAGAAATGTAATTTTGATGTTAACTCCCAAACCGCTGCGCAGAAGTCAACCAAACTTCACCCAATAGTGTATTGTATCACAATCTAGTAGTTACATTTGGAAATTTAGTTCTAGAACATTTAGTTTGAGCGCAATCATCAAACTTAGGTCAAAAAAGCCATTTAAGCCTTTTCACAGTGAGATCTATGCGATATGGCCGAGAAATGTAATTTTGATGTTAACTCCCAAACCGCTGCGCAGAAGTCAACCAAACTTCACCCAATAGTGTATTTTATCACAATCTAGTAGTTACATTTGGAAATTTAGTTTTAGGACATTTGGTTTGAGCGCAATCTTCAAACTTAATTAAAAAAAGTCATTTAAGCCTTTTCACAGTGAGATCTATGCGATATGGCCGAGAAATGTAATTTTGATGTTCACTCCCAAACCGCTGCGCAGAAGTCAACCAAACTTCACCCATTAGTGTATTGCATCACAATCTAGTAGTTACATGTAGAAATTTGGTTCTAGGACATTTGATTGGAGCGCAATTCTCAAACTTAGGTCAAAAAAGCCATTTAGGCTTTAAGCCTTTTCACAGTGAGATCTATGCGATATGGCCGAGAAATGTAATTTTGATGTTAACTCCTAAACCGCTGCGCAGAAGTCAACCAAACTTCACCCTATAGTGTATTTTATCACAATCTAGTAGTTACATTTGGAAATTTAGTTTTAGGACATTTGGTTTGAATGCAATCTTCAAACTTAATTAAAAAAAGTCATTTAAGCCTTTTCACAGTGAGATCTATGCGATATGGCCGAGAAATGTAATTTTGATGTTCACTCCCAAACCGCTGCGCAGAACTCAACCAAACTTCACCCATTAGTGTATTGTATCACAATCTAGTAGTTACATGTAGAAATTTGGTTCTAGGACATTTGATTTGAGCGCAATCCTCAAACTTAGGTCAAAAAAGCCATTTAAGCCTTTTCACAGTGAGATCTATGCGATATGGCCGAGAAATGTAATTTTGATGTTAACTCCCAAACCGCTGCGCAGAAGTCAACCAAACTTCACCCAATAGTGTATTATATCACAATCTAGTAGTTACATGTGGAAATTTGGTTCTAGGACATTTGTTTTGAGCGCAATCCTCAAACTTAGGTCAAAAAAGCCATTTAAGCCTTTTCACAGTGAGATCTACGCGATATGGCTGAGAAATGTAATTTTGATATTAACTCCCAAACCGCTGCGCAGAAGTCAACCAAACTTCACCCAATAGTGTATTGTATCATAATCTAGTAGTTACATTTGGAAATTTCGTTCTAGGACATTTGGTTTGAGCGCAATCATCAAACTTAATTAAAAAAGTCATTTAAGCCTTTTCACAGTGTGATCTATGCGATATGGCCGAGAAATGTAATTTTGATGTTCACTCCCAAACCGCTGCGCAGAAGTCAACCAAACTTCACCCAATAGTGTATTGTATCACAATCTAGTAGTTACATGTGGAAATTTGGTTCTAGGACATTTGATTTGAGCGCAATCCTCAAACTTAGGTCAAAAAAGCCATTTAAGCCTTTTCACAGTGAGATCTATGCGATATGGCCGAGAAATGTAATTTTGATGTTAACTCCCAAACCGCTGCGCAGAAGTCAACCAAACTTCACCCAATAGTGTATTGTATCACAATTTAGTAGTTACATGTGGAAATTTGGTTCTAGGACATTTGATTTGAGCGCAATTCTCAAACTTAGGTCAAAAAAGCCATTTAAGCCTTTTCACAGTGAGATCTATGCGATATGGCCGAGAAATGTAATTTTGATGTTAACTCCCATACCGCTGCGCAGAAGTCAACCAAACTTCACCCAATAGTGTATTTAATCACAATCTAGTAGTTACATTTGGAAATTTAGTTTTAGGACATTTGATTTGAGCGCAATCTTCAAACTTAATTAAAAAAAAGTCATTTAAGCCTTTTCACAGTGAGATCTATGCGATATGGCCGAGAAATGTAATTTTGATGTTCACTCCCAAACCGCTGCGCAGAAGTCAACCAAACTTCACCCATTAGTGTATTGTATCACAATCTAGTAGTTACATGTGGAAATTTGGTTCTAGGACATTTGATTTGAGCGCAATCCTCAAACTTATGTCAAAAAAGCCATTTAAGCCTTTTCACAGTGAGATCTATGCGATATGGCCGAGAAATGTAATTTTGATGTTAACTCCCAAACCGCTGCGTAGAAGTCAACCAAACTTCACCCAATAGTGTATTTTATCACAATCTAGTAGTTACATTTGGAAATTTAGTTTTAGGACATTTGATTTGAGCGCAATCTTCAAACTTAATTAAAAAAAGTCATTTAAGCCTTTTCACAGTGAGATCTATGCGATATGGCCGAGAAATGTAATTTTAATGTTCACTCCCAAACCGCTGCGCAGAAGTCAACCAAACTTCACCCATTAGTGTATTGTATCACAATCTAGTAGTTACATGTAGAAATTTGGTTCTAGGACATTTGATTTGAGCGCAATTCTCAAACTTAGGTCAAAAAAGCCATTTAAGCCTTTTCACAGTGAGATCTATGCGATATGGCCGAGAAATGTAATTTTGATGTTAACTCCTAAACCGCTGCGCAGAAGTCAACCAAACTTCACCCTATAGTGTATTTTATCACAATCTAGTAGTTACATTTGGAAATTTAGTTTTAGGACATTTGGTTTGAGCGCAATCTTCAAACTTTATTAAAAAAAGTCATTTAAGCCTTTTCACAGTGAGATCTATGCGATATGGCCGAGAAATGTAATTTTGATGTTCACTCCCAAACCGCTGCGCAGAACTCAACCAAACTTCACCCATTAGTGTATTGTATCACAATCTAGTAGTTACATTTGGAAATTTCGTTCTAGGACATTTGGTTTGAGCGCAATCATCAAACTTAATTAAAAAAGTCATTTAAGCCTTTTCACAGTGTGATCTATGCGATATGGCCGAGAAATGTAATTTTGATGTTCACTCCCAAACCGCTGCGCAGAAGTCAACCAAACTTCACCCAATAGTGTATTGTATCACAATCTAGTAGTTACATGTGGAAATTTGGTTCTAGGACATTTGATTTGAGCGCAATCCTCAAACTTAGGTCAAAAAAGCCATTTAAGCCTTTTCACAGTGAGATCTATGCGATATGGCCGAGAAATGTAATTTTGATGTTAACTCCCAAACCGCTGCGCAGAAGTCAACCAAACTTCACCCAATAGTGTATTGTATCACAATTTAGTAGTTACATGTGGAAATTTGGTTCTAGGACATTTGATTTGAGCGCAATTCTCAAACTTAGGTCAAAAAAGCCATTTAAGCCTTTTCACAGTGAGATCTATGCGATATGGCCGAGAAATGTAATTTTGATGTTAACTCCCAAACCGCTGCGTAGAAGTAAACCAAACTTCACCCAATAGTGTATTTTATCATAATCTAGTAGTTACATTTGGAAATTTAGTTCTAGGACATTTGGTTTGAGCGCAATCTTCAAACTTAATTAAAAAAAGTCATTTAAGCCTTTTCACAGTGAGCTCTATGCGATATGGCCGAGAAATGTAATTTTGATGTTAACTCCCAAACCGCTGCGCAGAAGTCAACCAAACTTCACCCAATAGTGTATTGTATCACAATCTAGTAGTTACATTTGGAAATTTAGTTCTAGAACATTTAGTTTGAGCGCAATCATCAAACTTAGGTCAAAAAAGCCATTTAAGCCTTTTCACAGTGAGATCTATGCGATATGGCCGAGAAATGTAATTTTGATGTTAACTCCCAAACCGCTGCGCAGAAGTCAACCAAACTTCACCCAATAGTGTATTTTATCACAATCTAGTAGTTACATTTGGAAATTTAGTTTTAGGACATTTGGTTTGAGCGCAATCTTCAAACTTAATTAAAAAAAGTCATTTAAACCTTTTCACAGTGAGATCTATGCGATATGGCCGAGAAATGTCATTTTGATGTTCACTCCCAAACCGCTGCGCAGAAGTCAACCAAACTTCACCCATTAGTGTATTGTATCACAATCTAGTAGTTACATGTAGAAATTTGGTTCTAGGACATTTGATTTGAGCGCAATTCTCAAACTTAGGTCAAAAAAGCCATTTAAGCCTTTTCACAGTGAGATCTATGCGATATGGCCGAGAAATGTAATTTTGATGTTAACTCCCAAACCGCTGCGTAGAAGTCAACCAAACTTCACCCAATAGTGTATTTAATCACAATCTAGTAGTTACATTTGGAAATTTAGTTTTAGGACATTTGATTTGAGCGCAATCTTCAAACTTAATTAAAAAAAGTCATTTAAGCCTTTTCACAGTGAGATCTATGCGATATGGCCGAGAAATGTAATTTTGATGTTCACTCCCAAACCGCTGCGCAGAAGTCAACCAAACTTCACCCATTAGTGTATTGTATCACAATCTAGTAGTTACATGTAGAAATTTGGTTCTAGGACATTTGACTTGAGCGCAATTCTCAAACTTAGGTCAAAAAAGCCATCTAAGCCTTTTCACAGTGAGATCTATGCGATATGGCCGAGAAATGTAATTTTGATGTTAACTCCTAAACCGCTGCGCAGAAGTCAACCAAACTTCACCCTATAGTGTATTTTATCACAATCTAGTAGTTACATTTAGAAATTTAGTTTTAGGACATTTGGTTTGAGCGCAATCTTCAAACTTAATTAAAAAAAGTCATTTAAGCCTTTTCACAGTGAGATCTATGCGATATGGCCGAGAAATGTAATTTTGATGTTAACTCCCAAACCGCTGCGCAGAAGTCAACCAAACTTCACCCAATAGTGTATTGTATCACAATCTAGTAGTTACATGTGGAAATTTGGTTCTAGGACATTTGTTTTGAGCGCAATCCTCAAACTTAGGTCAAAAAAGCCATTTAAGCCTTTTCACAGTGAGATCTACGCGATATGGCTGAGAAATGTAATTTAAATGTTAACTCCCAAACCGCTGCGCAGAAGTCAACCAAACTTCACCCAATAGTGTATTGTATCATAATCTAGTAGTTACATTTGGAAATTTCGTTCTAGGACATTTGGTTTGAGCGCAATCATCAAACTTAATTAAAAAAAGTCATTTAAACCTTTTCACAGTGAGATCTATGCGATATGGCCGAGAAATGTCATTTTGATGTTCACTCCCAAACCGCTGCGCAGAAGTCAACCAAACTTCACCCATTAGTGTATTGTATCACAATCTAGTAGTTACATGTAGAAATTTGGTTCTAGGACATTTGATTTGAGCGCAATTCTCAAACTTAGGTCAAAAAAGCCATTTAAGCCTTTTCACAGTGAGATCTATGCGATATGGCCGAGAAATGTAATTTTGATGTTAACTCCCAAACCGCTGCGTAGAAGTCAACCAAACTTCACCCAATAGTGTATTTAATCACAATCTAGTAGTTACATTTGGAAATTTAGTTTTAGGACATTTGATTTGAGCGCAATCTTCAAACTTAATTAAAAAAAGTCATTTAAGCCTTTTCACAGTGAGATCTATGCGATATGGCCGAGAAATGTAATTTTGATGTTCACTCCCAAACCGCTGCGCAGAAGTCAACCAAACTTCACCCATTAGTGTATTGTATCACAATCTAGTAGTTACATGTAGAAATTTGGTTCTAGGACATTTGACTTGAGCGCAATTCTCAAACTTAGGTCAAAAAAGCCATCTAAGCCTTTTCACAGTGAGATCTATGCGATATGGCCGAGAAATGTAATTTTGATGTTAACTCCTAAACCGCTGCGCAGAAGTCAACCAAACTTCACCCTATAGTGTATTTTATCACAATCTAGTAGTTACATTTAGAAATTTAGTTTTAGGACATTTGGTTTGAGCGCAATCTTCAAACTTAATTAAAAAAAGTCATTTAAGCCTTTTCACAGTGAGATCTATGCGATATGGCCGAGAAATGTAATTTTGATGTTCACTCCCAAACCGCTGCGCAGAACTCAACCAAACTTCACCCATTAGTGTATTGTATCACAATCTAGTAGTTACATGTAGAAATTTGGTTCTAGGACATTTGATTTGAGCGCAATCCTCAAACTTAGGTCAAAAAAGCCATTTAAGCCTTTTCACAGTGAGATCTATGCGATATGGCCGAGAAATGTAATTTTGATGTTAACTCCCAAACCGCTGCGCAGAAGTCAACCAAACTTCACCCAATAGTGTATTGTATCACAATCTAGTAGTTACATGTGGAAATTTGGTTCTAGGACATTTGTTTTGAGCGCAATCCTCAAACTTAGGTCAAAAAAGCCATTTAAGCCTTTTCACAGTGAGATCTACGCGATATGGCTGAGAAATGTAATTTTGATATTAACTCCCAAACCGCTGCGCAGAAGTCAACCAAACTTCACCCAATAGTGTATTGTATCATAATCTAGTAGTTACATTTGGAAATTTCGTTCTAGGACATTTGGTTTGAGCGCAATCATCAAACTTAATTAAAAAAGTCATTTAAGCCTTTTCACAGTGTGATCTATGCGATATGGCCGAGAAATGTAATTTTGATGTTCACTCCCAAACCGCTGCGCAGAAGTCAACCAAACTTCACCCAATAGTGTATTGTATCACAATCTAGTAGTTACATGTGGAAATTTGGTTCTAGGACATTTGATTTGAGCGCAATCCTCAAACTTAGGTCAAAAAAGCCATTTAAGCCTTTTCACAGTGAGATCTATGCGATATGGCCGAGAAATGTAATTTTGATGTTCACTCCCAAACCGCTGCGCAGAAGTCAACCAAACTTCACCCAATAGTGTATTGTATCACAATCTAGTAGTTACATGTGGAAATTTGGTTCTAGGACATTTGATTTGAGCGCAATCCTCAAACTTAGGTCAAAAAAGCCATTTAAGCCTTTTCACAGTGAGATCTATGCGATATGGCCGAGAAATGTAATTTTGATGTTAACTCCCAAACCGCTGCGCAGAAGTCAACCAAACTTCACCCAATAGTGTATTGTATCACAATCTAGTAGTTACATGTGGAAATTTGGTTCTAGGACATTTGATTTGAGCGCAATTCTCAAACTTAGGTCAAAAAAGCCATTTAAGCCTTTTCACAGTGAGATCTATGCGATATGGCCGAGAAATGTAATTTTGATGTTAACTCCCAAACCGCTGCGTAGAAGTAAACCAAACTTCACCCAATAGTGTATTTTATCATAATCTAGTAGTTATATTTGGAAATTTAGTTCTAGGACATTTGGTTTGAGCGCAATCTTCAAACTTAATTAAAAAAAGTCATTTAAGCCTTTTCACAGTGAGCTCTATGCGATATGGCCGAGAAATGTAATTTTGATGTTAACTCCCAAACCGCTGCGCAGAAGTCAACCAAACTTCACCCAATAGTGTATTGTATCACAATCTAGTAGTTACATTTGGAAATTTAGTTCTAGAACATTTAGTTTGAGCGCAATCATCAAACTTAGGTCAAAAAAGCCATTTAAGCCTTTTCACAGTGAGATCTATGCGATATGGCCGAGAAATGTAATTTTGATGTTAACTCCCAAACCGCTGCGCAGAAGTCAACCAAACTTCACCCAATAGTGTATTTTATCACAATCTAGTAGTTACATTTGGAAATTTAGTTTTAGGACATTTGGTTTGAGCGCAATCTTCAAACTTAATTAAAAAAAGTCATTTAAACCTTTTCACAGTGAGATCTATGCGATATGGCCGAGAAATGTCATTTTGATGTTCACTCCCAAACCGCTGCGCAGAAGTCAACCAAACTTCACCCATTAGTGTATTGTATCACAATCTAGTAGTTACATGTAGAAATTTGGTTCTAGGACATTTGATTTGAGCGCAATTCTCAAACTTAGGTCAAAAAAGCCATTTAAGCCTTTTCACAGTGAGATCTATGCGATATGGCCGAGAAATGTAATTTTGATGTTAACTCCCAAACCGCTGCGTAGAAGTCAACCAAACTTCACCCAATAGTGTATTTAATCACAATCTAGTAGTTACATTTGGAAATTTAGTTTTAGGACATTTGATTTGAGCGCAATCTTCAAACTTAATTAAAAAAAGTCATTTAAGCCTTTTCACAGTGAGATCTATGCGATATGGCCGAGAAATGTAATTTTGATGTTCACTCCCAAACCGCTGCGCAGAAGTCAACCAAACTTCACCCATTAGTGTATTGTATCACAATCTAGTAGTTACATGTAGAAATTTGGTTCTAGGACATTTGACTTGAGCGCAATTCTCAAACTTAGGTCAAAAAAGCCATCTAAGCCTTTTCACAGTGAGATCTATGCGATATGGCCGAGAAATGTAATTTTGATGTTAACTCCTAAACCGCTGCGCAGAAGTCAACCAAACTTCACCCTATAGTGTATTTTATCACAATCTAGTAGTTACATTTAGAAATTTAGTTTTAGGACATTTGGTTTGAGCGCAATCTTCAAACTTAATTAAAAAAAGTCATTTAAGCCTTTTCACAGTGAGATCTATGCGATATGGCCGAGAAATGTAATTTTGATGTTCACTCCCAAACCGCTGCGCAGAACTCAACCAAACTTCACCCATTAGTGTATTGTATCACAATCTAGTAGTTACATGTAGAAATTTGGTTCTAGGACATTTGATTTGAGCGCAATCCTCAAACTTAGGTCAAAAAAGCCATTTAAGCCTTTTCACAGTGAGATCTATGCGATATGGCCGAGAAATGTAATTTTGATGTTAACTCCCAAACCGCTGCGCAGAAGTCAACCAAACTTCACCCAATAGTGTATTGTATCACAATCTAGTAGTTACATGTGGAAATTTGGTTCTAGGACATTTGTTTTGAGCGCAATCCTCAAACTTAGGTCAAAAAAGCCATTTAAGCCTTTTCACAGTGAGATCTACGCGATATGGCTGAGAAATGTAATTTTGATATTAACTCCCAAACCGCTGCGCAGAAGTCAACCAAACTTCACCCAATAGTGTATTGTATCATAATCTAGTAGTTACATTTGGAAATTTCGTTCTAGGACATTTGGTTTGAGCGCAATCATCAAACTTAATTAAAAAAGTCATTTAAGCCTTTTCACAGTGTGATCTATGCGATATGGCCGAGAAATGTAATTTTGATGTTCACTCCCAAACCGCTGCGCAGAAGTCAACCAAACTTCACCCAATAGTGTATTGTATCACAATCTAGTAGTTACATGTGGAAATTTGGTTCTAGGACATTTGATTTGAGCGCAATCCTCAAACTTAGGTCAAAAAAGCCATTTAAGCCTTTTCACAGTGAGATCTATGCGATATGGCCGAGAAATGTAATTTTGATGTTAACTCCCAAACCGCTGCGCAGAAGTCAACCAAACTTCACCCAATAGTGTATTGTATCACAATCTAGTAGTTACATGTGGAAATTTGGTTCTAGGACATTTGATTTGAGCGCAATTCTCAAACTTAGGTCAAAAAAGCCATTTAAGCCTTTTCACAGTGAGATCTATGCGATATGGCCGAGAAATGTAATTTTGATGTTAACTCCCAAACCGCTGCGTAGAAGTAAACCAAACTTCACCCAATAGTGTATTTTATCATAATCTAGTAGTTATATTTGGAAATTTAGTTCTAGGACATTTGGTTTGAGCGCAATCTTCAAACTTAATTAAAAAAAGTCATTTAAGCCTTTTCACAGTGAGCTCTATGCGATATGGCCGAGAAATGTAATTTTGATGTTAACTCCCAAACCGCTGCGCAGAAGTCAACCAAACTTCACCCAATAGTGTATTGTATCACAATCTAGTAGTTACATTTGGAAATTTAGTTCTAGAACATTTAGTTTGAGCGCAATCATCAAACTTAGGTCAAAAAAGCCATTTAAGCCTTTTCACAGTGAGATCTATGCGATATGGCCGAGAAATGTAATTTTGATGTTAACTCCCAAACCGCTGCGCAGAAGTCAACCAAACTTCACCCAATAGTGTATTTTATCACAATCTAGTAGTTACATTTGGAAATTTAGTTTTAGGACATTTGGTTTGAGCGCAATCTTCAAACTTAATTAAAAAAAGTCATTTAAACCTTTTCACAGTGAGATCTATGCGATATGGCCGAGAAATGTCATTTTGATGTTCACTCCCAAACCGCTGCGCAGAAGTCAACCAAACTTCACCCATTAGTGTATTGTATCACAATCTAGTAGTTACATGTAGAAATTTGGTTCTAGGACATTTGATTTGAGCGCAATTCTCAAACTTAGGTCAAAAAAGCCATTTAAGCCTTTTCACAGTGAGATCTATGCGATATGGCCGAGAAATGTAATTTTGATGTTAACTCCCAAACCGCTGCGTAGAAGTCAACCAAACTTCACCCAATAGTGTATTTAATCACAATCTAGTAGTTACATTTGGAAATTTAGTTTTAGGACATTTGATTTGAGCGCAATCTTCAAACTTAATTAAAAAAAGTCATTTAAGCCTTTTCACAGTGAGATCTATGCGATATGGCCGAGAAATGTAATTTTGATGTTCACTCCCAAACCGCTGCGCAGAAGTCAACCAAACTTCACCCATTAGTGTATTGTATCACAATCTAGTAGTTACATGTAGAAATTTGGTTCTAGGACATTTGACTTGAGCGCAATTCTCAAACTTAGGTCAAAAAAGCCATCTAAGCCTTTTCACAGTGAGATCTATGCGATATGGCCGAGAAATGTAATTTTGATGTTAACTCCTAAACCGCTGCGCAGAAGTCAACCAAACTTCACCCTATAGTGTATTTTATCACAATCTAGTAGTTACATTTAGAAATTTAGTTTTAGGACATTTGGTTTGAGCGCAATCTTCAAACTTAATTAAAAAAAGTCATTTAAGCCTTTTCACAGTGAGATCTATGCGATATGGCCGAGAAATGTAATTTTGATGTTAACTCCCAAACCGCTGCGCAGAAGTCAACCAAACTTCACCCAATAGTGTATTGTATCACAATCTAGTAGTTACATGTGGAAATTTGGTTCTAGGACATTTGTTTTGAGCGCAATCCTCAAACTTAGGTCAAAAAAGCCATTTAAGCCTTTTCACAGTGAGATCTACGCGATATGGCTGAGAAATGTAATTTAAATGTTAACTCCCAAACCGCTGCGCAGAAGTCAACCAAACTTCACCCAATAGTGTATTGTATCATAATCTAGTAGTTACATTTGGAAATTTCGTTCTAGGACATTTGGTTTGAGCGCAATCATCAAACTTAATTAAAAAAGTCATTTAAGCCTTTTCACAGTGTGATCTATGCGATATGGCCGAGAAATGTAATTTTTATGTTCACTCCCAAACCGCTGCGCAGAAGTCAACCAAACTTCACCCAATAGTGTATTGTATCACAATCTAGTAGTTACATGTGGAAATTTGGTTCTAGGACATTTGATTTGAGCGCAATCCTCAAACTTAGGTCAAAAAAGTCATTTAAGCCTTTTCACAGTGAGATCTATGCGATATGGCCGAGAAATGTAATTTTGATGTTCACTCCCAAACCGCTGCGCAGAAGTCAACCAAACTTCACCCATTAGTGTATTGCATCACAATCTAGTAGTTACATGTAGAAATTTGGTTCTAGGACATTTGATTTGAGCGCAATTCTCAAACTTAGGTCAAAAAAGCCATTTAGGCTTTAAGCCTTTTCACAGTGAGATCTATGCGATATGGCCGAGAAATGTAATTTTGATGTTAACTCCTAAACCGCTGCGCAGAAGTCAACCAAACTTCACCCTATAGTGTATTTTATCACAATCTAGTAGTTACATTTGGAAATTTAGTTTTAGGACATTTGGTTTGAGCGCAATCTTCAAACTTAATTAAAAAAAGTCATTTAAGCCTTTTCACAGTGAGATCTATGCGATATGGCCGAGAAATGTAATTTTGATGTTCACTCCCAAACCGCTGCGCAGAACTCAACCAAACTTCACCCATTAGTGTATTGTATCACAATCTAGTAGTTACATGTAGAAATTTGGTTCTAGGACATTTGATTTGAGCGCAATCCTCAAACTTAGGTCAAAAAAGCCATTTAAGCCTTTTCACAGTGAGATCTATGCGATATGGCCGAGAAATGTAATTTTGATGTTAACTCCCAAACCGCTGCGCAGAAGTCAACCAAACTTCACCCAATAGTGTATTGTATCACAATCTAGTAGTTACATGTGGAAATTTGGTTCTAGGACATTTGTTTTGAGCGCAATCCTCAAACTTAGGTCAAAAAAGCCATTTAAGCCTTTTCACAGTGAGATCTACGCGATATGGCTGAGAAATGTAATTTTGATATTAACTCCCAAACCGCTGCGCAGAAGTCAACCAAACTTCACCCAATAGTGTATTGTATCATAATCTAGTAGTTACATTTGGAAATTTCGTTCTAGGACATTTGGTTTGAGCGCAATCATCAAACTTAATTAAAAAAGTCATTTAAGCCTTTTCACAGTGTGATCTATGCGATATGGCCGAGAAATGTAATTTTGATGTTCACTCCCAAACCGCTGCGCAGAAGTCAACCAAACTTCACCCAATAGTGTATTGTATCACAATCTAGTAGTTACATGTGGAAATTTGGTTCTAGGACATTTGATTTGAGCGCAATCCTCAAACTTAGGTCAAAAAAGCCATTTAAGCCTTTTCACAGTGAGATCTATGCGATATGGCCGAGAAATGTAATTTTGATGTTAACTCCGAAACCGCTGCGCAGAAGTCAACCAAACTTCACCCAATAGTGTATTGTATCACAATTTAGTAGTTACATGTGGAAATTTGGTTCTAGGACATTTGATTTGAGCGCAATTCTCAAACTTAGGTCAAAAAAGCCATTTAAGCCTTTTCACAGTGAGATCTATGCGATATGGCCGAGAAATGTAATTTTGATGTTAACTCCCATACCGCTGCGCAGAAGTCAACCAAACTTCACCCAATAGTGTATTTAATCACAATCTAGTAGTTACATTTGGAAATTTAGTTTTAGGACATTTGATTTGAGCGCAATCTTCAAACTTAATTAAAAAAAAGTCATTTAAGCCTTTTCACAGTGAGATCTATGCGATATGGCCGAGAAATGTAATTTTGATGTTCACTCCCAAACCGCTGCGCAGAAGTCAACCAAACTTCACCCATTAGTGTATTGTATCACAATCTAGTAGTTACATGTAGAAATTTGGTTCTAGGACATTTGATTTGAGCGCAATTATCAAACTTAGGTCAAAAAAGCCATTTAAGCCTTTTCACAGTGAGATCTATGCGATATGGCCGAGAAATGTAATTTTGATGTTAACTCCCAAACCGCTGCGCAGAAGTCAACCAAACTTCACCCAATAGTGTATTTTATCACAATCTAGTATTTACATTTGGAAATTTAGTTCTAGGACATTTGGTTTGAGCGCAATCTTCAAACTTAATTAAAAAAAGTCATTTAAGCCTTTTCACAGTGAGCTCTATGCGATATGGCCGAGAAATGTAATTTTGATGTTAACTCCCAAACCGCTGCGCAGAAGTCAACCAAACTTCACCCAATAGTGTATTGTATCACAATCTAGTAGTTACATTTGGAAATTTAGTTCTAGAACATTTAGTTTGAGCGCAATCATCAAACTTAGGTCAAAAAAGCCATTTAAGCCTTTTCACAGTGAGATCTATGCGATATGGCCGAGAAATGTAATTTTGATGTTAACTCCCAAACCGCTGCGCAGAAGTCAACCAAACTTCACCCAATAGTGTATTTTATCACAATCTAGTAGTTACATTTGGAAATTTAGTTTTAGGACATTTGGTTTGAGCGCAATCTTCAAACTTAATTAAAAAAAGTCATTTAAGCCTTTTCACAGTGAGATCTATGCGATATGGCCGAGAAATGTAATTTTGATGTTCACTCCCAAACCGCTGCGCAGAAGTCAACCAAACTTCACCCATTAGTGTATTGCATCACAATCTAGTAGTTACATGTAGAAATTTGGTTCTAGGACATTTGATTGGAGCGCAATTCTCAAACTTAGGTCAAAAAAGCCATTTAGGCTTTAAGCCATTTCACAGTGAGATCTATGCGATATGGCCGAGAAATGTAATTTTGATGTTAACTCCTAAACCGCTGCGCAGAAGTCAACCAAACTTCACCCTATAGTGTATTTTATCACAATCTAGTAGTTACATTTGGAAATTTAGTTTTAGGACATTTGGTTTGAGCGCAATCTTCAAACTTAATTAAAAAAAGTCATTTAAGCCTTTTCACAGTGAGATCTATGCGATATGGCCGAGAAATGTAATTTTGATGTTCACTCCCAAACCGCTGCGCAGAACTCAACCAAACTTCACCCATTAGTGTATTGTATCACAATCTAGTAGTTACATGTAGAAATTTGGTTCTAGGACATTTGATTTGAGCGCAATCCTCAAACTTAGGTCAAAAAAGCCATTTAAGCCTTTTCACAGTGAGATCTATGCGATATGGCCGAGAAATGTAATTTTGATGTTAACTCCCAAACCGCTGCGCAGAAGTCAACCAAACTTCAACCAATAGTGTATTGTATCACAATCTAGTAGTTACATGTGGAAATTTGGTTCTAGGACATTTGTTTTGAGCGCAATCCTCAAACTTAGGTCAAAAAAGCCATTTAAGCCTTTTCACAGTGAGATCTACGCGATATGGCTGAGAAATGTAATTTTGATATTAACTCCCAAACCGCTGCGCAGAAGTCAACCAAACTTCACCCAATAGTGTATTGTATCATAATCTAGTAGTTACATTTGGAAATTTCGTTCTAGGACATTTGGTTTGAGCGCAATCATCAAACTTAATTAAAAAAGTCATTTAAGCCTTTTCACAGTGTGATCTATGCGATATGGCCGAGAAATGTAATTTTGATGTTCACTCCCAAACCGCTGCGCAGAAGTCAACCAAACTTCACCCAATAGTGTATTGTATCACAATCTAGTAGTTACATGTGGAAATTTGGTTCTAGGACATTTGATTTGAGCGCAATCCTCAAACTTAGGTCAAAAAAGCCATTTAAGCCTTTTCACAGTGAGATCTATGCGATATGGCCGAGAAATGTAATTTTGATGTTAACTCCCAAACCGCTGCGCAGAAGTCAACCAAACTTCACCCAATAGTGTATTGTATCACAATTTAGTAGTTACATGTGGAAATTTGGTTCTAGGACATTTGATTTGAGCGCAATTCTCAAACTTAGGTCAAAAAAGCCATTTAAGCCTTTTCACAGTGAGATCTATGCGATATGGCCGAGAAATGTAATTTTGATGTTAACTCCCATACCGCTGCGCAGAAGTCAACCAAACTTCACCCAATAGTGTATTTAATCACAATCTAGTAGTTACATTTGGAAATTTAGTTTTAGGACATTTGATTTGAGCGCAATCTTCAAACTTAATTAAAAAAAAGTCATTTAAGCCTTTTCACAGTGAGATCTATGCGATATGGCCGAGAAATGTAATTTTGATGTTCACTCCCAAACCGCTGCGCAGAAGTCAACCAAACTTCACCCATTAGTGTATTGTATCACAATCTAGTAGTTACATGTGGAAATTTGGTTCTAGGACATTTGATTTGAGCGCAATCCTCAAACTTATGTCAAAAAAGCCATTTAAGCCTTTTCACAGTGAGATCTATGCGATATGGCCGAGAAATGTAATTTTGATGTTAACTCCCAAACCGCTGCGTAGAAGTCAACCAAACTTCACCCAATAGTGTATTTTATCACAATCTAGTAGTTACATTTGGAAATTTAGTTTTAGGACATTTGATTTGAGCGCAATCTTCAAACTTAATTAAAAAAAGTCATTTAAGCCTTTTCACAGTGAGATCTATGCGATATGGCCGAGAAATGTAATTTTGATGTTCACTCCCAAACCGCTGCGCAGAAGTCAACCAAACTTCACCCATTAGTGTATTGTATCACAATCTAGTAGTTACATGTAGAAATTTGGTTCTAGGACATTTGATTTGAGCGCAATTCTCAAACTTAGGTCAAAAAAGCCATTTAAGCCTTTTCACAGTGAGATCTATGCGATATGGCCGAGAAATGTAATTTTGATGTTAACTCCTAAACCGCTGCGCAGAAGTCAACCAAACTTCACCCTATAGTGTATTTTATCACAATCTAGTAGTTACATTTGGAAATTTAGTTTTAGGACATTTGGTTTGAGCGCAATCTTCAAACTTTATTAAAAAAAGTCATTTAAGCCTTTTCACAGTGAGATCTATGCGATATGGCCGAGAAATGTAATTTTGATGTTCACTCCCAAACCGCTGCGCAGAACTCAACCAAACTTCACCCATTAGTGTATTGTATCACAATCTAGTAGTTACATTTGGAAATTTCGTTCTAGGACATTTGGTTTGAGCGCAATCATCAAACTTAATTAAAAAAGTCATTTAAGCCTTTTCACAGTGTGATCTATGCGATATGGCCGAGAAATGTAATTTTGATGTTCACTCCCAAACCGCTGCGCAGAAGTCAACCAAACTTCACCCAATAGTGTATTGTATCACAATCTAGTAGTTACATGTGGAAATTTGGTTCTAGGACATTTGATTTGAGCGCAATCCTCAAACTTAGGTCAAAAAAGCCATTTAAGCCTTTTCACAGTGAGATCTATGCGATATGGCCGAGAAATGTAATTTTGATGTTAACTCCCAAACCGCTGCGCAGAAGTCAACCAAACTTCACCCAATAGTGTATTGTATCACAATTTAGTAGTTACATGTGGAAATTTGGTTCTAGGACATTTGATTTGAGCGCAATTCTCAAACTTAGGTCAAAAAAGCCATTTAAGCCTTTTCACAGTGAGATCTATGCGATATGGCCGAGAAATGTAATTTTGATGTTAACTCCCAAACCGCTGCGTAGAAGTAAACCAAACTTCACCCAATAGTGTATTTTATCATAATCTAGTAGTTACATTTGGAAATTTAGTTCTAGGACATTTGGTTTGAGCGCAATCTTCAAACTTAATTAAAAAAAGTCATTTAAGCCTTTTCACAGTGAGCTCTATGCGATATGGCCGAGAAATGTAATTTTGATGTTAACTCCCAAACCGCTGCGCAGAAGTCAACCAAACTTCACCCAATAGTGTATTGTATCACAATCTAGTAGTTACATTTGGAAATTTAGTTCTAGAACATTTAGTTTGAGCGCAATCATCAAACTTAGGTCAAAAAAGCCATTTAAGCCTTTTCACAGTGAGATCTATGCGATATGGCCGAGAAATGTAATTTTGATGTTAACTCCCAAACCGCTGCGCAGAAGTCAACCAAACTTCACCCAATAGTGTATTTTATCACAATCTAGTAGTTACATTTGGAAATTTAGTTTTAGGACATTTGGTTTGAGCGCAATCTTCAAACTTAATTAAAAAAAGTCATTTAAACCTTTTCACAGTGAGATCTATGCGATATGGCCGAGAAATGTCATTTTGATGTTCACTCCCAAACCGCTGCGCAGAAGTCAACCAAACTTCACCCATTAGTGTATTGTATCACAATCTAGTAGTTACATGTAGAAATTTGGTTCTAGGACATTTGATTTGAGCGCAATTCTCAAACTTAGGTCAAAAAAGCCATTTAAGCCTTTTCACAGTGAGATCTATGCGATATGGCCGAGAAATGTAATTTTGATGTTAACTCCCAAACCGCTGCGTAGAAGTCAACCAAACTTCACCCAATAGTGTATTTAATCACAATCTAGTAGTTACATTTGGAAATTTAGTTTTAGGACATTTGATTTGAGCGCAATCTTCAAACTTAATTAAAAAAAGTCATTTAAGCCTTTTCACAGTGAGATCTATGCGATATGGCCGAGAAATGTAATTTTGATGTTCACTCCCAAACCGCTGCGCAGAAGTCAACCAAACTTCACCCATTAGTGTATTGTATCACAATCTAGTAGTTACATGTAGAAATTTGGTTCTAGGACATTTGACTTGAGCGCAATTCTCAAACTTAGGTCAAAAAAGCCATCTAAGCCTTTTCACAGTGAGATCTATGCGATATGGCCGAGAAATGTAATTTTGATGTTAACTCCTAAACCGCTGCGCAGAAGTCAACCAAACTTCACCCTATAGTGTATTTTATCACAATCTAGTAGTTACATTTAGAAATTTAGTTTTAGGACATTTGGTTTGAGCGCAATCTTCAAACTTAATTAAAAAAAGTCATTTAAGCCTTTTCACAGTGAGATCTATGCGATATGGCCGAGAAATGTAATTTTGATGTTCACTCCCAAACCGCTGCGCAGAACTCAACCAAACTTCACCCATTAGTGTATTGTATCACAATCTAGTAGTTACATGTAGAAATTTGGTTCTAGGACATTTGATTTGAGCGCAATCCTCAAACTTAGGTCAAAAAAGCCATTTAAGCCTTTTCACAGTGAGATCTATGCGATATGGCCGAGAAATGTAATTTTGATGTTAACTCCCAAACCGCTGCGCAGAAGTCAACCAAACTTCACCCAATAGTGTATTGTATCACAATCTAGTAGTTACATGTGGAAATTTGGTTCTAGGACATTTGTTTTGAGCGCAATCCTCAAACTGAGGTCAAAAAAGCCATTTAAGCCTTTTCACAGTGAGATCTACGCGATATGGCTGAGAAATGTAATTTTGATGTTAACTCCCAAACCGCTGCGCAGAAGTCAACCAAACTTCACCCAATAGTGTATTGTATCATAATCTAGTAGTTACATTTGGAAATTTCGTTCTAGGACATTTGGTTTGAGCGCAATCATCAAACTTAATTAAAAAAGTCATTTAAGCCTTTTCACAGTGTGATCTATGCGATATGGCCGAGAAATGTAATTTTGATGTTCACTCCCAAACCGCTGCGCAGAAGTCAACCAAACTTCACCCAATAGTGTATTGTATCACAATCTAGTAGTTACATGTGGAAATTTGGTTCTAGGACATTTGATTTGAGCGCAATCCTCAAACTTAGGTCAAAAAAGCCATTTAAGCCTTTTCACAGTGAGATCTATGCGATATGGCCGAGAAATGTAATTTTGATGTTAACTCCCAAACCGCTGCGCAGAAGTCAGCCAAACTTCACCCAATAGTGTATTTTATCATAATCTAGTAGTTACATTTGGAAATTTAGTTCTAGGACATTTGGTTTGAGCGCAATCTTCAAACTTAATTAAAAAAAGTCATTTAAGCCTTTTCACAGTGAGATCTATGCGATATGGCTGAGAAATGTAATTTTGATGTTAACTCCCAAACCGCTGCGCCGAAGTCAACCAAACTTCACCCATTAGTGTATTGTATCACAATCTAGTAGATACATTTGGAAATTTAGTTCTAGGACATTTGGTTTGAGCGCAATCATCAAACTTAATTAAAAAAAGTCATTTAAGCCTTTTCACAGTGAGATCTACGCGATATGGCCGAGAAATGTAATTTTGATGTTCACTCCCAAACCGCTGCGCAGAAGTCAACCAAACTTCACCCAATAGTGTATTGTATCACAATATAGTAGTTACATGTGGAAATTTGGTTCTAGGACATTTGATTTGAGCGCAATCCTCAAACTTAGGTCAAAAAAGCCATTTAAGCCTTTTCACAGTGAGATCTATGCGATATGGCCGAGAAATGTAATTTTGATGTTCACTCCCAAACCGCTGCGCAGAAGTCAACCAAACTTCACCCAATAGTGTATTGTATCACAATCTAGTAGTTACATGTGGAAATTTGGTTCTAGGACATTTGATTTGAGCGCAATCCTCAAACTTAGGTCAAAAAAGCCATTTAAGCCTTTTCACAGTGAGATCTATGCGATATGGCCGAGAAATGTAATTTTGATGTTAACTCCCAAACCGCTGCGCAGAAGTCAACCAAACTTCACCCAATAGTGTATTGTATCACAATTTAGTAGTTACATGTGGAAATTTGGTTCTAGGACATTTGATTTTAGCACAATTCTCAAACTTAGGTCAAAAAAGCCATTTAAGCCTTTTCACAGTGAGATCTATGCGATATGGCCGAGAAATGTAATTTTGATGTTAACTCCCAAACCGCTGCGCAGAAGTCAACCAAACTTCACCCAATAGTGTATTTTATCACAATCTAGTATTTACATTTGGAAATTTAGTTTTAGGACATTTGATTTGAGCGCAATCTTCAAACTTAATTAAAAAAAGTCATTTAAGCCTTTTCACAGTGAGATCTATGCGATATGGCCGAGAAATGTAATTTTGATGTTCACTCCCAAACCGCTGCGCAGAAGTCAACCAAACTTCACCCATTAGTGTATTGTATCACAATCTAGTAGTTACATGTAGAAATTTGGTTCTAGGACATTTGATTTGAGCGCAATTCTCAAACTTCAGGTCAAAAAAGCCATTTAAGCCTTTTCACAGTGAGATCTATGCGATATGGCCGAGAAATGTAATTTTGATGTTAACTCCCAAACCGCTGCGCAGAAGTCAACCAAACTTCACCCAATAGTGTATTTTATCACAATCTACTAGTTACATTTGGAAATTTAGTTTTAGGACATTTGGTTTGAGCGCAATCTTCAAACTTAATTAAAAAAAGTCATTTAAGCCTTTTCACAGTGAGATCTATGCGATATGGCCGAGAAATGTAATTTTGATGTTCACTCCCAAACCGCTGCGCAGAAGTCAACCAAACTTCACCCATTAGTGTATTGTATCACAATCTAGTAGTTACATGTGGAAATTTGGTTCTAGGACATTTGATTTGAGCGCAATCCTCAAACTTAGGTCAAAAAAGCCATTTAAGCCTTTTCACAGTGAGATCTATGCGATATGGCCGAGAAATGTAATTTTGATGTTAACTCCCAAACCGCTGCGCAGAAGTCAACCAAACTTCACCCAATAGTGTATTTTATCATAATCTAGTAGTTACATTTGGAAATTTAGTTCTAGGACATTTGGTTTGAGCGCAATCTTCAAACTTAATTAAAAAAAGTCATTTAAGCCTTTTCACAGTGAGCTCTATGCGATATGGCCGAGAAATGTAATTTTGATGTTAACTCCCAAACCGCTGCGCAGAAGTCAACCAAACTTCACCCAATAGTGTATTGTATAACAATCTAGTAGTTACATTTGGAAATTTAGTTCTAGAACATTTAGTTTGAGCGCAATCATCAAACTTAGGTCAAAAAAGCCATTTAAGCCTTTTCACAGTGAGATCTATGCGATATGGCCGAGAAATGTAATTTTGATGTTAACTCCCAAACCGCTGCGCAGAAGTCAACCAAACTTCACCCAATAGTGTATTTTATCACAATCTAGTAGTTACATTTGGAAATTTAGTTTTAGGACATTTGGTTTGAGCGCAATCTTCAAACTTAATTAAAAAAAGTCATTTAAACCTTTTCACAGTGAGATCTATGCGATATGGCCGAGAAATGTAATTTTGATGTTCACTCCCAAACCGCTGCGCAGAAGTCAACCAAACTTCACCCATTAGTGTATTGTATCACAATCTAGTAGTTACATGTGGAAATTTGGTTCTAGGACATTTGATTTGAGCGCAATCCTCAAACTTATGTCAAAAAAGCCATTTAAGCCTTTTCACAGTGAGATCTATGCGATATGGCCGAGAAATGTAATTTTGATGTTAACTCCCAAACCGCTGCGTAGAAGTCAACCAAACTTCACCCAATAGTGTATTTTATCACAATCTAGTAGTTACATTTGGAAATTTAGTTTTAGGACATTTGATTTGAGCGCAATCTTCAAACTTAATTAAAAAAAGTCATTTAAGCCTTTTCACAGTGAGATCTATGCGATATGGCCGAGAAATGTAATTTTGATGTTCACTCCCAAACCGCTGCGCAGAAGTCAACCAAACTTCACCCATTAGTGTATTGTATCACAATCTAGTAGTTACATGTAGAAATTTGGTTCTAGGACATTTGATTTGAGCGCAATTCTCAAACTTAGGTCAAAAAAGCCATTTAAGCCTTTTCACAGTGAGATCTATGCGATATGGCCGAGAAATGTAATTTTGATGTTAACTCCTAAACCGCTGCGCAGAAGTCAACCAAACTTCACCCTATAGTGTATTTTATCACAATCTAGTAGTTACATTTGGAAATTTAGTTTTAGGACATTTGGTTTGAGCGCAATCTTCAAACTTTATTAAAAAAAGCCATTTAAGCCTTTTCACAGTGAGATCTATGCGATATGGCCGAGAAATGTAATTTTGATGTTCACTCCCAAACCGCTGCGCAGAACTCAACCAAACTTCACCCATTAGTGTATTGTATCACAATCTAGTAGTTACATGTAGAAATTTGGTTCCAGGACATTTGTTTTGAGCGCAATCCTCAAACTTAGGTCAAAAAAGCCATTTAAGCCTTTTCACAGTGAGATCTACGCGATATGGATGAGAAATGTAATTTAAATGTTAACTCCCAAACCGCTGCGCAGAAGTCAACCAAACTTCACCCAATAGTGTATTGTATCATAATCTAGTAGTTACATTTGGAAATTTCGTTCTAGGACATTTGGTTTGAGCGCAATCATCAAACTTAATTAAAAAAGTCATTTAAGCCTTTTCACAGTGTGATCTATGCGATATGGCCGAGAAATGTAATTTTTATGTTCACTCCCAAACCGCTGCGCAGAAGTCAACCAAACTTCACCCAATAGTGTATTGTATCATAATCTAGTAGTTACATTTGGAAATTTCGTTCTAGGACATTTGGTTTGAGCGCAATCATCAAACTTAATTAAAAAAGTCATTTAAGCCTTTTCACAGTGTGATCTATGCGATATGGCCGAGAAATGTAATTTTGATGTTAACTCCCAAACCGCTGCGTAGAAGTCAACCAAACTTCACCCAATAGTGTATTTAATCACAATCTAGTAGTTACATTTGGAAATTTAGTTTTAGGACATTTGATTTGAGCGCAATCTTCAAACTTAATTAAAAAAAGTCATTTAAGCCTTTTCACAGTGAGATCTATGCGATATGGCCGAGAAATGTAATTTTGATGTTCACTCCCAAACCGCTGCGCAGAAGTCAACCAAACTTCACCCATTAGTGTATTGTATCACAATCTAGTAGTTACATGTAGAAATTTGGTTCTAGGACATTTGATTTGAGCGCAATTCTCAAACTTAGGTCAAAAAAGCCATTTAGGCTTTAAGCCTTTTCACAGTGAGATCTATGCGATATGGCCGAGAAATGTAATTTTGATGTTAACTCCTAAACCGCTGCGCAGAAGTCAACCAAACTTCACCCTATAGTGTATTGTATAACAATCTAGTAGTTACATTTGGAAATTTAGTTCTAGAACATTTAGTTTGAGCGCAATCATCAAACTTAGGTCAAAAAAGCCATTTAAGCCTTTTCACAGTGAGATCTATGCGATATGGCCGAGAAATGTAATTTTGATGTTAACTCCTAAACCGCTGCGCAGAAGTCAACCAAACTTCACCCAATAGTGTATTGTATAACAATCTAGTAGTTACATTTGGAAATTTAGTTTTAGGACATTTGGTTTGAGCGCAATCTTCAAACTTAATTAAAAAAAGTCATTTAAGCCTTTTCACAGTGAGATCTATGCGATATGGCCGAGAAATGTAATTTTGATGTTCACTCCCAAACCGCTGCGCAGAACTCAACCAAACTTCACCCATTAGTGTATTGTATCACAATCTAGTAGTTACATGTAGAAATTTGGTTCTAGGACATTTGATTTGAGCGCAATCCTCAAACTTAGGTCAAAAAAGCCATTTAAGCCTTTTCACAGTGAGATCTATGCGATATGGCCGAGAAATGTAATTTTGATGTTAACTCCCAAACCGCTGCGCAGAAGTCAACCAAACTTCACCCAATAGTGTATTGTATCACAATCCAGTAGTTACATGTGGAAATTTGGTTCTAGGACATTTGTTTTGAGCGCAATCCTCAAACTTAGGTCAAAAAAGCCATTTAAGCCTTTTCACAGTGAGATCTACGCGATATGGCTGAGAAATGTAATTTTGATATTAACTCCCAAACCGCTGCGCAGAAGTCAACCAAACTTCACCCAATAGTGTATTGTATCATAATCTAGTAGTTACATTTGGAAATTTAGTTCTAGGACATTTGATTTGAGCGCAATCCTCAAACTTAGGTCAAAAAAGCCATTTAAGCCTTTTCACAGTGAGATCTATGCGATATGGCCGAGAAATGTAATTTTGATGTTAACTCCCAAACCGCTGCGCAGAAGTCAACCAAACTTCAACCAATAGTGTATTGTATCACAATCTAGTAGTTACATGTGGAAATTTGGTTCTAGGACATTTGTTTTGAGCGCAATCCTCAAACTTAGGTCAAAAAAGCCATTTAAGCCTTTTCACAGTGAGATCTACGCGATATGGCTGAGAAATGTAATTTTGATATTAACTCCCAAACCGCTGCGCAGAAGTCAACCAAACTTCACCCAATAGTGTATTGTATCATAATCTAGTAGTTACATTTGGAAATTTCGTTCTAGGACATTTGGTTTGAGCGCAATCATCAAACTTAATTAAAAAAGTCATTTAAGCCTTTTCACAGTGTGATCTATGCGATATGGCCGAGAAATGTAATTTTGATGTTCACTCCCAAACCGCTGCGCAGAAGTCAACCAAACTTCACCCAATAGTGTATTGTATCACAATCTAGTAGTTACATGTGGAAATTTGGTTCTAGGACATTTGATTTGAGCGCAATCCTCAAACTTAGGTCAAAAAAGCCATTTAAGCCTTTTCACAGTGAGATCTATGCGATATGGCCGAGAAATGTAATTTTGATGTTAACTCCCAAACCGCTGCGCAGAAGTCAACCAAACTTCACCCAATAGTGTATTGTATCACAATTTAGTAGTTACATGTGGAAATTTGGTTCTAGGACATTTGATTTGAGCGCAATTCTCAAACTTAGGTCAAAAAAGCCATTTAAGCCTTTTCACAGTGAGATCTATGCGATATGGCCGAGAAATGTAATTTTGATGTTAACTCCCATACCGCTGCGCAGAAGTCAACCAAACTTCACCCAATAGTGTATTTAATCACAATCTAGTAGTTACATTTGGAAATTTAGTTTTAGGACATTTGATTTGAGCGCAATCTTCAAACTTAATTAAAAAAAAGTCATTTAAGCCTTTTCACAGTGAGATCTATGCGATATGGCCGAGAAATGTAATTTTGATGTTCACTCCCAAACCGCTGCGCAGAAGTCAACCAAACTTCACCCATTAGTGTATTGTATCACAATCTAGTAGTTACATGTGGAAATTTGGTTCTAGGACATTTGATTTGAGCGCAATCCTCAAACTTATGTCAAAAAAGCCATTTAAGCCTTTTCACAGTGAGATCTATGCGATATGGCCGAGAAATGTAATTTTGATGTTAACTCCCAAACCGCTGCGTAGAAGTCAACCAAACTTCACCCAATAGTGTATTTTATCACAATCTAGTAGTTACATTTGGAAATTTAGTTTTAGGACATTTGATTTGAGCGCAATCTTCAAACTTAATTAAAAAAAGTCATTTAAGCCTTTTCACAGTGAGATCTATGCGATATGGCCGAGAAATGTAATTTTGATGTTCACTCCCAAACCGCTGCGCAGAAGTCAACCAAACTTCACCCATTAGTGTATTGTATCACAATCTAGTAGTTACATGTAGAAATTTGGTTCTAGGACATTTGATTTGAGCGCAATTCTCAAACTTAGGTCAAAAAAGCCATTTAAGCCTTTTCACAGTGAGATCTATGCGATATGGCCGAGAAATGTAATTTTGATGTTAACTCCTAAACCGCTGCGCAGAAGTCAACCAAACTTCACCCTATAGTGTATTTTATCACAATCTAGTAGTTACATTTGGAAATTTAGTTTTAGGACATTTGGTTTGAGCGCAATCTTCAAACTTTATTAAAAAAAGTCATTTAAGCCTTTTCACAGTGAGATCTATGCGATATGGCCGAGAAATGTAATTTTGATGTTCACTCCCAAACCGCTGCGCAGAACTCAACCAAACTTCACCCATTAGTGTATTGTATCACAATCTAGTAGTTACATTTGGAAATTTCGTTCTAGGACATTTGGTTTGAGCGCAATCATCAAACTTAATTAAAAAAGTCATTTAAGCCTTTTCACAGTGTGATCTATGCGATATGGCCGAGAAATGTAATTTTGATGTTCACTCCCAAACCGCTGCGCAGAAGTCAACCAAACTTCACCCAATAGTGTATTGTATCACAATCTAGTAGTTACATGTGGAAATTTGGTTCTAGGACATTTGATTTGAGCGCAATCCTCAAACTTAGGTCAAAAAAGCCATTTAAGCCTTTTCACAGTGAGATCTATGCGATATGGCCGAGAAATGTAATTTTGATGTTAACTCCCAAACCGCTGCGCAGAAGTCAACCAAACTTCACCCAATAGTGTATTGTATCACAATTTAGTAGTTACATGTGGAAATTTGGTTCTAGGACATTTGATTTGAGCGCAATTCTCAAACTTAGGTCAAAAAAGCCATTTAAGCCTTTTCACAGTGAGATCTATGCGATATGGCCGAGAAATGTAATTTTGATGTTAACTCCCAAACCGCTGCGTAGAAGTAAACCAAACTTCACCCAATAGTGTATTTTATCATAATCTAGTAGTTACATTTGGAAATTTAGTTCTAGGACATTTGGTTTGAGCGCAATCTTCAAACTTAATTAAAAAAAGTCATTTAAGCCTTTTCACAGTGAGCTCTATGCGATATGGCCGAGAAATGTAATTTTGATGTTAACTCCCAAACCGCTGCGCAGAAGTCAACCAAACTTCACCCAATAGTGTATTGTATCACAATCTAGTAGTTACATTTGGAAATTTAGTTCTAGAACATTTAGTTTGAGCGCAATCATCAAACTTAGGTCAAAAAAGCCATTTAAGCCTTTTCACAGTGAGATCTATGCGATATGGCCGAGAAATGTAATTTTGATGTTAACTCCCAAACCGCTGCGCAGAAGTCAACCAAACTTCACCCAATAGTGTATTTTATCACAATCTAGTAGTTACATTTGGAAATTTAGTTTTAGGACATTTGGTTTGAGCGCAATCTTCAAACTTAATTAAAAAAAGTCATTTAAACCTTTTCACAGTGAGATCTATGCGATATGGCCGAGAAATGTCATTTTGATGTTCACTCCCAAACCGCTGCGCAGAAGTCAACCAAACTTCACCCATTAGTGTATTGTATCACAATCTAGTAGTTACATGTAGAAATTTGGTTCTAGGACATTTGATTTGAGCGCAATTCTCAAACTTAGGTCAAAAAAGCCATTTAAGCCTTTTCACAGTGAGATCTATGCGATATGGCCGAGAAATGTAATTTTGATGTTAACTCCCAAACCGCTGCGTAGAAGTCAACCAAACTTCACCCAATAGTGTATTTAATCACAATCTAGTAGTTACATTTGGAAATTTAGTTTTAGGACATTTGATTTGAGCGCAATCTTCAAACTTAATTAAAAAAAGTCATTTAAGCCTTTTCACAGTGAGATCTATGCGATATGGCCGAGAAATGTAATTTTGATGTTCACTCCCAAACCGCTGCGCAGAAGTCAACCAAACTTCACCCATTAGTGTATTGTATCACAATCTAGTAGTTACATGTAGAAATTTGGTTCTAGGACATTTGACTTGAGCGCAATTCTCAAACTTAGGTCAAAAAAGCCATCTAAGCCTTTTCACAGTGAGATCTATGCGATATGGCCGAGAAATGTAATTTTGATGTTAACTCCTAAACCGCTGCGCAGAAGTCAACCAAACTTCACCCTATAGTGTATTTTATCACAATCTAGTAGTTACATTTAGAAATTTAGTTTTAGGACATTTGGTTTGAGCGCAATCTTCAAACTTAATTAAAAAAAGTCATTTAAGCCTTTTCACAGTGAGATCTATGCGATATGGCCGAGAAATGTAATTTTGATGTTCACTCCCAAACCGCTGCGCAGAACTCAACCAAACTTCACCCATTAGTGTATTGTATCACAATCTAGTAGTTACATGTAGAAATTTGGTTCTAGGACATTTGATTTGAGCGCAATCCTCAAACTTAGGTCAAAAAAGCCATCTAAGCCTTTTCACAGTGAGATCTATGCGATATGGCCGAGAAATGTAATTTTGATGTTAACTCCTAAACCGCTGCGTAGAAGTCAACCAAACTTCACCCAATAGTGTATTTTATCACAATCTAGTAGTTACATTTGGAAATTTAGTTTTAGGACATTTGATTTGAGCGCAATCTTCAAACTTAATTAAAAAAAGTCATTTAAGCCTTTTCACAGTGAGATCTATGCGATATGGCCGAGAAATGTAATTTTGATGTTCACTCCCAAACCGCTGCGCAGAAGTCAACCAAACTTCACCCATTAGTGTATTGTATCACAATCTAGTAGTTACATGTAGAAATTTGGTTCTAGGACATTTGATTTGAGCGCAATTCTCAAACTTAGGTCAAAAAAGCCATTTAAGCCTTTTCACAGTGAGATCTATGCGATATGGCCGAGAAATGTAATTTTGATGTTAACTCCTAAACCGCTGCGCAGAAGTCAACCAAACTTCACCCTATAGTGTATTTTATCACAATCTAGTAGTTACATTTGGAAATTTAGTTTTAGGACATTTGGTTTGAGCGCAATCTTCAAACTTTATTAAAAAAAGTCATTTAAGCCTTTTCACAGTGAGATCTATGCGATATGGCCGAGAAATGTAATTTTGATGTTCACTCCCAAACCGCTGCGCAGAACTCAACCAAACTTCACCCATTAGTGTATTGTATCACAATCTAGTAGTTACATTTGGAAATTTCGTTCTAGGACATTTGGTTTGAGCGCAATCATCAAACTTAATTAAAAAAGTCATTTAAGCCTTTTCACAGTGTGATCTATGCGATATGGCCGAGAAATGTAATTTTGATGTTCACTCCCAAACCGCTGCGCAGAAGTCAACCAAACTTCACCCAATAGTGTATTGTATCACAATCTAGTAGTTACATGTGGAAATTTGGTTCTAGGACATTTGATTTGAGCGCAATCCTCAAACTTAGGTCAAAAAAGCCATTTAAGCCTTTTCACAGTGAGATCTATGCGATATGGCCGAGAAATGTAATTTTGATGTTAACTCCCAAACCGCTGCGCAGAAGTCAACCAAACTTCACCCAATAGTGTATTGTATCACAATTTAGTAGTTACATGTGGAAATTTGGTTCTAGGACATTTGATTTGAGCGCAATTCTCAAACTTAGGTCAAAAAAGCCATTTAAGCCTTTTCACAGTGAGATCTATGCGATATGGCCGAGAAATGTAATTTTGATGTTAACTCCCAAACCGCTGCGTAGAAGTAAACCAAACTTCACCCAATAGTGTATTTTATCATAATCTAGTAGTTACATTTGGAAATTTAGTTCTAGGACATTTGGTTTGAGCGCAATCTTCAAACTTAATTAAAAAAAGTCATTTAAGCCTTTTCACAGTGAGCTCTATGCGATATGGCCGAGAAATGTAATTTTGATGTTAACTCCCAAACCGCTGCGCAGAAGTCAACCAAACTTCACCCAATAGTGTATTGTATCACAATCTAGTAGTTACATTTGGAAATTTAGTTCTAGAACATTTAGTTTGAGCGCAATCATCAAACTTAGGTCAAAAAAGCCATTTAAGCCTTTTCACAGTGAGATCTATGCGATATGGCCGAGAAATGTAATTTTGATGTTAACTCCCAAACCGCTGCGCAGAAGTCAACCAAACTTCACCCAATAGTGTATTTTATCACAATCTAGTAGTTACATTTGGAAATTTAGTTTTAGGACATTTGGTTTGAGCGCAATCTTCAAACTTAATTAAAAAAAGTCATTTAAACCTTTTCACAGTGAGATCTATGCGATATGGCCGAGAAATGTCATTTTGATGTTCACTCCCAAACCGCTGCGCAGAAGTCAACCAAACTTCACCCATTAGTGTATTGTATCACAATCTAGTAGTTACATGTAGAAATTTGGTTCTAGGACATTTGATTTGAGCGCAATTCTCAAACTTAGGTCAAAAAAGCCATTTAAGCCTTTTCACAGTGAGATCTATGCGATATGGCCGAGAAATGTAATTTTGATGTTAACTCCCAAACCGCTGCGTAGAAGTCAACCAAACTTCACCCAATAGTGTATTTAATCACAATCTAGTAGTTACATTTGGAAATTTAGTTTTAGGACATTTGATTTGAGCGCAATCTTCAAACTTAATTAAAAAAAGTCATTTAAGCCTTTTCACAGTGAGATCTATGCGATATGGCCGAGAAATGTAATTTTGATGTTCACTCCCAAACCGCTGCGCAGAAGTCAACCAAACTTCACCCATTAGTGTATTGTATCACAATCTAGTAGTTACATGTAGAAATTTGGTTCTAGGACATTTGACTTGAGCGCAATTCTCAAACTTAGGTCAAAAAAGCCATCTAAGCCTTTTCACAGTGAGATCTATGCGATATGGCCGAGAAATGTAATTTTGATGTTAACTCCTAAACCGCTGCGCAGAAGTCAACCAAACTTCACCCTATAGTGTATTTTATCACAATCTAGTAGTTACATTTAGAAATTTAGTTTTAGGACATTTGGTTTGAGCGCAATCTTCAAACTTAATTAAAAAAAGTCATTTAAGCCTTTTCACAGTGAGATCTATGCGATATGGCCGAGAAATGTAATTTTGATGTTCACTCCCAAACCGCTGCGCAGAACTCAACCAAACTTCACCCATTAGTGTATTGTATCACAATCTAGTAGTTACATGTAGAAATTTGGTTCTAGGACATTTGATTTGAGCGCAATCCTCAAACTTAGGTCAAAAAAGCCATTTAAGCCTTTTCACAGTGAGATCTATGCGATATGGCCGAGAAATGTAATTTTGATGTTAACTCCCAAACCGCTGCGCAGAAGTCAACCAAACTTCACCCAATAGTGTATTGTATCACAATCTAGTAGTTACATGTGGAAATTTGGTTCTAGGACATTTGTTTTGAGCGCAATCCTCAAACTGAGGTCAAAAAAGCCATTTAAGCCTTTTCACAGTGAGATCTACGCGATATGGCTGAGAAATGTAATTTTGATGTTAACTCCCAAACCGCTGCGCAGAAGTCAACCAAACTTCACCCAATAGTGTATTGTATCATAATCTAGTAGTTACATTTGGAAATTTCGTTCTAGGACATTTGGTTTGAGCGCAATCATCAAACTTAATTAAAAAAGTCATTTAAGCCTTTTCACAGTGTGATCTATGCGATATGGCCGAGAAATGTAATTTTGATGTTCACTCCCAAACCGCTGCGCAGAAGTCAACCAAACTTCACCCAATAGTGTATTGTATCACAATCTAGTAGTTACATGTGGAAATTTGGTTCTAGGACATTTGATTTGAGCGCAATCCTCAAACTTAGGTCAAAAAAGCCATTTAAGCCTTTTCACAGTGAGATCTATGCGATATGGCCGAGAAATGTAATTTTGATGTTAACTCCCAAACCGCTGCGCAGAAGTCAGCCAAACTTCACCCAATAGTGTATTTTATCATAATCTAGTAGTTACATTTGGAAATTTAGTTCTAGGACATTTGGTTTGAGCGCAATCTTCAAACTTAATTAAAAAAAGTCATTTAAGCCTTTTCACAGTGAGATCTATGCGATATGGCTGAGAAATGTAATTTTGATGTTAACTCCCAAACCGCTGCGCCGAAGTCAACCAAACTTCACCCATTAGTGTATTGTATCACAATCTAGTAGATACATTTGGAAATTTAGTTCTAGGACATTTGGTTTGAGCGCAATCATCAAACTTAATTAAAAAAAGTCATTTAAGCCTTTTCACAGTGAGATCTACGCGATATGGCCGAGAAATGTAATTTTGATGTTCACTCCCAAACCGCTGCGCAGAAGTCAACCAAACTTCACCCAATAGTGTATTGTATCACAATATAGTAGTTACATGTGGAAATTTGGTTCTAGGACATTTGATTTGAGCGCAATCCTCAAACTTAGGTCAAAAAAGCCATTTAAGCCTTTTCACAGTGAGATCTATGCGATATGGCCGAGAAATGTAATTTTGATGTTCACTCCCAAACCGCTGCGCAGAAGTCAACCAAACTTCACCCAATAGTGTATTGTATCACAATCTAGTAGTTACATGTGGAAATTTGGTTCTAGGACATTTGATTTGAGCGCAATCCTCAAACTTAGGTCAAAAAAGCCATTTAAGCCTTTTCACAGTGAGATCTATGCGATATGGCCGAGAAATGTAATTTTGATGTTAACTCCCAAACCGCTGCGCAGAAGTCAACCAAACTTCACCCAATAGTGTATTGTATCACAATTTAGTAGTTACATGTGGAAATTTGGTTCTAGGACATTTGATTTTAGCACAATTCTCAAACTTAGGTCAAAAAAGCCATTTAAGCCTTTTCACAGTGAGATCTATGCGATATGGCCGAGAAATGTAATTTTGATGTTAACTCCCAAACCGCTGCGCAGAAGTCAACCAAACTTCACCCAATAGTGTATTTTATCACAATCTAGTATTTACATTTGGAAATTTAGTTTTAGGACATTTGATTTGAGCGCAATCTTCAAACTTAATTAAAAAAAGTCATTTAAGCCTTTTCACAGTGAGATCTATGCGATATGGCCGAGAAATGTAATTTTGATGTTCACTCCCAAACCGCTGCGCAGAAGTCAACCAAACTTCACCCATTAGTGTATTGTATCACAATCTAGTAGTTACATGTAGAAATTTGGTTCTAGGACATTTGATTTGAGCGCAATTCTCAAACTTCAGGTCAAAAAAGCCATTTAAGCCTTTTCACAGTGAGATCTATGCGATATGGCCGAGAAATGTAATTTTGATGTTAACTCCCAAACCGCTGCGCAGAAGTCAACCAAACTTCACCCAATAGTGTATTTTATCACAATCTACTAGTTACATTTGGAAATTTAGTTTTAGGACATTTGGTTTGAGCGCAATCTTCAAACTTAATTAAAAAAAGTCATTTAAGCCTTTTCACAGTGAGATCTATGCGATATGGCCGAGAAATGTAATTTTGATGTTCACTCCCAAACCGCTGCGCAGAAGTCAACCAAACTTCACCCATTAGTGTATTGTATCACAATCTAGTAGTTACATGTGGAAATTTGGTTCTAGGACATTTGATTTGAGCGCAATCCTCAAACTTAGGTCAAAAAAGCCATTTAAGCCTTTTCACAGTGAGATCTATGCGATATGGCCGAGAAATGTAATTTTGATGTTAACTCCCAAACCGCTGCGCAGAAGTCAACCAAACTTCACCCAATAGTGTATTTTATCATAATCTAGTAGTTACATTTGGAAATTTAGTTCTAGGACATTTGGTTTGAGCGCAATCTTCAAACTTAATTAAAAAAAGTCATTTAAGCCTTTTCACAGTGAGCTCTATGCGATATGGCCGAGAAATGTAATTTTGATGTTAACTCCCAAACCGCTGCGCAGAAGTCAACCAAACTTCACCCAATAGTGTATTGTATAACAATCTAGTAGTTACATTTGGAAATTTAGTTCTAGAACATTTAGTTTGAGCGCAATCATCAAACTTAGGTCAAAAAAGCCATTTAAGCCTTTTCACAGTGAGATCTATGCGATATGGCCGAGAAATGTAATTTTGATGTTAACTCCCAAACCGCTGCGCAGAAGTCAACCAAACTTCACCCAATAGTGTATTTTATCACAATCTAGTAGTTACATTTGGAAATTTAGTTTTAGGACATTTGGTTTGAGCGCAATCTTCAAACTTAATTAAAAAAAGTCATTTAAACCTTTTCACAGTGAGATCTATGCGATATGGCCGAGAAATGTAATTTTGATGTTCACTCCCAAACCGCTGCGCAGAAGTCAACCAAACTTCACCCATTAGTGTATTGTATCACAATCTAGTAGTTACATGTGGAAATTTGGTTCTAGGACATTTGATTTGAGCGCAATCCTCAAACTTATGTCAAAAAAGCCATTTAAGCCTTTTCACAGTGAGATCTATGCGATATGGCCGAGAAATGTAATTTTGATGTTAACTCCCAAACCGCTGCGTAGAAGTCAACCAAACTTCACCCAATAGTGTATTTTATCACAATCTAGTAGTTACATTTGGAAATTTAGTTTTAGGACATTTGATTTGAGCGCAATCTTCAAACTTAATTAAAAAAAGTCATTTAAGCCTTTTCACAGTGAGATCTATGCGATATGGCCGAGAAATGTAATTTTGATGTTCACTCCCAAACCGCTGCGCAGAAGTCAACCAAACTTCACCCATTAGTGTATTGTATCACAATCTAGTAGTTACATGTAGAAATTTGGTTCTAGGACATTTGATTTGAGCGCAATTCTCAAACTTAGGTCAAAAAAGCCATTTAAGCCTTTTCACAGTGAGATCTATGCGATATGGCCGAGAAATGTAATTTTGATGTTAACTCCTAAACCGCTGCGCAGAAGTCAACCAAACTTCACCCTATAGTGTATTTTATCACAATCTAGTAGTTACATTTGGAAATTTAGTTTTAGGACATTTGGTTTGAGCGCAATCTTCAAACTTTATTAAAAAAAGCCATTTAAGCCTTTTCACAGTGAGATCTATGCGATATGGCCGAGAAATGTAATTTTGATGTTCACTCCCAAACCGCTGCGCAGAACTCAACCAAACTTCACCCATTAGTGTATTGTATCACAATCTAGTAGTTACATGTAGAAATTTGGTTCTAGGACATTTGTTTTGAGCGCAATCCTCAAACTTAGGTCAAAAAAGCCATTTAAGCCTTTTCACAGTGAGATCTACGCGATATGGATGAGAAATGTAATTTAAATGTTAACTCCCAAACCGCTGCGCAGAAGTCAACCAAACTTCACCCAATAGTGTATTGTATCATAATCTAGTAGTTACATTTGGAAATTTCGTTCTAGGACATTTGGTTTGAGCGCAATCATCAAACTTAATTAAAAAAGTCATTTAAGCCTTTTCACAGTGTGATCTATGCGATATGGCCGAGAAATGTAATTTTTATGTTCACTCCCAAACCGCTGCGCAGAAGTCAACCAAACTTCACCCAATAGTGTATTGTATCATAATCTAGTAGTTACATTTGGAAATTTCGTTCTAGGACATTTGGTTTGAGCGCAATCATCAAACTTAATTAAAAAAGTCATTTAAGCCTTTTCACAGTGTGATCTATGCGATATGGCCGAGAAATGTAATTTTGATGTTAACTCCCAAACCGCTGCGTAGAAGTCAACCAAACTTCACCCAATAGTGTATTTAATCACAATCTAGTAGTTACATTTGGAAATTTAGTTTTAGGACATTTGATTTGAGCGCAATCTTCAAACTTAATTAAAAAAAGTCATTTAAGCCTTTTCACAGTGAGATCTATGCGATATGGCCGAGAAATGTAATTTTGATGTTCACTCCCAAACCGCTGCGCAGAAGTCAACCAAACTTCACCCATTAGTGTATTGTATCACAATCTAGTAGTTACATGTAGAAATTTGGTTCTAGGACATTTGATTTGAGCGCAATTCTCAAACTTAGGTCAAAAAAGCCATTTAGGCTTTAAGCCTTTTCACAGTGAGATCTATGCGATATGGCCGAGAAATGTAATTTTGATGTTAACTCCTAAACCGCTGCGCAGAAGTCAACCAAACTTCACCCTATAGTGTATTGTATAACAATCTAGTAGTTACATTTGGAAATTTAGTTCTAGAACATTTAGTTTGAGCGCAATCATCAAACTTAGGTCAAAAAAGCCATTTAAGCCTTTTCACAGTGAGATCTATGCGATATGGCCGAGAAATGTAATTTTGATGTTAACTCCTAAACCGCTGCGCAGAAGTCAACCAAACTTCACCCAATAGTGTATTGTATAACAATCTAGTAGTTACATTTGGAAATTTAGTTTTAGGACATTTGGTTTGAGCGCAATCTTCAAACTTAATTAAAAAAAGTCATTTAAGCCTTTTCACAGTGAGATCTATGCGATATGGCCGAGAAATGTAATTTTGATGTTCACTCCCAAACCGCTGCGCAGAACTCAACCAAACTTCACCCATTAGTGTATTGTATCACAATCTAGTAGTTACATGTAGAAATTTGGTTCTAGGACATTTGATTTGAGCGCAATCCTCAAACTTAGGTCAAAAAAGCCATTTAAGCCTTTTCACAGTGAGATCTATGCGATATGGCCGAGAAATGTAATTTTGATGTTAACTCCCAAACCGCTGCGCAGAAGTCAACCAAACTTCACCCAATAGTGTATTGTATCACAATCCAGTAGTTACATGTGGAAATTTGGTTCTAGGACATTTGTTTTGAGCGCAATCCTCAAACTTAGGTCAAAAAAGCCATTTAAGCCTTTTCACAGTGAGATCTACGCGATATGGCTGAGAAATGTAATTTTGATATTAACTCCCAAACCGCTGCGCAGAAGTCAACCAAACTTCACCCAATAGTGTATTGTATCATAATCTAGTAGTTACATTTGGAAATTTCGTTCTAGGACATTTGGTTTGAGCGCAATCATCAAACTTAATTAAAAAAGCCATTTAAGCCTTTTCACAGTGAGATCTATGCGATATGGCCGAGAAATGTAATTTTGATGTTAACTCCCAAACCGCTGCGCAGAAGTCAACCAAACTTCACCCAATAGTGTATTGTATCACAATCTAGTAGTTACATGTGGAAATTTGGTTCTAGGACATTTGATTTGAGCGCAATCCTCAAACTTAGGTCAAAAAAGCCATTTAAGCCTTTTCACAGTGAGATCTATGCGATATGGCCGAGAAATGTAATTTTGATGTTAACTCCCAAACCGCTGCGCAGAAGTCAACCAAACTTCACCCAATAGTGTATTGTATCACAAGTTAGTAGTTACATGTGGAAATTTGGTTCTAGGACATTTGATTTGAGCGCAATTCTCAAACTTAGGTCAAAAAAGCCATTTAAGCCTTTTCACAGTGAGATCTATGCGATATGGCCGAGAAATGTAATTTTGATGTTAACTCCCAAACCGCTGCGCAGAAGTCAACCAAACTTCACCCAATAGTGTATTTAATCACAATCTAGTAGTTACATTTGGAAATTTAGTTTTAGGACATTTGATTTGAGCGCAATCTTCAAACTTAATTAAAAAAAAAGTCATTTAAGCCTTTTCACAGTGAGATCTATGCGATATGGCCGAGAAATGTAATTTTGATGTTCACTCCCAAACCGCTGCGCAGAAGTCAACCAAACTTCACCCATTAGTGTATTGTATCACAATCTAGTAGTTACATGTGGAAATTTGGTTCTAGGACATTTGATTTGAGCGCAATTCTCAAACTTAGGTCAAAAAAGCCATTTAAGCCTTTTCACAGTGAGATCTATGCGATATGGCCGAGAAATGTAATTTTGATGTTAACTCCTAAACCGCTGCGCAGAAGTCAACCAAACTTCACCCTATAGTGTATTTTATCACAATCTAGTAGTTACATTTGGAAATTTAGTTTTAGGACATTTGGTTTGAGCGCAATCTTCAAACTTTATTAAAAAAAGCCATTTAAGCCTTTTCACAGTGAGATCTATGCGATATGGCCGAGAAATGTAATTTTGATGTTCACTCCCAAACCGCTGCGCAGAACTCAACCAAACTTCACCCATTAGTGTATTGTATCACAATCTAGTAGTTACATGTAGAAATTTGGTTCTAGGACATTTGTTTTGAGCGCAATCCTCAAACTTAGGTCAAAAAAGCCATTTAAGCCTTTTCACAGTGAGATCTACGCGATATGGATGAGAAATGTAATTTAAATGTTAACTCCCAAACCGCTGCGCAGAAGTCAACCAAACTTCACCCAATAGTGTATTGTATCATAATCTAGTAGTTACATTTGGAAATTTCGTTCTAGGACATTTGGTTTGAGCGCAATCATCAAACTTAATTAAAAAAGTCATTTAAGCCTTTTCACAGTGTGATCTATGCGATATGGCCGAGAAATGTAATTTTTATGTTCACTCCCAAACCGCTGCGCAGAAGTCAACCAAACTTCACCCAATAGTGTATTGTATCATAATCTAGTAGTTACATTTGGAAATTTCGTTCTAGGACATTTGGTTTGAGCGCAATCATCAAACTTAATTAAAAAAGTCATTTAAGCCTTTTCACAGTGTGATCTATGCGATATGGCCGAGAAATGTAATTTTGATGTTAACTCCCAAACCGCTGCGTAGAAGTCAACCAAACTTCACCCAATAGTGTATTTAATCACAATCTAGTAGTTACATTTGGAAATTTAGTTTTAGGACATTTGATTTGAGCGCAATCTTCAAACTTAATTAAAAAAAGTCATTTAAGCCTTTTCACAGTGAGATCTATGCGATATGGCCGAGAAATGTAATTTTGATGTTCACTCCCAAACCGCTGCGCAGAAGTCAACCAAACTTCACCCATTAGTGTATTGTATCACAATCTAGTAGTTACATGTAGAAATTTGGTTCTAGGACATTTGATTTGAGCGCAATTCTCAAACTTAGGTCAAAAAAGCCATTTAGGCTTTAAGCCTTTTCACAGTGAGATCTATGCGATATGGCCGAGAAATGTAATTTTGATGTTAACTCCTAAACCGCTGCGCAGAAGTCAACCAAACTTCACCCTATAGTGTATTGTATAACAATCTAGTAGTTACATTTGGAAATTTAGTTCTAGAACATTTAGTTTGAGCGCAATCATCAAACTTAGGTCAAAAAAGCCATTTAAGCCTTTTCACAGTGAGATCTATGCGATATGGCCGAGAAATGTAATTTTGATGTTAACTCCTAAACCGCTGCGCAGAAGTCAACCAAACTTCACCCAATAGTGTATTGTATAACAATCTAGTAGTTACATTTGGAAATTTAGTTTTAGGACATTTGGTTTGAGCGCAATCTTCAAACTTAATTAAAAAAAGTCATTTAAGCCTTTTCACAGTGAGATCTATGCGATATGGCCGAGAAATGTAATTTTGATGTTCACTCCCAAACCGCTGCGCAGAACTCAACCAAACTTCACCCATTAGTGTATTGTATCACAATCTAGTAGTTACATGTAGAAATTTGGTTCTAGGACATTTGATTTGAGCGCAATCCTCAAACTTAGGTCAAAAAAGCCATTTAAGCCTTTTCACAGTGAGATCTATGCGATATGGCCGAGAAATGTAATTTTGATGTTAACTCCCAAACCGCTGCGCAGAAGTCAACCAAACTTCACCCAATAGTGTATTGTATCACAATCCAGTAGTTACATGTGGAAATTTGGTTCTAGGACATTTGTTTTGAGCGCAATCCTCAAACTTAGGTCAAAAAAGCCATTTAAGCCTTTTCACAGTGAGATCTACGCGATATGGCTGAGAAATGTAATTTTGATATTAACTCCCAAACCGCTGCGCAGAAGTCAACCAAACTTCACCCAATAGTGTATTGTATCATAATCTAGTAGTTACATTTGGAAATTTCGTTCTAGGACATTTGGTTTGAGCGCAATCATCAAACTTAATTAAAAAAGCCATTTAAGCCTTTTCACAGTGAGATCTATGCGATATGGCCGAGAAATGTAATTTTGATGTTAACTCCCAAACCGCTGCGCAGAAGTCAACCAAACTTCACCCAATAGTGTATTGTATCACAATCTAGTAGTTACATGTGGAAATTTGGTTCTAGGACATTTGATTTGAGCGCA
This sequence comes from Corythoichthys intestinalis, assembly GCF_030265065.1. NCBI lineage: Eukaryota > Metazoa > Chordata > Actinopteri > Syngnathiformes > Syngnathidae > Corythoichthys > Corythoichthys intestinalis. The sequence continues at coordinate 34,996,542 of NC_080407.1, forward strand.
ATCCTCAAACTTAGGTCAAAAAAGCCATTTAAGCCTTTTCACAGTGAGATCTATGCGATATGGCCGAGAAATGTAATTTTGATGTTAACTCCCAAACCGCTGCGCAGAAGTCAACCAAACTTCACCCAATAGTGTATTGTATCACAAGTTAGTAGTTACATGTGGAAATTTGGTTCTAGGACATTTGATTTGAGCGCAATTCTCAAACTTAGGTCAAAAAAGCCATTTAAGCCTTTTCACAGTGAGATCTATGCGATATGGCCGAGAAATGTAATTTTGATGTTAACTCCCAAACCGCTGCGCAGAAGTCAACCAAACTTCACCCAATAGTGTATTTAATCACAATCTAGTAGTTACATTTGGAAATTTAGTTTTAGGACATTTGATTTGAGCGCAATCTTCAAACTTAATTAAAAAAAAAGTCATTTAAGCCTTTTCACAGTGAGATCTATGCGATATGGCCGAGAAATGTAATTTTGATGTTCACTCCCAAACCGCTGCGCAGAAGTCAACCAAACTTCACCCATTAGTGTATTGTATCACAATCTAGTAGTTACATGTGGAAATTTGGTTCTAGGACATTTGATTTGAGCGCAATTATCAAACTTAGGTCAAAAAAGCCATTTAAGCCTTTTCACAGTGAGATCTATGCGATATGGCCGAGAAATGTAATTTTGATGTTAACTCCCAAACCGCTGCGCAGAAGTCAACCAAACTTCACCCAATAGTGTATTTTATCACAATCTAGTATTTACATTTGGAAATTTAGTTCTAGGACATTTGGTTTGAGCGCAATCTTCAAACTTAATTAAAAAAAGTCATTTAAGCCTTTTCACAGTGAGCTCTATGCGATATGGCCGAGAAATGTAATTTTGATGTTAACTCCCAAACCGCTGCGCAGAAGTCAACCAAACTTCACCCAATAGTGTATTGTATCACAATCTAGTAGTTACATTTGGAAATTTAGTTCTAGAACATTTAGTTTGAGCGCAATCATCAAACTTAGGTCAAAAAAGCCATTTAAGCCTTTTCACAGTGAGATCTATGCGATATGGCCGAGAAATGTAATTTTGATGTTAACTCCCAAACCGCTGCGCAGAAGTCAACCAAACTTCACCCAATAGTGTATTTTATCACAATCTAGTAGTTACATTTGGAAATTTAGTTTTAGGACATTTGATTTGAGCGCAATCCTCAAACTTAGGTCAAAAAAGCCATTTAAGCCTTTTCACAGTGAGATCTATGCGATATGGCCGAGAAATGTAATTTTGATGTTAACTCCCAAACCGCTGCGCAGAAGTCAACCAAACTTCACCCAATAGTGTATTGTATCACAAGTTAGTAGTTACATGTGGAAATTTGGTTCTAGGACATTTGATTTGAGCGCAATTCTCAAACTTAGGTCAAAAAAGCCATTTAAGCCTTTTCACAGTGAGATCTATGCGATATGGCCGAGAAATGTAATTTTGATGTTAACTCCCAAACCGCTGCGCAGAAGTCAACCAAACTTCACCCAATAGTGTATTTAATCACAATCTAGTAGTTACATTTGGAAATTTAGTTTTAGGACATTTGATTTGAGCGCAATCTTCAAACTTAATTAAAAAAAAAGTCATTTAAGCCTTTTCACAGTGAGATCTATGCGATATGGCCGAGAAATGTAATTTTGATGTTCACTCCCAAACCGCTGCGCAGAAGTCAACCAAAATTCACCCATTAGTGTATTGTATCACAATCTAGTAGTTACATGTGGAAATTTGGTTCTAGGACATTTGATTTGAGCGCAATTATCAAACTTAGGTCAAAAAAGCCATTTAAGCCTTTTCACAGTGAGATCTATGCGATATGGCCGAGAAATGTAATTTTGATGTTAACTCCCAAACCGCTGCGCAGAAGTCAACCAAACTTCACCCAATAGTGTATTTTATCACAATCTAGTATTTACATTTGGAAATTTAGTTCTAGGACATTTGGTTTGAGCGCAATCTTCAAACTTAATTAAAAAAAGTCATTTAAGCCTTTTCACAGTGAGCTCTATGCGATATGGCCGAGAAATGTAATTTTGATGTTAACTCCCAAACCGCTGCGCAGAAGTCAACCAAACTTCACCCAATAGTGTATTGTATCACAATCTAGTAGTTACATTTGGAAATTTAGTTCTAGAACATTTAGTTTGAGCGCAATCATCAAACTTAGGTCAAAAAAGCCATTTAAGCCTTTTCACAGTGAGATCTATGCGATATGGCCGAGAAATGTAATTTTGATGTTAACTCCCAAACCGCTGCGCAGAAGTCAACCAAACTTCACCCAATAGTGTATTGTATCACAATCTAGTAGTTACATTTGGAAATTTAGTTCTACAACATTTAGTTTGAGCGCAATCATCAAACTTAGGTCAAAAAAGCCATTTAAGCCTTTTCACAGTGAGATCTATGCGATATGGCCGAGAAATGTAATTTTGATGTTAACTCCCAAACCGCTGCGCAGAAGTCAACCAAACTTCACCCAATAGCGTATTTTATCACAATCTAGTAGTTACATTTGGAAATTTAGTTTTAGGACATTTGGTTTGAGCGCAATCTTCAAACTTAATTAAAAAAAGTCATTTAAACCTTTTCACAGTGAGATCTATGCGATATGGCCGAGAAATGTAATTTTGATGTTCACTCCCAAACCGCTGCGCAGAAGTCAACCAAACTTCACCCATTAGTGTATTGTATCACAATCTAGTAGTTACATGTGGAAATTTGGTTCTAGGACATTTGATTTGAGCGCAATCCTCAAACTTATGTCAAAAAAGCCATTTAAGCCTTTTCACAGTGAGATCTATGCGATATGGCCGAGAAATGTAATTTTGATGTTAACTCCCAAACCGCTGCGTAGAAGTCAACCAAACTTCACCCAATAGTGTATTTTATCACAATCTAGTAGTTACATTTGGAAATTTAGTTTTAGGACATTTGATTTGAGCGCAATCTTCAAACTTTATTAAAAAAAGTCATTTAAGCCTTTTCACAGTGAGATCTATGCGATATGGCCGAGAAATGTAATTTTGATGTTAACTCCCAAACCGCTGCGCAGAAGTCAACCAAACTTCACCCAATAGTGTATTGTATCACAATCTAGTAGTTACATGTGGAAATTTGGTTCTAGGACATTTGTTTTGAGCGCAATCCTCAAACTTAGGTCAAAAAAGCCATTTAAGCCTTTTCACAGTGAGATCTACGCGATATGGCTGAGAAATGTAATTTAAATGTTAACTCCCAAACCGCTGCGCAGAAGTCAACCAAACTTCACCCAATAGTGTATTGTATCATAATCTAGTAGTTACATTTGGAAATTTCGTTCTAGGACATTTGGTTTGAGCGCAATCATCAAACTTAATTATAAAAGTCATTTAAGCCTTTTCACAGTGTGATCTATGCGATATGGCCGAGAAATGTAATTTTTATGTTCACTCCCAAACCGCTGCGCAGAAGTCAACCAAACTTCACCCAATAGTGTATTGTATCACAATCTAGTAGTTACATGTGGAAATTTGGTTCTAGGACATTTGATTTGAGCGCAATCCTCAAACTTAGGTCAAAAAAGACATTTAAGCCTTTTCACAGTGAGATCTATGCGATATGGCCGAGAAATGTAATTTTGATGTTAACTCCCAAACCGCTGCGCAGAAGTCAACCAAACTTCACCCAATAGTGTATTGTATCACAATTTAGTAGTTACATGTGGAAATTTGGTTCTAGGACATTTGATTTGAGCGCAATTCTCAAACTTAGGTCAAAAAAGCCATTTAAGCCTTTTCACAGTGAGATCTATGCGATATGGCCGAGAAATGTAATTTTGATGTTAACTCCCAAACCGCTGCGTAGAAGTCAACCAAACTTCACCCAATAGTGTATTTAATCACAATCTAGTAGTTACATTTGGAAATTTAGTTTTAGGACATTTGATTTGAGCGCAATCTTCAAACTTAATTAAAAAAAGTCATTTAAGCCTTTTCACAGTGAGATCTATGCGATATGGCCGAGAAATGTAATTTTGATGTTCACTCCCAAACCGCTGCGCAGAAGTCAACCAAACTTCACCCATTAGTGTATTGCATCACAATCTAGTAGTTACATGTAGAAATTTGGTTCTAGGACATTTGATTTGAGCGCAATTCTCAAACTTAGGTCAAAAAAGCCATTTAGGCTTTAAGCCTTTTCACAGTGAGATCTATGCGATATGGCCGAGAAATGTAATTTTGATGTTAACTCCTAAACCGCTGCGCAGAAGTCAACCAAACTTCACCCTATAGTGTATTTTATCACAATCTAGTAGTTACATTTGGAAATTTAGTTTTAGGACATTTGGTTTGAGCGCAATCTTCAAACTTAATTAAAAAAAGTCATTTAAGCCTTTTCACAGTGAGATCTATGCGATATGGCCGAGAAATGTAATTTTGATGTTCACTCCCAAACCGCTGCGCAGAACTCAACCAAACTTCACCCATTAGTGTATTGTATCACAATCTAGTAGTTACATGTAGAAATTTGGTTCTAGGACATTTGATTTGAGCGCAATCCTCAAACTTAGGTCAAAAAAGCCATTTAAGCCTTTTCACAGTGAGATCTATGCGATATGGCCGAGAAATGTAATTTTGATGTTAACTCCCAAACCGCTGCGCAGAAGTCAACCAAACTTCACCCAATAGTGTATTGTATCACAATCTAGTAGTTACATGTGGAAATTTGGTTCTAGGACATTTGTTTTGAGCGCAATCCTCAAACTTAGGTCAAAAAAGCCATTTAAGCCTTTTCACAGTGAGATCTACGCGATATGGCTGAGAAATGTAATTTTGATATTAACTCCCAAACCGCTGCGCAGAAGTCAACCAAACTTCACCCAATAGTGTATTGTATCATAATCTAGTAGTTACATTTGGAAATTTCGTTCTAGGACATTTGGTTTGAGCGCAATCATCAAACTTAATTAAAAAAGTCATTTAAGCCTTTTCACAGTGTGATCTATGCGATATGGCCGAGAAATGTAATTTTGATGTTCACTCCCAAACCGCTGCGCAGAAGTCAACCAAACTTCACCCAATAGTGTATTGTATCACAATCTAGTAGTTACATGTGGAAATTTGGTTCTAGGACATTTGATTTGAGCGCAATCCTCAAACTTAGGTCAAAAAAGCCATTTAAGCCTTTTCACAGTGAGATCTATGCGATATGGCCGAGAAATGTAATTTTGATGTTAACTCCCAAACCGCTGCGCAGAAGTCAACCAAACTTCACCCAATAGTGTATTGTATCACAATTTAGTAGTTACATGTGGAAATTTGGTTCTAGGACATTTGATTTGAGCGCAATTCTCAAACTTAGGTCAAAAAAGCCATTTAAGCCTTTTCACAGTGAGATCTATGCGATATGGCCGAGAAATGTAATTTTGATGTTAACTCCCATACCGCTGCGCAGAAGTCAACCAAACTTCACCCAATAGTGTATTTAATCACAATCTAGTAGTTACATTTGGAAATTTAGTTTTAGGACATTTGATTTGAGCGCAATCTTCAAACTTAATTAAAAAAAAGTCATTTAAGCCTTTTCACAGTGAGATCTATGCGATATGGCCGAGAAATGTAATTTTGATGTTCACTCCCAAACCGCTGCGCAGAAGTCAACCAAACTTCACCCATTAGTGTATTGTATCACAATCTAGTAGTTACATGTAGAAATTTGGTTCTAGGACATTTGATTTGAGCGCAATTATCAAACTTAGGTCAAAAAAGCCATTTAAGCCTTTTCACAGTGAGATCTATGCGATATGGCCGAGAAATGTAATTTTGATGTTAACTCCCAAACCGCTGCGCAGAAGTCAACCAAACTTCACCCAATAGTGTATTTTATCACAATCTAGTATTTACATTTGGAAATTTAGTTCTAGGACATTTGGTTTGAGCGCAATCTTCAAACTTAATTAAAAAAAGTCATTTAAGCCTTTTCACAGTGAGCTCTATGCGATATGGCCGAGAAATGTAATTTTGATGTTAACTCCCAAACCGCTGCGCAGAAGTCAACCAAACTTCACCCAATAGTGTATTGTATCACAATCTAGTAGTTACATTTGGAAATTTAGTTCTAGAACATTTAGTTTGAGCGCAATCATCAAACTTAGGTCAAAAAAGCCATTTAAGCCTTTTCACAGTGAGATCTATGCGATATGGCCGAGAAATGTAATTTTGATGTTAACTCCCAAACCGCTGCGCAGAAGTCAACCAAACTTCACCCAATAGTGTATTTTATCACAATCTAGTAGTTACATTTGGAAATTTAGTTTTAGGACATTTGGTTTGAGCGCAATCTTCAAACTTAATTAAAAAAAGTCATTTAAGCCTTTTCACAGTGAGATCTATGCGATATGGCCGAGAAATGTAATTTTGATGTTCACTCCCAAACCGCTGCGCAGAAGTCAACCAAACTTCACCCATTAGTGTATTGCATCACAATCTAGTAGTTACATGTAGAAATTTGGTTCTAGGACATTTGATTTGAGCGCAATTCTCAAACTTAGGTCAAAAAAGCCATTTAGGCTTTAAGCCTTTTCACAGTGAGATCTATGCGATATGGCCGAGAAATGTAATTTTGATGTTAACTCCTAAACCGCTGCGCAGAAGTCAACCAAACTTCACCCTATAGTGTATTTTATCACAATCTAGTAGTTACATTTGGAAATTTAGTTTTAGGACATTTGGTTTGAGCGCAATCTTCAAACTTAATTAAAAAAAAGTCATTTAAGCCTTTTCACAGTGAGATCTATGCGATATGGCCGAGAAATGTAATTTTGATGTTCACTCCCAAACCGCTGCGCAGAACTCAACCAAACTTCACCCATTAGTGTATTGTATCACAATCTAGTAGTTACATGTAGAAATTTGGTTCTAGGACATTTGATTTGAGCGCAATCCTCAAACTTAGGTCAAAAAAGCCATTTAAGCCTTTTCACAGTGAGATTTATGCGATATGGCCGAGAAATGTAATTTTGATGTTAACTCCCAAACCGCTGCGCAGAAGTCAACCAAACTTCACCCAATAGTGTATTGTATCACAATCTAGTAGTTACATGTGGAAATTTGGTTCTAGGACATTTGTTTTGAGCGCAATCCTCAAACTTAGGTCAAAAAAGCCATTTAAGCCTTTTCACAGTGAGATCTACGCGATATGGCTGAGAAATGTAATTTTGATGTTAACTCCCAAACCGCTGCGCAGAAGTCAACCAAACTTCACCCAATAGTGTATTGTATCATAATCTAGTAGTTACATTTGGAAATTTCGTTCTAGGACATTTGGTTTGAGCGCAATCATCAAACTTAATTAAAAAAGTCATTTAAGCCTTTTCACAGTGTGATCTATGCGATATGGCCGAGAAATGTAATTTTGATGTTCACTCCCAAACCGCTGCGCAGAAGTCAACCAAACTTCACCCAATAGTGTATTGTATCACAATCTAGTAGTTACATGTGGAAATTTGGTTCTAGGACATTTGATTTGAGCGCAATCCTCAAACTTAGGTCAAAAAAGCCATTTAAGCCTTTTCACAGTGAGATCTATGCGATATGGCCGAGAAATGTAATTTTGATGTTAACTCCCAAACCGCTGCGCAGAAGTCAACCAAACTTCACCCAATAGTGTATTTAATCACAATCTAGTAGTTACATTTGGAAATTTAGTTTTAGGACATTTGATTTGAGCGCAATCTTCAAACTTAATTAAAAAAAGTCATTTAAGCCTTTTCACAGTGAGATCTATGCGATATGGCCGAGAAATGTAATTTTGATGTTCACTCCCAAACCGCTGCGCAGAAGTCAACCAAACTTCACCCATTAGTGTATTGTATCACAATCTAGTAGTTACATGTGGAAATTTGGTTCTAGGACATTTGATTTGAGCGCAATTATCAAACTTAGGTCAAAAAAGCCATTTAAGCCTTTTCACAGTGAGATCTATGCGATATGGCCGAGAAATGTAATTTTGATGTTAACTCCCAAACCGCTGCGCAGAAGTCAACCAAACTTCACCCAATAGTGTATTTTATCACAATCTAGTATTTACATTTGGAAATTTAGTTTTAGGACATTTGATTTGAGCGCAATCTTCAAACTTAATTAAAAAAAGTCATTTAAGCCTTTTCACAGTGAGATCTATGCGATATGGCCGAGAAATGTAATTTTGATGTTCACTCCCAAACCGCTGCGCAGAAGTCAACCAAACTTCACCCATTAGTGTATTGTATCACAATCTAGTAGTTACATGTAGAAATTTGGTTCTAGGACATTTAGTTTGAGCGCAATTCTCAAACTTAGGTCAAAAAAGCCATTTAAACCTTTTCACAGTGAGATCTATGCGATATGGCCGAGAAATGTAATTTTGATGTTAACTCCCAAACCGCTGCGCAGAAGTCAACCAAACTTCACCCAATAGTGTATTTTATCACAATCTAGTAGTTACATTTGGAAATTTAGTTTTAGGACATTTCGTTTGAGCGCAATCTTCAAACTTAATTAAAAAAAGTCATTTAAGCCTTTTCACAGTGAGATCTATGCGATATGGCCGAGAAATGTAATTTTGATGTTCACTCCCAAACCGCTGCGCAGAAGTCAACCAAACTTCACCCATTAGTGTATTGTATCACAATCTAGTAGTTACATGTGGAAATTTGGTTCTAGGACATTTGATTTGAGCGCAATCCTCAAACTTAGGTCAAAAAAGCCATTTAAGCCTTTTCACAGTGAGATCTATGCGATATGGCCGAGAAATGTAATTTTGATGTTAACTCCCAAACCGCTGCGCAGAAGTAAACCAAACTTCACCCAATAGTGTATTTTATCATAATCTAGTAGTTATATTTGGAAATTTAGTTCTAGGACATTTGGTTTGAGCGCAATCTTCAAACTTAATTAAAAAAAGTCATTTAAGCCTTTTCACAGTGAGCTCTATGCGATATGGCCGAGAAATGTAATTTTGATGTTAACTCCCAAACCGCTGCGCAGAAGTCAACCAAACTTCACCCAATAGTGTATTGTATCACAATCTAGTAGTTACATTTGGAAATTTAGTTCTAGAACATTTAGTTTGAGCGCAATCATCAAACTTAGGTCAAAAAAGCCATTTAAGCCTTTTCACAGTGAGATCTATGCGATATGGCCGAGAAATGTAATTTTGATGTTAACTCCCAAACCGCTGCGCAGAAGTCAACCAAACTTCACCCAATAGTGTATTTTATCACAATCTAGTAGTTACATTTGGAAATTTAGTTTTAGGACATTTGGTTTGAGCGCAATCTTCAAACTTAATTAAAAAAAGTCATTTAAACCTTTTCACAGTGAGATCTATGCGATATGGCCGAGAAATGTCATTTTGATGTTCACTCCCAAACCGCTGCGCAGAAGTCTACCAAACTTCACCCATTAGTGTATTGTATCAATATCTAGTAGTTACATGTGGAAATTTGGTTCTAGGACATTTGATTTGAGCGCAATCTTCAAACTTTATTAAAAAAAGTCATTTAAGCCTTTTCACAGTGAGATCTATGCGATATGGCCGAGAAATGTAATTTTGATGTTAACTCCCAAACCGCTGCGCAGAAGTCAACCAAACTTCACCCAATAGTGTATTGTATCACAATTTAGTAGTTACATGTGGAAATTTGGTTCTAGGACATTTGATTTGAGCGCAATTCTCAAACTTAGGTCAAAAAAGCCATTTAAGCCTTTTCACAGTGAGATCTATGCGATATGGCCGAGAAATGTAATTTTGATGTTAACTCCCATACCGCTGCGCAGAAGTCAACCAAACTTCACCCAATAGTGTATTTAATCACAATCTAGTAGTTACATTTGGAAATTTAGTTTTAGGACATTTGATTTGAGCGCAATCTTCAAACTTAATTAAAAAAAAGTCATTTAAGCCTTTTCACAGTGAGATCTATGCGATATGGCCGAGAAATGTAATTTTGATGTTCACTCCCAAACCGCTGCGCAGAAGTCAACCAAACTTCACCCATTAGTGTATTGTATCACAATCTAGTAGTTACATGTAGAAATTTGGTTCTAGGACATTTGATTTGAGCGCAATTATCAAACTTAGGTCAAAAAAGCCATTTAAGCCTTTTCACAGTGAGATCTATGCGATATGGCCGAGAAATGTAATTTTGATGTTAACTCCCAAACCGCTGCGCAGAAGTCAACCAAACTTCACCCAATAGTGTATTTTATCACAATCTAGTATTTACATTTGGAAATTTAGTTCTAGGACATTTGGTTTGAGCGCAATCTTCAAACTTAATTAAAAAAAAGTCCCATCAAAATCTCTTTATTTTCCAAAATTTCACACTAGTTGTGCATGGATTTCCAGTTCAAAAAGGAAAAGACAAAATGTGATGAAAAGCGGGACTGACATCCAACACCCACACAAATAAATAAAAGAATAATCATAATAATAAAATAAAATGAAAACAAAACAAAAACAAACAAAAAAACCCCCAAGAAACAAAAAGAAAACCAACAAAAATAAACCATTAAATTAATCCCCGTCACTGCCAGTGAACTTCGTGACCATTGAACATTGAGTTTTACTAATAGTTTTGGATAATAAATATCAATACACTAAAGAAAAGAGTTGCCAGATTGTGGAATGCCAAGGGCTTAAGAGGCCTGACAAATGTTTAAAAATGGTCCCCAGGCACGTAAGAATCTACCATTAGAATAATGGAGAGAATATCTGATCTTTTCAATTTTCAAGCATGTCATTAAGGCCGTCAGCCATTCGGTATGTGTGGGAGGGAGGGGGTCCACCCACCTTAGAAGGACCGACCTACGAGCTAGGAGGGAGGCAAACGCTAGAGTGCGGCGCTGTTCAGAAGATAGTCTTGAGTCCTCTGTAACTCCAAATAAGCCAATAAGGGGGTTCGGTTCCACCCTCACTGTTAAAATCTGTGAGAGGGAATGAAAAATCTCTGTCCAGAATTTGCCAAGTTTAGGACAAGTCCAAAACATATGAAAGAGTGAGCCGTCTGAGATATTGCATTTGGTACAAAGTGGGCTAATGTCAGGATAAAAAGTGGCCAGTTTGGTTTTGGAGATGTGAGCTCTGTGGACCACTTTGAATTGGATTAAATTATGACGAGCACACAGAGATGAGGAGTTGACTCGTTTTAAGATGGATAACCATGTTTCCTCAGAAAAGGGGGTACCAAGGTCTTCCTCCCATTCTGCCCTGACTCTATCCATAGATGCAGTCTTCAGGGCCAACATCATGCTACAAAAAACAGAGACATACCTCCTCTGGTTTGGATTTGTGGAAAGAACTATGTCAACAATAGTCTTGTCAGAGCTTAGCGTGGTGGGTAAGTTAGAAAGTATAAAATGTCGAATTTGTAGATAACGGAAAAAATTTGACTGTGGAAGTGCAAATTTGTTGCGTAATTGTTGAAATGTTGCCAAATTATTACCAATAAATAAATCTTTAAAGTGTTCTATTCCCCTCTGACTCCACTCTTTGAAGGCGGGGTCATTGAGTGAAGGTTTGAAAAAATGATTATGTAATATTGGGCTTGATGGTGAGAAGTCATGTAAAGCGAAAAACTTTCGGAACTGAGACCAGATCCTCACTGAGTGTTTGACTACTGGATTCTTTAAAGATCTGGTTGAGAGTGGAAGAGAGGAGCCAATCAGTGCAGCCAGGGATACATTGTCCGCTGATCTCATCTCCATTGCCACCCAGTCAGGAGGATCTGGGCGATTATGAAAGTGAGACCAGAATGTGAGACACCGCAGGTTGGCCGCCCAATAATAAAAACGGAAATTAGGCAAAGCGAGACCACCGGCAGCCCTCGTCTTTTGTAGGTGAGTTTTATTAAGACGAGCCCTTTTTCCTTTCCAGATATAAGAAGAGATAATCGAATCCAGATGATCGAAAAAGGTTTTGGGAATAAAAATTGGTAATGCCTGAAATAAGTACAAGAATTTTGGTAAAATGGTCATTTTAATGGAATTTATTCGCCCAATGAGGGACATAGAGAGTGGTGACCATTGTGTAAGTGTTTGTTTGATTTGAGTTACCAAATTTAAAAAGTTCTCTTTAAAAAGGTCTTTGTGCTTCCGGGTCATCGTGATGCCTAAGTAGGAAACTTTGAGAGTTTCAATTTTAAATGGAAAATTAGTGAAGCCTGAAGCAGATATAATATTGCCAATTGGAAACAGTTCACTTTTTTCAAAGTTTATTTTATACCCAGATAGTTGACTGAAGTTATTAAGTAGTGATAGAGCCGAATGGAGAGAAGTGATCGGGTTTGAGACAAGGAGCATAAGGTCGTCTGCATACATCGAGACCTTATGTTCAATGCCGCCTCTCCATATACCCGTGATGTCATCGCGGCTACGGATGGCGATGGCGAGAGGTTCAATAACCAGGTCAAATAGCATGGGGCTGAGAGGACACCCCTGGCGGGTACCACGCTGCAGTCTGAATGGATTAGACAACTGGGAGTTGGTTCGGATAGAGGCTGTAGGATGAGAATATAGCAGTTTAATCCACGCTATGAAATTTGGCCCAAAACCGAATTTCTCCAGCACTGCCCACAGGTAGACCCACTCCACGCGATCAAATGCCTTTTCAGCATCAATAGAGACTATACATTCAGGCGTGTCATCAGGAGTAGAATAGATAATATTTAATAGTCGACGTATATTGGAGAATGAGTGCCTACCCTTTATAAAACCAGTTTGGTCCTCAGATATGATAGTCGGAAGGATGTTTTCTAGTCTGCGAGCGAGAACTTTAGCTAGAATTTTTGCATCAGTGTTAATAAGCGAAATGGGCCTATAGGAGGCGCAATGTGTGTGATCTTTGCCTGTTTTGGCGATTAGGGTAATACAGGCTTCAGAAAATGTTTTAGGAAGGGAGCCTTGCCTAAATGATTCGCAGAGCACAGAACAAAGTTGTGGAGACAAAAGTAAAGAGAACTTTTTAAAGAACTCAGATGGGAAACCATCGGGGCCTGGACTGCTGCCTGACTGCATTGAAGAGATAGCTGAAGCTATTTCAGCCTGTGTTATGGGCTCATCAAGTCTCTTACCATGGTCTGGTTGGAGTTTGGGAACATTGAGACTGTTTAGAAAGCTGTATATGGCATTCGGATCGGGAGGAGATTCTGAGGAATAGAGATTTGAATAGAAGTCCCTGAAAGCATCATTAATTTGAGTACGGTCCCTGGTGATTTCACCATTTTGTGTATGAATTTTAATTATGTCTTGTTTCGCAGAGGAACCCCTCAGCTGGTTTGCAAGCAGTTTGTCGGCTTTGTCTCCGTGGGCATAAAATGTGGCTTTATTTTTTAGGAGCAAATATTCTACTGAATGGGTGGTAAGTAGGTCAAATTTAGTTTGGAGCTGTAAACGTTCTTTATAAAGATTTTGATTTTTAGTTAGCGCATATTGTTTGTCAATTTCCCCAATTTGATGAGCTAGATCTGAACGCTCTTTGTTAGCTTTACTTTTCATTTGAGCCGTGTAAGATATAATTTGTCCCCTGAGGTAGGCCTTAAGGGCATCCCATACAATCAAACTGGAGATCTCGGGGGATATGTTAGTGGATAAGAAAAAGGTTATTTCATTTTTTATAAACTCTACAAATTTGTCATCCGACAGAAGAGTGGAATTAAAGCGCCACTGTCTGCTCCTTCGGGGGAGATTTGGGAGGGAGATGGCCATGGAGACAGGCGCGTGGTCTGAAATGACAATACTATGGTAATCACAGGAGCGGATAAGGGGCAGGAGTCTATGGTCAAGTAAAAAATAGTCTATGCGTGAATATGTATGGTGGACATGTGAAAAAAAGGAATATTCCTTTTCCTGAGGATGTAGAGAGCGCCACACATCACAAACACCATACTGTATGAGGAAGGCCTGAATGAGATTGGCTGATTTACTCAGCATGCCGGGGTTGGTGGAGGACCGGTCTAAGAGTGGATCCAGCCAGCAGTTCAAATCACCTCCGAAGACGAGAGAGTGTGTATTTAAGTCTGGAAGTAATGAAAATAGGCGCTCAAAAAAGGTTGGTTCGTCCACATTGGGGGCATAAACATTAACGAGGACCACCATTGTGTTGTATAATTTCCCAGTCACAATAACGTACCGGCCAAATTTATCAGAAGTCACATTATGAGGCTCAAAGGTGATATTTGGAGAGATTAAAATTGAAACTCCTCTGGCCTTGGCCTGAAAGGAGGAGTGGAATGCCCCTCCCCCCCAACCCGTCAGGAGACGCCTGCTGTCTGAGCTGCGAATGTGTGTTTCTTGCAGAAAAGCAATATCTGCTTTGAGCTGTTTTAAATGTGAAAAAATCTTTCTCCTCTTCACTGGGTGGTTCAGGCCCCTGACATTCCAACTGACAAAGTTCACACAACTATCCACAAGCAATAGAAAAAGTGAAGAATGTGAAATTAACTAAATGGCAGGTCAAAGAAAAATAGATATATGTATGTACATTTGATTCCCCAGCTGGTGGCAGTGACCACCTCCCCATCCCTCCCAAGAAAGCTGCCAAAAAAAAGAGCAGCAAGCTCTTAAACCCAAACATAACTTTAAATCTTCCTGTCTCAACAAAGTTAATCCTCCGGTATTGAACATTGGAATAGTAAAAATAAAACATCCCTTTAGACAACATTGGAATGTCAATCAGTCCTGAAAGACTTGTCAGATTATATTTAAATTAAATTGAATTAAATACGGAACCAATTTAAAAAAGAACAACTGAGTGTAAATCAGTGCACACTGACATGTCTACAGTCTTAAAGTTTCAAATGAGCTGGCTCCACGATAGCTGTCACTCCGAATGCAAACGTAAAAAGAAAAAAAACGGATATATGTATGGCGCACGCACCCACACACATACAGGATTATTATTATTATTTATTTATTATTTTATTATTGTTATATATATTTTTTATAAAATAAGAAGAGTTACGGTAAGCGCGCTCCAAGCGTGTTCTGCATGGCTCAGCCGCGGTGCTGTAATAAAGTGGCTCTCATCCAGACATGTTGAAGAAGGTGTTTATGAATTCTCACGTAATTTGGGAAGGCCGTCGATGTACTTCTGTGCCTCCTCCACTGAGCTGATCCATTTCCTGGCTCCCCCAGCCAGCGTGAGCCGTAGTCGGGCTGGGTACAGCAGCGCGGGCTTCAGACCCCGCTTGTACAACTCCGCCATGACGTCTCGATACTCCGTGCGCTTGTTGGCCACATCGGGACTGTAATCCTCCACCACTCGGATCTTGTGGCCGCGGTAGTTGAGCATCCCTCTCCGACGCGACTCCCTGATGAGCAGGTCCTTGGTCTGGTAGCGGTGGAGACGGACGATCACCGGCCGCGGTCGCTGTCCGGGAGCCGGTTTAGCCGCTAGAGTTCGGTGGGCTCTGTCGATGTCGGGCTTGGAAGGCAGCGTCTCAGAGCCGAAAACCTCCAGCAGCAGGTCCGCAAAAAACTCGGAGGGGCGGCCGCTCTCGATGGACTCAGGGATCCCCAGGATACGGATGTTTTGCCGGCGGCTTCGTCCCTCCAAGTCAGTTACTTTTGCCTTCAACTTGGCGTTGTCGATGCTCAGCGCGGCACACCTATCCTCAAGGTCGTTAACTCGCTGGCTCAGGTCGTCCGCGGCGAGTTCCAGTGAGGACACACGTTGGTCGTGGTCATCCACAGTCTGTCTCAGCGTGTCGAGCTTTGAGTCCAGTTGGTTGAAAGAGCTTTTGAACTCAGCCGCGATTTCCTCGCGGTGTTGTTCAAGTAGCGTCGAGATCGCGTCAAATGTTAAGCTAGGGTTAGCTTCTTCTCTCCTGCTCGATTTACTGCCTTTGGAAGACATTGGAAAGTTGATTTTGCCGTTTAGAGCGATGTCAAGCAAAATAAACGAATGACTTAAGTTCGAATGAGCAGAGTCGAGGGCGATGTTGTTAATGAAAGGGTAAATTAACCGGAGAGCACGTGCTGCGCAGCTACTCCATCTATCTCCGGATGTTAACTCCCAAACCGCTGCGCAGAAGTCAACCAAACTTCACCCAATAGTGTATTGTATCACAATCTAGTAGTTACATTTGGAAATTTAGTTCTAGAACATTTAGTTTGAGCGCAATTATCAAACTTAGGTCAAAAAAGCCATTTAAGCCTTTTCACAGTGAGATCTATGCGATATGGCCGAGAAATGTAATTTTGATGTTAACTCCCAAACCGCTGCGCAGAAGTCAACCAAACTTCACCCAATAGTGTATTTTATCACAATCTAGTATTTACATTTGGAAATTTAGTTCTAGGACATTTGGTTTGAGCGCAATCTTCAAACTTAATTAAAAAAAGTCATTTAAGCCTTTTCACAGTGAGCTCTATGCGATATGGCCGAGAAATGTAATTTTGATGTTAACTCCCAAACCGCTGCGCAGAAGTCAACCAAACTTCACCCAATAGTGTATTGTATCACAATCTAGTAGTTACATTTGGAAATTTAGTTCTAGAACATTTAGTTTGAGCGCAATCATCAAACTTAGGTCAAAAAAGCCATTTAAGCCTTTTCACAGTGAGATCTATGCGATATGGCCGAGAAATGTAATTTTGATGTTAACTCCCAAACCGCTGCGCAGAAGTCAACCAAACTTCACCCAATAGTGTATTTTATCACAATCTAGTAGTTACATTTGGAAATTTAGTTTTAGGACATTTGGTTTGAGCGCAATCTTCAAACTTAATTAAAAAAAGTCATTTAAACCTTTTCACAGTGAGATCTATGCGATATGGCCGAGAAATGTAATTTTGATGTTCACTCCCAAACCGCTGCGCAGAAGTCAACCAAACTTCACCCATTAGTGTATTGTATCACAATCTAGTAGTTACATGTGGAAATTTGGTTCTAGGACATTTGATTTGAGCGCAATCCTCAAACTTATGTCAAAAAAGCCATTTAAGCCTTTTCACAGTGAGATCTATGCGATATGGCCGAGAAATGTAATTTTGATGTTAACTCCCAAACCGCTGCGTAGAAGTCAACCAAACTTCACCCAATAGTGTATTTTATCACAATCTAGTAGTTACATTTGGAAATTTAGTTTTAGGACATTTGATTTGAGCGCAATCTTCAAACTTAATTAAAAAAAGTCATTTAAGCCTTTTCACAGTGAGATCTATGCGATATGGCCGAGAAATGTAATTTTGATGTTCACTCCCAAACCGCTGCGCAGAAGTCAACCAAACTTCACCCATTAGTGTATTGTATCACAATCTAGTAGTTACATGTAGAAATTTGGTTCTAGGACATTTGATTTGAGCGCAATTCTCAAACTTAGGTCAAAAAAGCCATTTAAGCCTTTTCACAGTGAGATCTATGCGATATGGCCGAGAAATGTAATTTTGATGTTAACTCCTAAACCGCTGCGCAGAAGTCAACCAAACTTCACCCTATAGTGTATTTTATCACAATCTAGTAGTTACATTTGGAAATTTAGTTTTAGGACATTTGGTTTGAGCGCAATCTTCAAACTTTATTAAAAAAAGTCATTTAAGCCTTTTCACAGTGAGATCTATGCGATATGGCCGAGAAATGTAATTTTGATGTTCACTCCCAAACCGCTGCGCAGAAGTCAACCAAACTTCACCCATTAGTGTATTGTATCACAATCTAGTAGTTACATGTGGAAATTTGGTTCTAGGACATTTGATTTGAGCGCAATCCTCAAACTTATGTCAAAAAAGCCATTTAAGCCTTTTCACAGTGAGATCTATGCGATATGGCCGAGAAATGTAATTTTGATGTTAACTCCCAAACCGCTGCGCAGAACTCAACCAAACTTCACCCATTAGTGTATTGTATCACAATCTAGTAGTTACATTTGGAAATTTCGTTCTAGGACATTTGGTTTGAGCGCAATCATCAAACTTAATTAAAAAAGTCATTTAAGCCTTTTCACAGTGTGATCTATGCGATATGGCCGAGAAATGTAATTTTGATGTTCACTCCCAAACCGCTGCGCAGAAGTCAACCAAACTTCACCCAATAGTGTATTGTATCACAATCTAGTAGTTACATGTGGAAATTTGGTTCTAGGACATTTGATTTGAGCGCAATCCTCAAACTTAGGTCAAAAAAGCCATTTAAGCCTTTTCACAGTGAGATCTATGCGATATGGCCGAGAAATGTAATTTTGATGTTAACTCCCAAACCGCTGCGCAGAAGTCAACCAAACTTCACCCAATAGTGTATTGTATCACAATTTAGTAGTTACATGTGGAAATTTGGTTCTAGGACATTTGATTTGAGCGCAATTCTCAAACTTAGGTCAAAAAAGCCATTTAAGCCTTTTCACAGTGAGATCTATGCGATATGGCCGAGAAATGTAATTTTGATGTTAACTCCCAAACCGCTGCGTAGAAGTAAACCAAACTTCACCCAATAGTGTATTTTATCATAATCTAGTAGTTACATTTGGAAATTTAGTTCTAGGACATTTGGTTTGAGCGCAATCTTCAAACTTAATTAAAAAAAGTCATTTAAGCCTTTTCACAGTGAGCTCTATGCGATATGGCCGAGAAATGTAATTTTGATGTTAACTCCCAAACCGCTGCGCAGAAGTCAACCAAACTTCACCCAATAGTGTATTGTATCACAATCTAGTAGTTACATTTGGAAATTTAGTTCTAGAACATTTAGTTTGAGCGCAATCATCAAACTTAGGTCAAAAAAGCCATTTAAGCCTTTTCACAGTGAGATCTATGCGATATGGCCGAGAAATGTAATTTTGATGTTAACTCCCAAACCGCTGCGCAGAAGTCAACCAAACTTCACCCAATAGTGTATTTTATCACAATCTAGTAGTTACATTTGGAAATTTAGTTTTAGGACATTTGGTTTGAGCGCAATCTTCAAACTTAATTAAAAAAAGTCATTTAAACCTTTTCACAGTGAGATCTATGCGATATGGCCGAGAAATGTCATTTTGATGTTCACTCCCAAACCGCTGCGCAGAAGTCAACCAAACTTCACCCATTAGTGTATTGTATCACAATCTAGTAGTTACATGTAGAAATTTGGTTCTAGGACATTTGATTTGAGCGCAATTCTCAAACTTAGGTCAAAAAAGCCATTTAAGCCTTTTCACAGTGAGATCTATGCGATATGGCCGAGAAATGTAATTTTGATGTTAACTCCCAAACCGCTGCGTAGAAGTCAACCAAACTTCACCCAATAGTGTATTTAATCACAATCTAGTAGTTACATTTGGAAATTTAGTTTTAGGACATTTGATTTGAGCGCAATCTTCAAACTTAATTAAAAAAAGTCATTTAAGCCTTTTCACAGTGAGATCTATGCGATATGGCCGAGAAATGTAATTTTGATGTTCACTCCCAAACCGCTGCGCAGAAGTCAACCAAACTTCACCCATTAGTGTATTGTATCACAATCTAGTAGTTACATGTAGAAATTTGGTTCTAGGACATTTGATTTGAGCGCAATCCTCAAACTTAGGTCAAAAAAGCCATTTAAGCCTTTTCACAGTGAGATCTATGCGATATGGCCGAGAAATGTAATTTTGATGTTAACTCCCAAACCGCTGCGCAGAAGTCAACCAAACTTCACCCAATAGTGTATTGTATCACAATCTAGTAGTTACATGTGGAAATTTGGTTCTAGGACATTTGTTTTGAGCGCAATCCTCAAACTTAGGTCAAAAAAGCCATTTAAGCCTTTTCACAGTGAGATCTACGCGATATGGCTGAGAAATGTAATTTTGATGTTAACTCCCAAACCGCTGCGCAGAAGTCAACCAAACTTCACCCAATAGTGTATTGTATCATAATCTAGTAGTTACATTTGGAAATTTCGTTCTAGGACATTTGGTTTGAGCGCAATCATCAAACTTAATTAAAAAAGTCATTTAAGCCTTTTCATAGTGTGATCTATGCGATATGGCCGAGAAATGTAATTTTGATGTTCACTCCCAAACCGCTGCGCAGAAGTCAACCAAACTTCACCCAATAGTGTATTGTATCACAATCTAGTAGTTACATGTGGAAATTTGGTTCTAGGACATTTGATTTGAGCGCAATCCTCAAACTTAGGTCAAAAAAGCCATTTAAGCCTTTTCACAGTGAGATCTATGCGATATGGCCGAGAAATGTAATTTTGATGTTAACTCCCAAACCGCTGCGCAGAAGTCAACCAAACTTCACCCAATAGTGTATTGTATCACAATTTAGTAATTACATGTGGAAATTTGGTTCTAGGACATTTGATTTGAGCGCAATTCTCAAACTTAGGTCAAAAAAGCCATTTAAGCCTTTTCACAGTGAGATCTATGCGATATGGCCGAGAAATGTAATTTTGATGTTAACTCCCAAACCGCTGCGCAGAAGTCAACCAAACTTCACCCAATAGTGTATTTAATCACAATCTAGTAGTTACATTTGGAAATTTAGTTTTAGGACATTTGATTTGAGCGCAATCTTCAAACTTAATTAAAAAAAGTCATTTAAGCCTTTTCACAGTGAGATCTATGCGATATGGCCGAGAAATGTAATTTTGATGTTCACTCCCAAACCGCTGCGCAGAAGTCAACCAAACTTCACCCATTAGTGTATTGTATCACAATCTAGTAGTTACATGTGGAAATTTGGTTCTAGGACATTTGATTTGAGCGCAATACTCAAACTTAGGTCAAAAAAGCCATTTAAGCCTTTTCACAGTGAGATCTATGCGATATGGCCGAGAAATGTAATTTTGATGTTAACTCCCAAACCGCTGCGCAGAAGTCAACCAAACTTCACCCAATAGTGTATTGTATCACAATCTAGTAGTTACATGTGGAAATTTGGTTCTAGGACATTTGTTTTGAGCGCAATCCTCAAACTTAGGTCAAAAAAGCCATTTAAGCCTTTTCACAGTGAGATCTACGCGATATGGCTGAGAAATGTAATTTTGATGTTAACTCCCAAACCGCTGCGCAGAAGTCAACCAAACTTCACCCAATAGTGTATTGTATCATAATCTAGTAGTTACATTTGGAAATTTCGTTCTAGGACATTTGGTTTGAGCGCAATCATCAAACTTAATTAAAAAAGTCATTTAAGCCTTTTCACAGTGTGATCTATGCGATATGGCCGAGAAATGTAATTTTGATGTTCACTCCCAAACCGCTGCGCAGAAGCCAACCAAACTTCACCCAATAGTGTATTGTATCACAATCTAGTAGTTACATGTGGAAATTTGGTTCTAGGACATTTGATTTGAGCGCAATCCTCAAACTTAGGTCAAAAAAGCCATTTAAGCCTTTTCACAGTGAGATCTATGCGATATGGCCGAGAAATGTAATTTTGATGTTAACTCCCAAACCGCTGCGCAGAAGTCAACCAAACTTCACCCAATAGTGTATTGTATCACAATTTAGTAGTTACATGTGGAAATTTGGTTCTAGGACATTTGATTTGAGCGCAATTCTCAAACTTAGGTCAAAAAAGCCATTTAAGCCTTTTCACAGTGAGATCTATGCGATATGGCCGAGAAATGTAATTTTGATGTTAACTCCCAAACCGCTGCGCAGAAGTCAACCAAACTTCACCCAATAGTGTATTTAATCACAATCTAGTAGTTACATTTGGAAATTTAGTTTTAGGACATTTGATTTGAGCGCAATCTTCAAACTTAATTAAAAAAAGTCATTTAAGCCTTTTCACAGTGAGATCTATGCGATATGGCCGAGAAATGTAATTTTGATGTTCACTCCCAAACCGCTGCGCAGAAGTCAACCAAACTTCACCCATTAGTGTATTGTATCACAATCTAGTAGTTACATGTGGAAATTTGGTTCTAGGACATTTGATTTGAGCGCAATACTCAAACTTAGGTCAAAAAAGCCATTTAAGCCTTTTCACAGTGAGATCTATGCGATATGGCCGAGAAATGTAATTTTGATGTTAACTCCCAAACCGCTGCGCAGAAGTCAACCAAACTTCACCCAATAGTGTATTTTATCACAATCTAGTATTTACATTTGGAAATTTAGTTTTAGGACATTTGATTTGAGCGCAATCTTCAAACTTAATTAAAAAAAGTCATTTAAGCCTTTTCACAGTGAGATCTATGCGATATGGCCGAGAAATGTAATTTTGATGTTCACTCCCAAACCGCTGCGCAGAAGTCAACCAAACTTCACCCATTAGTGTATTGTATCACAATCTAGTAGTTACATGTAGAAATTTGGTTCTAGGACATTTGATTTGAGCGCAATTCTCAAACTTAGGTCAAAAAAGCCATTTAAGCCTTTTCACAGTGAGATCTATGCGATATGGCCGAGAAATGTAATTTTGATGTTAACTCCCAAACCGCTGCGCAGAAGTCAACCAAACTTCACCCAATAGTGTATTTTATCACAATCTAGTAGTTAAATTTGGAAATTTAGTTTTAGGACATTTGGTTTGAGCGCAATCTTCAAACTTAATTAAAAAAAAGTCATTTAAGCCTTTTCACAGTGAGATCTATGCGATATGGCCGAGAAATGTAATTTTGATGTTCACTCCCAAACCGCTGCGCAGAACTCAACCAAACTTCACCCATTAGTGTATTGTATCACAATCTAGTAGTTACATGTGGAAATTTGGTTCTAGGACATTTGATTTGAGCGCAATACTCAAACTTAGGTCAAAAAAGCCATTTAAGCCTTTTCACAGTGAGATCTATGCGATATGGCCGAGAAATGTAATTTTGATGTTAACTCCCAAACCGCTGCGCAGAAGTCAACCAAACTTCACCCAATAGTGTATTGTATCACAATCTAGTAGTTACATGTGGAAATTTGGTTCTAGGACATTTGTTTTGAGCGCAATCCTCAAACTTAGGTCAAAAAAGCCATTTAAGCCTTTTCACAGTGAGATCTACGCGATATGGCTGAGAAATGTAATTTTGATGTTAACTCCCAAACCGCTGCGCAGAAGTCAACCAAACTTCACCCAATAGTGTATTGTATCATAATCTAGTAGTTACATTTGGAAATTTCGTTCTAGGACATTTGGTTTGAGCGCAATCATCAAACTTAATTAAAAAAGTCATTTAAGCCTTTTCACAGTGTGATCTATGCGATATGGCCGAGAAATGTAATTTTGATGTTCACTCCCAAACCGCTGCGCAGAAGTCAACCAAACTTCACCCAATAGTGTATTGTATCACAATCTAGTAGTTACATGTGGAAATTTGGTTCTAGGACATTTGATTTGAGCGCAATCCTCAAACTTAGGTCAAAAAAGCCATTTAAGCCTTTTCACAGTGAGATCTATGCGATATGGCCGAGAAATGTAATTTTGATGTTAACTCCCAAACCGCTGCGCAGAAGTCAACCAAACTTCACCCAATAGTGTATTGTATCACAATTTAGTAGTTACATGTGGAAATTTGGTTCTAGGACATTTGATTTGAGCGCAATTCTCAAACTTAGGTCAAAAAAGCCATTTAAGCCTTTTCACAGTGAGATCTATGCGATATGGCCGAGAAATGTAATTTTGATGTTAACTCCCAAACCGCTGCGCAGAAGTCAACCAAACTTCACCCAATAGTGTATTTAATCACAATCTAGTAGTTACATTTGGAAATTTAGTTTTAGGACATTTGATTTGAGCGCAATCTTCAAACTTAATTAAAAAAAGTCATTTAAGCCTTTTCACAGTGAGATCTATGCGATATGGCCGAGAAATGTAATTTTGATGTTCACTCCCAAACCGCTGCGCAGAAGTCAACCAAACTTCACCCATTAGTGTATTGTATCACAATCTAGTAGTTACATGTGGAAATTTGGTTCTAGGACATTTGATTTGAGCGCAATACTCAAACTTAGGTCAAAAAAGCCATTTAAGCCTTTTCACAGTGAGATCTATGCGATATGGCCGAGAAATGTAATTTTGATGTTAACTCCCAAACCGCTGCGCAGAAGTCAACCAAACTTCACCCAATAGTGTATTTTATCACAATCTAGTATTTACATTTGGAAATTTAGTTTTAGGACATTTGATTTGAGCGCAATCTTCAAACTTAATTAAAAAAAGTCATTTAAGCCTTTTCACAGTGAGATCTATGCGATATGGCCGAGAAATGTAATTTTGATGTTCACTCCCAAACCGCTGCGCAGAAGTCAACCAAACTTCACCCATTAGTGTATTGTATCACAATCTAGTAGTTACATGTAGAAATTTGGTTCTAGGACATTTGATTTGAGCGCAATTCTCAAACTTAGGTCAAAAAAGCCATTTAAGCCTTTTCACAGTGAGATCTATGCGATATGGCCGAGAAATGTAATTTTGATGTTAACTCCCAAACCGCTGCGCAGAAGTCAACCAAACTTCACCCAATAGTGTATTTTATCACAATCTAGTAGTTACATTTGGAAATTTAGTTTTAGGACATTTGGTTTGAGCGCAATCTTCAAACTTAATTAAAAAAAAGTCATTTAAGCCTTTTCACAGTGAGATCTATGCGATATGGCCGAGAAATGTAATTTTGATGTTCACTCCCAAACCGCTGCGCAGAACTCAACCAAACTTCACCCATTAGTGTATTGTATCACAATCTAGTAGTTACATGTAGAAATTTGGTTCTAGGACATTTGATTTGAGCGCAATCCTCAAACTTAGGTCAAAAAAGCCATTTAAGCCTTTTCACAGTGAGATTTATGCGATATGGCCGAGAAATGTAATTTTGATGTTAACTCCCAAACCGCTGCGCAGAAGTCAACCAAACTTCACCCAATAGTGTATTGTATCACAATCTAGTAGTTACATGTGGAAATTTGGTTCTAGGACATTTGTTTTGAGCGCAATCCTCAAACTTAGGTCAAAAAAGCCATTTAAGCCTTTTCACAGTGAGATCTACGCGATATGGCTGAGAAATGTAATTTTGATGTTAACTCCCAAACCGCTGCGCAGAAGTCAACCAAACTTCACCCAATAGTGTATTGTATCATAATCTAGTAGTTACATTTGGAAATTTCGTTCTAGGACATTTGGTTTGAGCGCAATCATCAAACTTAATTAAAAAAGTCATTTAAGCCTTTTCACAGTGTGATCTATGCGATATGGCCGAGAAATGTAATTTTGATGTTCACTCCCAAACCGCTGCGCAGAAGTCAACCAAACTTCACCCAATAGTGTATTGTATCACAATCTAGTAGTTACATGTGGAAATTTGGTTCTAGGACATTTGATTTGAGCGCAATCCTCAAACTTAGGTCAAAAAAGCCATTTAAGCCTTTTCACAGTGAGATCTATGCGATATGGCCGAGAAATGTAATTTTGATGTTAACTCCCAAACCGCTGCGCAGAAGTCAACCAAACTTCACCCAATAGTGTATTTAATCACAATCTAGTAGTTACATTTGGAAATTTAGTTTTAGGACATTTGATTTGAGCGCAATCTTCAAACTTAATTAAAAAAAGTCATTTAAGCCTTTTCACAGTGAGATCTATGCGATATGGCCGAGAAATGTAATTTTGATGTTCACTCCCAAACCGCTGCGCAGAAGTCAACCAAACTTCACCCATTAGTGTATTGTATCACAATCTAGTAGTTACATGTGGAAATTTGGTTCTAGGACATTTGATTTGAGCGCAATTATCAAACTTAGGTCAAAAAAGCCATTTAAGCCTTTTCACAGTGAGATCTATGCGATATGGCCGAGAAATGTAATTTTGATGTTAACTCCCAAACCGCTGCGCAGAAGTCAACCAAACTTCACCCAATAGTGTATTTTATCACAATCTAGTATTTACATTTGGAAATTTAGTTTTAGGACATTTGATTTGAGCGCAATCTTCAAACTTAATTAAAAAAAGTCATTTAAGCCTTTTCACAGTGAGATCTATGCGATATGGCCGAGAAATGTAATTTTGATGTTCACTCCCAAACCGCTGCGCAGAAGTCAACCAAACTTCACCCATTAGTGTATTGTATCACAATCTAGTAGTTACATTTGGAAATTTAGTTTTAGGACATTTGGTTTGAGCGCAATCTTCAAACTTAATTAAAAAAAGTCATTTAAGCCTTTTCACAGTGAGATCTATGCGATATGGCCGAGAAATGTAATTTTGATGTTCACTCCCAAACCGCTGCGCAGAAGTCAACCAAACTTCACCCATTAGTGTATTGTATCACAATCTAGTAGTTACATGTGGAAATTTGGTTCTAGGACATTTGATTTGAGCGCAATCCTCAAACTTAGGTCAAAAAAGCCATTTAAGCCTTTTCACAGTGAGATCTATGCGATATGGCCGAGAAATGTAATTTTGATGTTAACTCCCAAACCGCTGCGCAGAAGTAAACCAAACTTCACCCAATAGTGTATTTTATCATAATCTAGTAGTTATATTTGGAAATTTAGTTCTAGGACATTTGGTTTGAGCGCAATCTTCAAACTTAATTAAAAAAAGTCATTTAAGCCTTTTCACAGTGAGCTCTATGCGATATGGCCGAGAAATGTAATTTTGATGTTAACTCCCAAACCGCTGCGCAGAAGTCAACCAAACTTCACCCAATAGTGTATTGTATCACAATCTAGTAGTTACATTTGGAAATTTAGTTCTAGAACATTTAGTTTGAGCGCAATCATCAAACTTAGGTCAAAAAAGCCATTTAAGCCTTTTCACAGTGAGATCTATGCGATATGGCCGAGAAATGTAATTTTGATGTTAACTCCCAAACCGCTGCGCAGAAGTCAACCAAACTTCACCCAATAGTGTAATTTATCACAATCTAGTAGTTACATTTGGAAATTTAGTTTTAGGACATTTGGTTTGAGCGCAATCTTCAAACTTAATTAAAAAAAGTCATTTAAACCTTTTCACAGTGAGATCTATGCGATATGGCCGAGAAATGTCATTTTGATGTTCACTCCCAAACCGCTGCGCAGAAGTCTACCAAACTTCACCCATTAGTGTATTGTATCAATATCTAGTAGTTACATGTGGAAATTTGGTTCTAGGACATTTGATTTGAGCGCAATCTTCAAACTTTATTAAAAAAAGTCATTTAAGCCTTTTCACAGTGAGATCTATGCGATATGGCCGAGAAATGTAATTTTGATGTTCACTCCCAAACCGCTGCGCAGAACTCAACCAAACTTCACCCATTAGTGTATTGTATCACAATCTAGTAGTTACATGTAGAAATTTGGTTCTAGGACATTTGATTTGAGCGCAATCCTCAAACTTAGGTCAAAAAAGCCATTTAAGCCTTTTCACAGTGAGATCTATGCGATATGGCCGAGAAATGTAATTTTGATGTTAACTCCCAAACCGCTGCGCAGAAGTCAACCAAACTTCACCCAATAGTGTATTGTATCACAATCTAGTAGTTACATGTGGAAATTTG
Organism: Corythoichthys intestinalis; assembly: GCF_030265065.1. Classification (NCBI taxonomy): domain Eukaryota; kingdom Metazoa; phylum Chordata; class Actinopteri; order Syngnathiformes; family Syngnathidae; genus Corythoichthys; species Corythoichthys intestinalis. The sequence continues at coordinate 35,023,967 of NC_080407.1, forward strand.
GTTCTAGGACATTTGTTTTGAGCGCAATCCTCAAACTTAGGTCAAAAAAGCCATTTAAGCCTTTTCACAGTGAGATCTACGCGATATGGCTGAGAAATGTAATTTAAATGTTAACTCCCAAACCGCTGCGCAGAAGTCAACCAAACTTCACCCAATAGTGTATTGTATCATAATCTAGTAGTTACATTTGGAAATTTCGTTCTAGGACATTTGGTTTGAGCGCAATCATCAAACTTAATTAAAAAAGTCATTTAAGCCTTTTCACAGTGTGATCTATGCGATATGGCCGAGAAATGTAATTTTTATGTTCACTCCCAAACCGCTGCGCAGAAGTCAACCAAACTTCACCCAATAGTGTATTTTATCACAATCTAGTAGTTACATGTGGAAATTTGGTTCTAGGACATTTGATTTGAGCGCAATCCTCAAACTTAGGTCAAAAAAGCCATTTAAGCCTTTTCACAGTGAGATCTATGCGATATGGCCGAGAAATGTAATTTTGATGTTAACTCCCAAACCGCTGCGCAGAAGTCAACCAAACTTCACCCAATAGTGTATTTTATCACAATCTAGTAGTTACATTTGGAAATTTAGTTTTAGGACATTTGGTTTGAGCGCAATCTTCAAACTTAATTAAAAAAAGTCATTTAAGCCTTTTCACAGTGAGATCTATGCGATATGGCCGAGAAATGTAATTTTGATGTTCACTCCCAAACCGCTGCGCAGAAGTCAACCAAACTTCACCCATTAGTGTATTGTATCACAATCTAGTAGTTACATGTGGAAATTTGGTTCTAGGACATTTGATTTGAGCGCAATTCTCAAACTTAGGTCAAAAAAGCCATTTAAGCCTTTTCACAGTGAGATCTATGCGATATGGCCGAGAAATGTAATTTTGATGTTAACTCCCAAACCGCTGCGCAGAAGTAAACCAAACTTCACCCAATAGTGTATTTTATCATAATCTAGTAGTTATATTTGGAAATTTAGTTCTAGGACATTTGGTTTGAGCGCAATCTTCAAACTTAATTAAAAAAAGTCATTTAAGCCTTTTCACAGTGAGCTCTATGCGATATGGCCGAGAAATGTAATTTTGATGTTAACTCCCAAACCGCTGCGCAGAAGTCAACCAAACTTCACCCAATAGTGTATTGTATCACAATCTAGTAGTTACATTTGGAAATTTAGTTCTAGAACATTTAGTTTGAGCGCAATCATCAAACTTAGGTCAAAAAAGCCATTTAAGCCTTTTCACAGTGAGATCTATGCGATATGGCCGAGAAATGTAATTTTGATGTTAACTCCCAAACCGCTGCGCAGAAGTCAACCAAACTTCACCAAATAGTGTATTTTATCACAATCTAGTAGTTACATTTGGAAATTTAGTTTTAGGACATTTGGTTTGAGCGCAATCTTCAAACTTAATTAAAAAAAGTCATTTAAACCTTTTCACAGTGAGATCTATGCGATATGGCCGAGAAATGTCATTTTGATGTTCACTCCCAAACCGCTGCGCAGAACTCAACCAAACTTCACCCATTAGTGTATTGTATCACAATCTAGTAGTTACATGTAGAAATTTGGTTCTAGGACATTTGATTTGAGCGCAATCCTCAAACTTAGGTCAAAAAAGCCATTTAAGCCTTTTCACAGTGAGATCTATGCGATATGGCCGAGAAATGTAATTTTGATGTTAACTCCCAAACCGCTGCGCAGAAGTCAACCAAACTTCACCCAATAGTGTATTGTATCACAATCTAGTAGTTACATGTGGAAATTTGGTTCTAGGACATTTGTTTTGAGCGCAATCCTCAAACTTAGGTCAAAAAAGCCATTTAAGCCTTTTCACAGTGAGATCTACGCGATATGGCTGAGAAATGTAATTTTGATGTTAACTCCCAAACCGCTGCGCAGAAGTCAACCAAACTTCACCCAATAGTGTATTGTATCATAATCTAGTAGTTACATTTGGAAATTTCGTTCTAGGACATTTGGTTTGAGCGCAATCATCAAACTTAATTAAAAAAGTCATTTAAGCCTTTTCACAGTGTGATCTATGCGATATGGCCGAGAAATGTAATTTTGATGTTCACTCCCAAACCGCTGCGCAGAAGTCAACCAAACTTCACCCAATAGTGTATTGTATCACAATCTAGTAGTTACATGTGGAAATTTGGTTCTAGGACATTTGATTTGAGCGCAATCCTCAAACTTAGGTCAAAAAAGCCATTTAAGCCTTTTCACAGTGAGATCTATGCGATATGGCCGAGAAATGTAATTTTGATGTTAACTCCCAAACCGCTGCGCAGAAGTCAACCAAACTTCACCCAATAGTGTATTGTATCACAATTTAGTAGTTACATGTGGAAATTTGGTTCTAGGACATTTAATTTGAGCGCAATTCTCAAACTTAGGTCAAAAAAGCCATTTAAGCCTTTTCACAGTGAGATCTATGCGATATGGCCGAGAAATGTAATTTTGATGTTAACTCCCAAACCGCTGCGCAGAAGTCAACCAAACTTCACCCAATAGTGTATTTAATCACAATCTAGTAGTTACATTTGGAAATTTAGTTTTAGGACATTTGATTTGAGCGCAATCTTCAAACTTAATTAAAAAAAGTCATTTAAGCCTTTTCACAGTGAGATCTATGCGATATGGCCGAGAAATGTAATTTAAACTTAGGTCAAAAAAGCCATTTAAGCCTTTTCACAGTGAGATCTATGCGATATGGCCGAGAAATGTAATTTTGATGTTAACTCCCAAACCGCTGCGCAGAAGTCAACCAAACTTCACCCAATAGTGTATTTAATCACAATCTAGTAGTTACATTTGGAAATTTAGTTTTAGGACATTTGATTTGAGCGCAATCTTCAAACTTAATTAAAAAAAGTCATTTAAGTCTTTTCACAGTGAGATCTATGCGATATGGCCGAGAAATGTAATTTTGATATTCACTCCCAAACCGCTGCGCAGAAGTCAACCAAACTTCACCCATTAGTGTATTGTATCACAATCTAGTAGTTACATGTGGAAATTTGGTTCTAGGACATTTGATTTGAGCGCAATTATCAAACTTAGGTCAAAAAAGCCATTTAAGCCTTTTCACAGTGAGATCTATGCGATATGGCCGAGAAATGTAATTTTGATGTTAACTCCCAAACCGCTGCGCAGAAGTCAACCAAACTTCACCCAATAGTGTATTTTATCACAATCTAGTATTTACATTTGGAAATTTAGTTTTAGGACATTTGATTTGAGCGCAATCTTCAAACTTAATTAAAAAAAAGTCATTTAAGCCTTTTCACAGTGAGATCTATGCGATATGGCCGAGAAATGTAATTTTGATGTTCACTCCCAAACCGCTGCGCAGAAGTCAACCAAACTTCACCCATTAGTGTATTGTATCACAATCTAGTAGTTACATGTAGAAATTTGGTTCTAGGACATTTAGTTTGAGCGCAATTCTCAAACTTAGGTCAAAAAAGCCATTTAAACCTTTTCACAGTGAGATCTATGCGATATGGCCGAGAAATGTAATTTTGATGTTAACTCCCAAACCGCTGCGCAGAAGTCAACCAAACTTCACCCAATAGTGTATTTTATCACAATCTAGTAGTTACATTTGGAAATTTAGTTTTAGGACATTTGGTTTGAGCGCAATCTTCAAACTTAATTAAAAAAAGTCATTTAAGCCTTTTCACAGTGAGATCTATGCGATATGGCCGAGAAATGTAATTTTGATGTTCACTCCCAAACCGCTGCGCAGAAGTCAACCAAACTTCACCCATTAGTGTATTGTATCACAATCTAGTAGTTACATGTGGAAATTTGGTTCTAGGACATTTGATTTGAGCGCAATCCTCAAACTTAGGTCAAAAAAGCCATTTAAGCCTTTTCACAGTGAGATCTATGCGATATGGCCGAGAAATGTAATTTTGATGTTAACTCCCAAACCGCTGCGCAGAAGTAAACCAAACTTCACCCAATAGTGTATTTTATCATAGTCTAGTAGTTATATTTGGAAATTTAGTTCTAGGACATTTGGTTTGAGCGCAATCTTCAAACTTAATTAAAAAAAGTCATTTAAGCCTTTTCACAGTGAGCTCTATGCGATATGGCCGAGAAATGTAATTTTGATGTTAACTCCCAAACCGCTGCGCAGAAGTCAACCAAACTTCACCCAATAGTGTATTGTATCACAATCTAGTAGTTACATGTGGAAATTTGGTTCTAGGACATTTGATTTGAGCGCAATCTTCAAACTTAATTAAAAAAAGTCATTTAAGCCTTTTCACAGTGAGATCTATGCGATATGGCCGAGAAATGTAATTTTGATGTTCACTCCCAAACCGCTGCGCAGAAGTCAACCAAACTTCACCCAATAGTGTATTGTATCACAATCTAGTAGTTACATGTGGAAATTTGGTTCTAGGACATTTGATTTGAGCGCAATCCTCAAACTTAGGTCAAAAAAGCCATTTAAGCCTTTTCACAGTGAGATCTATGCGATATGGCCGAGAAATGTAAGTTTGATGTTAACTCCCAAACCGCTGCGCAGAAGTCAACCAAACTTCACCCAATAGTGTATTTTATCACAATTTAGTAGTTACATGTGGAAATTTGGTTCTAGGACATTTGATTTGAGCGCAATTCTCAAACTTAGGTCAAAAAAGCCATTTAAGCCTTTTCACAGTGAGATCTATGCGATATGGCCGAGAAATGTAATTTTGATGTTAACTCCCAAACCGCTGCGCAGAAGTCAACCAAACTTCACCCAATAGTGTATTTAATCACAATCTAGTAGTTACATTTGGAAATTTAGTTTTAGGACATTTGATTTGAGCGCAATCTTCAAACTTAATTAAAAAAAGTCATTTAAGCCTTTTCACAGTGAGATCTATGCGATATGGCCGAGAAATGTAATTTTGATGTTCACTCCCAAACCGCTGCGCAGAAGTCAACCAAACTTCACCCATTAGTGTATTGTATCACAATCTAGTAGTTACATGTGGAAATTTGGTTCTAGGACATTTGATTTGAGCGCAATTATCAAACTTAGGTCAAAAAAGCCATTTAAGCCTTTTCACAGTGAGATCTATGCGATATGGCCGAGAAATGTAATTTTGATGTTAACTCCCAAACCGCTGCGCAGAAGTCAACCAAACTTCACCCAATAGTGTATTTTATTACAATCTAGTATTTACATTTGGAAATTTAGTTTTAGGACATTTGATTTGAGCGCAATCTTCAAACTTAATTAAAAAAAAGTCATTTAAGCCTTTTCACAGTGAGATCTATGCGATATGGCCGAGAAATGTAATTTTGATGTTCACTCCCAAACCGCTGCGCAGAAGTCAACCAAACTTCACCCATTAGTGTATTGTATCACAATCTAGTAGTTACATGTAGAAATTTGGTTCTAGGACATTTAGTTTGAGCGCAATTCTCAAACTTAGGTCAAAAAAGCCATTTAAACCTTTTCACAGTGAGATCTATGCGATATGGCCGAGAAATGTAATTTTGATGTTAACTCCCAAACCGCTGCGCAGAAGTCAACCAAACTTCACCCAATAGTGTATTTTATCACAATCTAGTAGTTACATTTGGAAATTTAGTTTTAGGACATTTGGTTTGAGCGCAATCTTCAAACTTAATTAAAAAAAGTCATTTAAGCCTTTTCACAGTGAGATCTATGCGATATGGCCGAGAAATGTAATTTTGATGTTCACTCCCAAACCGCTGCGCAGAAGTCAACCAAACTTCACCCATTAGTGTATTGTATCACAATCTAGTAGTTACATGTGGAAATTTGGTTCTAGGACATTTGATTTGAGCGCAATCCTCAAACTTAGGTCAAAAAAGCCATTTAAGCCTTTTCACAGTGAGATCTATGCGATATGGCCGAGAAATGTAATTTTGATGTTAACTCCCAAACCGCTGCGCAGAAGTAAACCAAACTTCACCCAATAGTGTATTTTATCATAGTCTAGTAGTTATATTTGGAAATTTAGTTCTAGGACATTTGGTTTGAGCGCAATCTTCAAACTTAATTAAAAAAAGTCATTTAAGCCTTTTCACAGTGAGCTCTATGCGATATGGCCGAGAAATGTAATTTTGATGTTAACTCCCAAACCGCTGCGCAGAAGTCAACCAAACTTCACCCAATAGTGTATTGTATCACAATCTAGTAGTTACATTTGGAAATTTAGTTCTAGAACATTTAGTTTGAGCGCAATCATCAAACTTAGGTCAAAAAAGCCATTTAAGCCTTTTCACAGTGAGATCTATGCGATATGGCCGAGAAATGTAATTTTGATGTTAACTCCCAAACCGCTGCGCAGAAGTCAACCAAACTTCACCCAATAGTGTATTTTATCACAATCTAGTAGTTACATTTGGAAATTTAGTTTTAGGACATTTGGTTTGAGCGCAATCTTCAAACTTAATTAAAAAAAGTCATTTAAACCTTTTCACAGTGAGATCTATGCGATATGGCCGAGAAAGGTCATTTTGATGTTCACTCCCAAACCGCTGCGCAGAAGTCTACCAAACTTCACCCATTAGTGTATTGTATCAATATCTAGTAGTTACATGTGGAAATTTGGTTCTAGGACATTTGATTTGAGCGCAATCCTCAAACTTATGTCAAAAAAGCCATTTAAGCCTTTTCACAGTGAGATCTATGCGATATGGCCGAGAAATGTAATTTTGATGTTAACTCCCAAACCGCTGCGTAGAAGTCAACCAAACTTCACCCAATAGTGTATTTTATCACAATCTAGTAGTTACATTTGGAAATTTAGTTTTAGGACATTTGATTTTAGCGCAATCTTCAAACTTAATTAAAAAAAGTCATTTAAGCCTTTTCACAGTGAGATCTATGCGATATGGCCGAGAAATGTAATTTTGATGTTCACTCCCAAACCGCTGCGCAGAAGTCAACCAAACTTCACCCATTAGTGTATTGTATCACAATCTAGTAGTTACATGTAGAAATTTGGTTCTAGGACATTTGATTTGAGCGCAATTCTCAAACTTAGGTGAAAAAAGCCATTTAAGCCTTTTCACAGTGAGATCTATGCGATATGGCCGAGAAATGTAATTTTGATGTTAACTCCAAACCGCTGCGTAGAAGTCAACCAAACTTCACCCAATAGTGTATTTAATCACAATCTAGTAGTTACATTTGGAAATTTAGTTTTAGGACATTTGATTTGAGCGCAATCTTCAAACTTAATTAAAAAAAGTCATTTAAGCCTTTTCACAGTGAGATCTATGCGATATGGCCGAGAAATGTAATTTTGATGTTCACTCCCAAACCGCTGCGCAGAAGTCAACCAAACTTCACCCATTAGTGTATTGTATCACAATCTAGTAGTTACATGTAGAAATTTGGTTCTAGGACATTTGATTTGAGCGCAATTCTCAAACTTAGGTCAAAAAAGCCATTTAAGCCTTTTCACAGTGAGATCTATGCGATATGGCCGAGAAATTTAATTTTGATGTTAACTCCTAAACCGCTGCGCAGAAGTCAACCAAACTTCACCCTATAGTGTATTTTATCACAATCTAGTAGTTACATTTGGAAATTTAGTTTTAGGACATTTGGTTTGAGCGCAATCTTCAAACTTAATTAAAAAAAGTCATTTAAGCCTTTTCACAGTGAGATCTATGCGATATGGCCGAGAAATGTAATTTTGAAGTTCACTCCCAAACCGCTGCGCAGAAGTCAACCAAACTTCACCCATTAGTGTATTGTATCACAATCTAGTAGTTACATGTAGAAATTTGGTTCTAGGACATTTGATTTGAGCGCAATCCTCAAACTTAGGTCAAAAAAGCCATTTAAGCCTTTTCACAGTGAGATCTATGCGATATGGCCGAGAAATGTAATTTTGATGTTAACTCCCAAACCGCTGCGCAGAAGTCAACCAAACTTCACCCAATAGTGTATTGTATCACAATCTAGTAGTTACATGTGGAAATTTGGTTCTAGGACATTTGTTTTGAGCGCAATCCTCAAACTTAGGTCAAAAAAGCCATTTAAGCCTTTTCACAGTGAGATCTACGCGATATGGCTGAGAAATGTAATTTTGATGTTAACTCCCAAACCGCTGCGCAGAAGTCAACCAAACTTCACCCAATAGTGTATTGTATCATAATCTAGTAGTTACATTTGGAAATTTGGTTCTAGGACATTTGATTTGAGCGCAATTCTCAAACTTAGGTCAAAAAAGCCATTTAAGCCTTTTCACAGTGAGATCTATGCGATATGGCCGAGAAATGTAATTTTGATGTTCACTCCCAAACCGCTGCGCAGAAGTCAACCAAACTTCACCCAATATTGTATTGTATCACAATCTAGTAGTTACATGTGGAAATTTGGTTCTAGGACATTTGATTTGAGCGCAATCCTCAAACTTAGGTCAAAAAAGCCATTTAAGCCTTTTCACAGTGAGATCTATGCGATATGGCCGAGAAATGTAAGTTTGATGTTAACTCCCAAACCGCTGCGCAGAAGTCAACCAAACTTCACCCAATAGTGTATTGTATCACAATTTAGTAGTTACATGTGGAAATTTGGTTCTAGGACATTTGATTTGAGCGCAATTCTCAAACTTAGGTCAAAAAAGCCATTTAAGCCTTTTCACAGTGAGATCTATGCGATATGGCCGAGAAATGTAATTTTGATGTTAACTCCCAAACCGCTGCGCAGAAGTCAACCAAACTTCACCCAATAGTGTATTTAATCACAATCTAGTAGTTACATTTGGAAATTTAGTTTTAGGACATTTGATTTGAGCGCAATCTTCAAACTTAATTAAAAAAAGTCATTTAAGCCTTTTCACAGTGAGATCTATGCGATATGGCCGAGAAATGTAATTTCGATGTTCACTCCCAAACCGCTGCGCAGAAGTCAACCAAACTTCACCCATTAGTGTATTGTATCACAATCTAGTAGTTACATGTGGAAATTTGGTTCTAGGACATTTGATTTGAGCGCAATACTCAAACTTAGGTCAAAAAAGCCATTTAAGCCTTTTCACAGTGAGATCTATGCGATATGGCCGAGAAATGTAATTTTGATGTTAACTCCCAAACCGCTGCGCAGAAGTCAACCAAACTTCACCCAATAGTGTATTTTATCACAATCTAGTATTTACATTTGGAAATTTAGTTTTAGGACATTTGATTTGAGCGCAATCTTCAAACTTAATTAAAAAAAGTCATTTAAGCCTTTTCACAGTGAGATCTATGCGATATGGCCGAGAAATGTAATTTTGATGTTCACTCCCAAACCGCTGCGCAGAAGTCAACCAAACTTCACCCATTAGTGTATTGTATCACAATCTAGTAGTTACATGTAGAAATTTGGTTCTAGGACATTTGATTTGAGCGCAATTCTCAAACTTAGGTCAAAAAAGCCATTTAAGCCTTTTCACAGTGAGATCTATGCGATATGGCCGAGAAATGTAATTTTGATGTTAACTCCCAAACCGCTGCGCAGAAGTCAACCAAACTTCACCCAATAGTGTATTTTATCACAATCTAGTAGTTACATTTGGAAATTTAGTTTTAGGACATTTGGTTTGAGCGCAATCTTCAAACTTAATTAAAAAAAAGTCATTTAAGCCTTTTCACAGGGAGATCTATGCGATATGGCCGAGAAATGTAATTTTGATGTTCACTCCCAAACCGCTGCGCAGAACTCAACCAAACTTCACCCATTAGTGTATTGTATCACAATCTAGTAGTTACATGTAGAAATTTGGTTCTAGGACATTTGATTTGAGCGCAATCCTCAAACTTAGGTCAAAAAAGCCATTTAAGCCTTTTCACAGTGAGATCTATGCGATATGGCCGAGAAATGTAATTTTGATGTTAACTCCCAAACCGCTGCGCAGAAGTCAACCAAACTTCACCCAATAGTGTATTGTATCACAATCTAGTAGTTACATGTGGAAATTTGGTTCTAGGACATTTGTTTTGAGCGCAATCCTCAAACTTAGGTCAAAAAAGCCATTTAAGCCTTTTCACAGTGAGATCTACGCGATATGGCTGAGAAATGTAATTTTGATGTTAACTCCCAAACCGCTGCGCAGAAGTCAACCAAACTTCACCCAATAGTGTATTGTATCATAATCTAGTAGTTACATTTGGAAATTTCGTTCTAGGACATTTGGTTTGAGCGCAATCATCAAACTTAATTAAAAAAGTCATTTAAGCCTTTTCACAGTGTGATCTATGCGATATGGCCGAGAAATGTAATTTTGATGTTCACTCCCAAACCGCTGCGCAGAAGTCAACCAAACTTCACCCAATAGTGTATTGTATCACAATCTAGTAGTTACATGTGGAAATTTGGTTCTAGGACATTTGATTTGAGCGCAATCCTCAAACTTAGGTCAAAAAAGCCATTTAAGCCTTTTCACAGTGAGATCTATGCGATATGGCCGAGAAATGTAATTTTGATGTTAACTCCCAAACCGCTGCGCAGAAGTCAACCAAACTTCACCCAATAGTGTATTGTATCACAATTTAGTAGTTACATGTGGAAATTTGGTTCTAGGACATTTAATTTGAGCGCAATTCTCAAACTTAGGTCAAAAAAGCCATTTAAGCCTTTTCACAGTGAGATCTATGTGATATGGCCGAGAAATGTAATTTTGATGTTAACTCCCAAACCGCTGCGCAGAAGTCAACCAAACTTCACCCAATAGTGTATTTTATCACAATCTAGTAGTTACATTTAGAAATTTAGTTCTAGGACATTTGATTTGAGCGCAATCTTCAAACTTAATTAAAAAAAGTCATTTAAGCCTTTTCACAGTGAGATCTATGCGATATGGCCGAGAAATGTAATTTAAACTTAGGTCAAAAAAGCCATTTAAGCCTTTTCACAGTGAGATCTATGCGATATGGCCGAGAAATGTAATTTTGATGTTAACTCCCAAACCGCTGCGCAGAAGTCAACCAAACTTCACCCAATAGTGTATTTAATCACAATCTAGTAGTTACATTTGGAAATTTAGTTTTAGGACATTTGATTTGAGCGCAATCTTCAAACTTAATTAAAAAAAGTCATTTAAGTCTTTTCACAGTGAGATCTATGCGATATGGCCGAGAAATGTAATTTTGATGTTCACTCCCAAACCGCTGCGCAGAAGTCAACCAAACTTCACCCATTAGTGTATTGTATCACAATCTAGTAGTTACATGTAGAAATTTGGTTCTAGGACATTTGATTTGAGCGCAATTCTAAAACTTAGGTCAAAAAAGCCATTTAAGCCTTTTCACAGTGAGATCTATGCGATATGGCCGAGAAATGTAATTTTGATGTTAACTCCCAAACCGCTGCGCAGAAGTCAACCAAACTTCACCCAATAGTGTATTTTATCACAATCTAGTAGTTACATTTGGAAATTTAGTTTTAGGACATTTGGTTTGAGCGCAATCTTCAAACTTAATTAAAAAAAAGTCATTTAAGCCTTTTCACAGGGAGATCTATGCGATATGGCCGAGAAATGTAATTTTGATGTTCACTCCCAAACCGCTGCGCAGAACTCAACCAAACTTCACCCATTAGTGTATTGTATCACAATCTAGTAGTTACATGTAGAAATATGGTTCTAGGACATTTGATTTGAGCGCAATCCTCAAACTTAGGTCAAAAAAGCCATTTAAGCCTTTTCACAGTGAGATCTATGCGATATGGCCGAGAAATGTAATTTTGATGTTAACTCCCAAACCGCTGCGCAGAAGTCAACCAAACTTCACCCAATAGTGTATTGTATCACAATCTAGTAGTTACATGTGGAAATTTGGTTCTAGGACATTTGTTTTGAGCGCAATCCTCAAACTTAGGTCAAAAAAGCCATTTAAGCCTTTTCACAGTGAGATCTACGCGATATGGCTGAGAAATGTAATTTTGATGTTAACTCCCAAACCGCTGCGCAGAAGTCAACCAAACTTCACCCAATAGTGTAATGTATCATAATCTAGTAGTTACATTTGGAAATTTCGTTCTAGGACATTTGGTTTGAGCGCAATCATCAAACTTAATTAAAAAAGTCATTTAAGCCTTTTCACAGTGTGATCTATGCGATATGGCCGAGAAATGTAATTTTGATGTTCACTCCCAAACCGCTGCGCAGAAGTCAACCAAACTTCACCCAATAGTGTATTGTATCACAATCTAGTAGTTACATGTGGAAATTTGGTTCTAGGACATTTGATTTGAGCGCAATCCTCAAACTTAGGTCAAAAAAGCCATTTAAGCCTTTTCACAGTGAGATCTATGCGATATGGCCGAGAAATGTAATTTTGATGTTAACTCCCAAACCGCTGCGCAGAAGTAAACCAAACTTCACCCAATAGTGTATTGTATCACAATTTAGTAGTTACATGTGGAAATTTGGTTCTAGGACATTTAATTTGAGCGCAATTCTCAAACTTAGGTCAAAAAAGCCATTTAAGCCTTTTCACAGTGAGATCTATGCGATATGGCCGAGAAATGTAATTTTGATGTTAACTCCCAAACCGCTGCGCAGAAGTCAACCAAACTTCACCCAATAGTGTATTTTATCACAATCTAGTAGTTACATTTAGAAATTTAGTTCTAGGACATTTGATTTGAGCGCAATCTTCAAACTTAATTAAAAAAAGTCATTTAAGCCTTTTCACAGTGAGATCTATGCGATATGGCCGAGAAATGTAATTTAAACTTAGGTCAAAAAAGCCATTTAAGCCTTTTCACAGTGAGATCTATGCGATATGGCCGAGAAATGTAATTTTGATGTTAACTCCCAAACCGCTGCGCAGAAGTCAACCAAACTTCACCCAATAGTGTATTTAATCACAATCTAGTAGTTACATTTGGAAATTTAGTTTTAGGACATTTGATTTGAGCGCAATCTTCAAACTTAATTAAAAAAAGTCATTTAAGTCTTTTCACAGTGAGATCTATGCGATATGGCCGAGAAATGTAATTTTGATGTTCACTCCCAAACCGCTGCGCAGAAGTCAACCAAACTTCACCCATTAGTGTATTGTATCACAATCTAGTAGTTACATGTAGAAATTTGGTTCTAGGACATTTAGTTTGAGCGCAATTCTCAAACTTAGGTCAAAAAAGCCATTTAAACCTTTTCACAGTGAGATCTATGCGATATGGCCGAGAAATGTAATTTTGATGTTAACTCCCAAACCGCTGCGCAGAAGTCAACCAAACTTCACCCAATAGTGTATTTTATCACAATCTAGTAGTTACATTTGGAAATTTAGTTTTAGGACATTTGGTTTGAGCGCAATCTTCAAACTTAATTAAAAAAAGTCATTTAAGCCTTTTCACAGTGAGATCTATGCGATATGGCCGAGAAATGTAATTTTGATGTTAACTCCCAAACCGCTGCGCAGAAGTAAACCAAACTTCACCCAATAGTGTATTGTATCACAATCTAGTAGTTACATGTGGAAATTTGGTTCTAGGACATTTGATTTGAGCGCAATCCTCAAACTTAGGTCAAAAAAGCTATTTAAGCCTTTTCACAGTGAGATCTATGCGATATGGCCGAGAAATGTAATTTAGATGTTCACTCCCAAACCGCTGCGCAGAAGTCAACCAAACTTCACCCAATAGTGTATTGTATCACAATCTAGTAGTTACATGTGGAAATTTGGTTCTAGGACATTTGATTTGAGCGCAATCCTCAAACTTAGGTCAAAAAAGCCATTTAAGCCTTTTCACAGTGAGATCTATGCGATATGGCCGAGAAATGTAATTTTGATGTTAACTCCCAAACCGCTGCGCAGAAGTCAACCAAACTTCACCCAATAGTGTATTGTATCACAATTTAGTAGTTACATGTGGAAATTTGGTTCTAGGACATTTGATTTGAGCGCAATTCTCAAACTTAGGTCAAAAAAGCCATTTAAGCCTTTTCACAGTGAGATCTATGCGATATGGCCGAGAAATGTAATTTTGATGTTAACTCCCAAACCGCTGCGCAGAAGTCAACCAAACTTCACCCAATAGTGTATTTTATCACAATCTAGTAGTTACATTTGGAGATTTAGTTTTAGGACATTTGGTTTGAGCGCAATCTTCAAACTTAATTAAAAAAAGTCATTTAAGCCTTTTCACAGTGAGATCTATGCGATATGGCCGAGAAATGTAATTTTGATGTTCACTCCCAAACCGCTGCGCAGAAGTCAACCAAACTTCACCCATTAGTGTATTGTATCACAGTCTAGTAGTTACATGTGGAAATTTGGTTCTAGGACATTTGATTTGAGCGCAATCCTCAAACTTAGGTCAAAAAAGCCATTTAAGCCTTTTCACAGTGAGATCTATGCGATATGGCCGAGAAATGTAATTTTGATGTTAACTCCCAAACCGCTGCGCAGAAGTCAACCAAACTTCACCCAATAGTGTATTTTATCACAATCTAGTAGTTACATTTGGAAATTTAGTTTTAGGACATTTGGTTTGAGCGCAATCTTCAAACTTAATTAAAAAAAGTCATTTAAGCCTTTTCACAGTGAGATCTATGCGATATGGCCGAGAAATGTAATTTTTTTGTTCACTCCCAAACCGCTGCGCAGAAGTCAACCAAACTTCACCCATTAGTGTATTGTATCACAATCTAGTAGTTACATGTGGAAATTTGGTTCTAGGACATTTGATTTGAGCGCAATCCTCAAACTTAGGTCAAAAAAGCCATTTAAGCCTTTTCACAGTGAGATCTATGCGATATGGCCGAGAAATTTAATTTTGATGTTAACTCCTAAACCGCTGCGCAGAAGTCAACCAAACTTCACCCATTAGTGTATTGTATCACAATCTAGTAGTTACATGTAGAAATTTGGTTCTCGGACATTTGATTTGAGCGCAATTCTCAAACTTAGGTCAAAAAAGCCATTTAAGCCTTTTCACAGTGAGATCTATGCGATATGGCCGAGAAATTTAATTTTGATGTTAACTCCTAAACCGCTGCGCAGAAGTCAACCAAACTTCACCCTATAGTGTATTTTATCACAATCTAGTAGTTACATTTGGAAATTTAGTTTTAGGACATTTGGTTTGAGCGCAATCTTCAAACTTAATTAAAAAAAGTCATTTAAGCCTTTTCACAGTGAGATCTATGCGATATGGCCGAGAAATGTAATTTTGATGTTCACTCCCAAACCGCTGCGCAGAAGTCAACCAAACTTCACCCATTAGTGTATTGTATCACAATCTAGTAGTTACATGTAGAAATTTGGTTCTAGGACATTTGATTTGAGCGCAATCCTCAAACTTAGGTCAAAAAAGCCATTTAAGCCTTTTCACAGTGAGATCTATGCGATATGGCCGAGAAATGTAATTTTGATGTTAACTCCCAAACCGCTGCGCAGAAGTCAACCAAACTTCACCCAATAGTGTATTGTATCACAATCTAGTAGTTACATGTGGAAATTTGGTTCTAGGACATTTGTTTTGAGCGCAATCCTCAAACTTAGGTCAAAAAAGCCATTTAAGCCTTTTCACAGTGAGATCTACGCGATATGGCTGAGAAATGTAATTTTGATGTTAACTCCCAAACCGCTGCGCAGAAGTCAACCAAACTTCACCCAATAGTGTATTGTATCATAATCTAGTAGTTACATTTGGAAATTTGGTTCTAGGACATTTGATTTGAGCGCAATTCTCAAACTTAGGTCAAAAAAGCCATTTAAGCCTTTTCACAGTGAGATCTATGCGATATGGCCGAGAAATGTAATTTTGATGTTCACTCCCAAACCGCTGCGCAGAAGTCAACCAAACTTCACCCAATAGTGTATTGTATCACAATCTAGTAGTTACATGTGGAAATTTGGTTCTAGGACATTTGATTTGAGCGCAATCCTCAAACTTAGGTCAAAAAAGCCATTTAAGCCTTTTCACAGTGAGATCTATGCGATATGGCCGAGAAATGTAAGTTTGATGTTAACTCCCAAACCGCTGCGCAGAAGTCAACCAAACTTCACCCAATAGTGTATTGTATCACAATTTAGTAGTTACATGTGGAAATTTGGTTCTAGGACATTTGATTTGAGCGCAATTCTCAAACTTAGGTCAAAAAAGCCATTTAAGCCTTTTCACAGTGAGATCTATGCGATATGGCCGAGAAATGTAATTTTGATGTTAACTCCCAAACCGCTGCGCAGAAGTCAACCAAACTTCACCCAATAGTGTATTTAATCACAATCTAGTAGTTACATTTGGAAATTTAGTTTTAGGACATTTGATTTGAGCGCAATCTTCAAACTTAATTAAAAAAAGTCATTTAAGCCTTTTCACAGTGAGATCTATGCGATATGGCCGAGAAATGTAATTTTGATGTTCACTCCCAAACCGCTGCGCAGAAGTCAACCAAACTTCACCCATTAGTGTATTGTATCACAATCTAGTAGTTACATGTGGAAATTTGGTTCTAGGACATTTGATTTGAGCGCAATACTCAAACTTAGGTCAAAAAAGCCATTTAAGCCTTTTCACAGTGAGATCTATGCGATATGGCCGAGAAATGTAATTTTGATGTTAACTCCCAAACCGCTGCGCAGAAGTCAACCAAACTTCACCCAATAGTGTATTTTATCACAATCTAGTATTTACATTTGGAAATTTAGTTTTAGGACATTTGATTTGAGCGCAATCTTCAAACTTAATTAAAAAAAGTCATTTAAGCCTTTTCACAGTGAGATCTATGCGATATGGCCGAGAAATGTAATTTTGATGTTCACTCCCAAACCGCTGCGCAGAAGTCAACCAAACTTCACCCATTAGTGTATTGTATCACAATCTAGTAGTTACATGTAGAAATTTGGTTCTAGGACATTTGATTTGAGCGAAATTCTCAAACTTAGGTCAAAAAAGCCATTTAAGCCTTTTCACAGTGAGATCTATGCGATATGGCCGAGAAATGTAATTTTGATGTTAACTCCCAAACCGCTGCGCAGAAGTCAACCAAACTTCACCCAATAGTGTATTTTATCACAATCTAGTAGTTACATTTGGAAATTTAGTTTTAGGACATTTGGTTTGAGCGCAATCTTCAAACTTAATTAAAAAAAAGTCATTTAAGCCTTTTCACAGGGAGATCTATGCGATATGGCCGAGAAATGTAATTTTGATGTTCACTCCCAAACCGCTGCGCAGAACTCAACCAAACTTCACCCATTAGTGTATTGTATCACAATCTAGTAGTTACATGTAGAAATTTGGTTCTAGGACATTTGATTTGAGCGCAATCCTCAAACTTAGGTCAAAAAAGCCATTTAAGCCTTTTCACAGTGAGATCTATGCGATATGGCCGAGAAATGTAATTTTGATGTTAACTCCCAAACCGCTGCGCAGAAGTCAACCAAACTTCACCCAATAGTGTATTGTATCACAATCTAGTAGTTACATGTGGAAATTTGGTTCTAGGACATTTGTTTTGAGCGCAATCCTCAAACTTAGGTCTAAAAAGCCATTTAAGCCTTTTCACAGTGAGATCTACGCGATATGGCTGAGAAATGTAATTTTGATGTTAACTCCCAAACCGCTGCGCAGAAGTCAACCAAACTTCACCCAATAGTGTATTGTATCATAATCTAGTAGTTACATTTGGAAATTTCGTTCTAGGACATTTGGTTTGAGCGCAATCATCAAACTTAATTAAAAAAGTCATTTAAGCCTTTTCACAGTGTGATCTATGCGATATGGCCGAGAAATGTAATTTTGATGTTCACTCCCAAACCGCTGCGCAGAAGTCAACCAAACTTCACCCAATAGTGTATTGTATCACAATCTAGTAGTTACATGTGGAAATTTGGTTCTAGGACATTTGATTTGAGCGCAATCCTCAAACTTAGGTCAAAAAAGCCATTTAAGCCTTTTCACAGTGAGATCTATGCGATATGGCCGAGAAATGTAATTTTGATGTTAACTCCCAAACCGCTGCGCAGAAGTCAACCAAACTTCACCCAATAGTGTATTGTATCACAATTTAGTAGTTACATGTGGAAATTTGGTTCTAGGACATTTAATTTGAGTGCAATTCTCAAACTTAGGTCAAAAAAGCCATTTAAGCCTTTTCACAGTGAGATCTATGCGATATGGCCGAGAAATGTAATTTTGATGTTAACTCCCAAACCGCTGCGCAGAAGTCAACCAAACTTCACCCAATAGTGTATTTTATCACAATCTAGTAGTTACATTTAGAAATTTAGTTCTAGGACATTTGATTTGAGCGCAATCTTCAAACTTAATTAAAAAAAGTCATTTAAGCCTTTTCACAGTGAGATCTATGCGATATGGCCGAGAAATGTAATTTTGATGTTCACTCCCAAACCGCTGCGCAGAAGTCAACCAAACTTCACCCAATAGTGTATTGTATCACAATCTAGTAGTTACATGTGGAAATTTGGTTCTAGGACATTTGATTTGAGCGCAATCCTCAAACTTAGGTCAAAAAAGCCATTTAAGCCTTTTCACAGTGAGATCTATGCGATATGGCCGAGAAATGTAAGTTTGATGTTAACTCCCAAACCGCTGCGCAGAAGTCAACCAAACTTCACCCAATAGTGTATTGTATCACAATTTAGTAGTTACATGTGGAAATTTGGTTCTAGGACATTTGATTTGAGCGCAATTCTCAAACTTAGGTCAAAAAAGCCATTTAAGCCTTTTCACAGTGAGATCTATGCGATATGGCCGAGAAATGTAATTTTGATGTTAACTCCCAAACCGCTGCGCAGAAGTCAACCAAACTTCACCCAATAGTGTATTTAATCACAATCTAGTAGTTACATTTGGAAATTTAGTTTTAGGACATTTGATTTGAGCGCAATCTTCAAACTTAATTAAAAAAAGTCATTTAAGCCTTTTCACAGTGAGATCTATGCGATATGGCCGAGAAATGTAATTTTGATGTTCACTCCCAAACCGCTGCGCAGAAGTCAACCAAACTTCACCCATTAGTGTATTGTATCACAATCTAGTAGTTACATGTGGAAATTTGGTTCTAGGACATTTGATTTGAGCGCAATACTCAAACTTAGGTCAAAAAAGCCATTTAAGCCTTTTCACAGTGAGATCTATGCGATATGGCCGAGAAATGTAATTTTGATGTTAACTCCCAAACCGCTGCGCAGAAGTCAACCAAACTTCACCCAATAGTGTATTTTATCACAATCTAGTATTTACATTTGGAAATTTAGTTTTAGGACATTTGATTTGAGCGCAATCTTCAAACTTAATTAAAAAAAGTCATTTAAGCCTTTTCACAGTGAGATCTATGCGATATGGCCGAGAAATGTAATTTTGATGTTCACTCCCAAACCGCTGCGCAGAAGTCAACCAAACTTCACCCATTAGTGTATTGTATCACAATCTAGTAGTTACATGTAGAAATTTGGTTCTAGGACATTTGATTTGAGCGAAATTCTCAAACTTAGGTCAAAAAAGCCATTTAAGCCTTTTCACAGTGAGATCTATGCGATATGGCCGAGAAATGTAATTTTGATGTTAACTCCCAAACCGCTGCGCAGAAGTCAACCAAACTTCACCCAATAGTGTATTTTATCACAATCTAGTAGTTACATTTGGAAATTTAGTTTTAGGACATTTGGTTTGAGCGCAATCTTCAAACTTAATTAAAAAAAAGTCATTTAAGCCTTTTCACAGGGAGATCTATGCGATATGGCCGAGAAATGTAATTTTGATGTTCACTCCCAAACCGCTGCGCAGAACTCAACCAAACTTCACCCATTAGTGTATTGTATCACAATCTAGTAGTTACATGTAGAAATTTGGTTCTAGGACATTTGATTTGAGCGCAATCCTCAAACTTAGGTCAAAAAAGCCATTTAAGCCTTTTCACAGTGAGATCTATGCGATATGGCCGAGAAATGTAATTTTGATGTTAACTCCCAAACCGCTGCGCAGAAGTCAACCAAACTTCACCCAATAGTGTATTGTATCACAATCTAGTAGTTACATGTGGAAATTTGGTTCTAGGACATTTGTTTTGAGCGCAATCCTCAAACTTAGGTCTAAAAAGCCATTTAAGCCTTTTCACAGTGAGATCTACGCGATATGGCTGAGAAATGTAATTTTGATGTTAACTCCCAAACCGCTGCGCAGAAGTCAACCAAACTTCACCCAATAGTGTATTGTATCATAATCTAGTAGTTACATTTGGAAATTTCGTTCTAGGACATTTGGTTTGAGCGCAATCATCAAACTTAATTAAAAAAGTCATTTAAGCCTTTTCACAGTGTGATCTATGCGATATGGCCGAGAAATGTAATTTTGATGTTCACTCCCAAACCGCTGCGCAGAAGTCAACCAAACTTCACCCAATAGTGTATTGTATCACAATCTAGTAGTTACATGTGGAAATTTGGTTCTAGGACATTTGATTTGAGCGCAATCCTCAAACTTAGGTCAAAAAAGCCATTTAAGCCTTTTCACAGTGAGATCTATGCGATATGGCCGAGAAATGTAATTTTGATGTTAACTCCCAAACCGCTGCGCAGAAGTCAACCAAACTTCACCCAATAGTGTATTGTATCACAATTTAGTAGTTACATGTGGAAATTTGGTTCTAGGACATTTAATTTGAGTGCAATTCTCAAACTTAGGTCAAAAAAGCCATTTAAGCCTTTTCACAGTGAGATCTATGCGATATGGCCGAGAAATGTAATTTTGATGTTAACTCCCAAACCGCTGCGCAGAAGTCAACCAAACTTCACCCAATAGTGTATTTTATCACAATCTAGTAGTTACATTTAGAAATTTAGTTCTAGGACATTTGATTTGAGCGCAATCTTCAAACTTAATTAAAAAAAGTCATTTAAGCCTTTTCACAGTGAGATCTATGCGATATGGCCGAGAAATGTAATTTAAACTTAGGTCAAAAAAGCCATTTAAGCCTTTTCACAGTGAGATCTATGCGATATGGCCGAGAAATGTAATTTTGATGTTAACTCCCAAACCGCTGCGCAGAAGTCAACCAAACTTCACCCAATAGTGTATTTAATCACAATCTAGTAGTTACATTTGGAAATTTAGTTTTAGGACATTTGATTTGAGCGCAATCTTCAAACTTAATTAAAAAAAGTCATTTAAGTCTTTTCACAGTGAGATCTATGCGATATGGCCGAGAAATGTAATTTTGATGTTCACTCCCAAACCGCTGCGCAGAAGTCAACCAAACTTCACCCATTAGTGTATTGTATCACAATCTAGTAGTTACATGTAGAAATTTGGTTCTAGGACATTTGATTTGAGCGCAATTCTAAAACTTAGGTCAAAAAAGCCATTTAAGCCTTTTCACAGTGAGATCTATGCGATATGGCCGAGAAATGTAATTTTGATGTTAACTCCCAAACCGCTGCGCAGAAGTCAACCAAACTTCACCCAATAGTGTATTTTATCACAATCTAGTAGTTACATTTGGAAATTTAGTTTTAGGACATTTGGTTTGAGCGCAATCTTCAAACTTAATTAAAAAAAAGTCATTTAAGCCTTTTCACAGGGAGATCTATGCGATATGGCCGAGAAATGTAATTTTGATGTTCACTCCCAAACCGCTGCGCAGAACTCAACCAAACTTCACCCATTAGTGTATTGTATCACAATCTAGTAGTTACATGTAGAAATTTGGTTCTAGGACATTTGATTTGAGCGCAATCCTCAAACTTAGGTCAAAAAAGCCATTTAAGCCTTTTCACAGTGAGATCTATGCGATATGGCCGAGAAATGTAATTTTGATGTTAACTCCCAAACCGCTGCGCAGAAGTCAACCAAACTTCACCCAATAGTGTATTGTATCACAATCTAGTAGTTACATGTGGAAATTTGGTTCTAGGACATTTGTTTTGAGCGCAATCCTCAAACTTAGGTCAAAAAAGCCATTTAAGCCTTTTCACAGTGAGATCTACGCGATATGGCTGAGAAATGTAATTTTGATGTTAACTCCCAAACCGCTGCGCAGAAGTCAACCAAACTTCACCCAATAGTGTATTGTATCATAATCTAGTAGTTACATTTGGAAATTTCGTTCTAGGACATTTGGTTTGAGCGCAATCATCAAACTTAATTAAAAAAGTCATTTAAGCCTTTTCACAGTGTGATCTATGCGATATGGCCGAGAAATGTAATTTTGATGTTCACTCCCAAACCGCTGCGCAGAAGTCAACCAAACTTCACCCAATAGTGTATTGTATCACAATCTAGTAGTTACATGTGGAAATTTGGTTCTAGGACATTTGATTTGAGCGCAATCCTCAAACTTAGGTCAAAAAAGCCATTTAAGCCTTTTCACAGTGAGATCTATGCGATATGGCCGAGAAATGTAATTTTGATGTTAACTCCCAAACCGCTGCGCAGAAGTCAACCAAACTTCACCCAATAGTGTATTGTATCGCAATTTAGTAGTTACATGTGGAAATTTGGTTCTAGGACATTTAATTTGAGCGCAATTCTCAAACTTAGGTCAAAAAAGCCATTTAAGCCTTTTCACAGTGAGATCTATGCGATATGGCCGAGAAATGTAATTTTGATGTTAACTCCCAAACCGCTGCGCAGAAGTCAACCAAACTTCACCCAATAGTGTATTTTATCACAATCTAGTAGTTACATTTAGAAATTTAGTTCTAGGACATTTGATTTGAGCGCAATCTTCAAACTTAATTAAAAAAAGTCATTTAAGCCTTTTCACAGTGAGATCTATGCGATATGGCCGAGAAATGTAATTTAAACTTAGGTCAAAAAAGCCATTTAAGCCTTTTCACAGTGAGATCTATGCGATATGGCCGAGAAATGTAATTTTGATGTTAACTCCCAAACCGCTGCGCAGAAGTCAACCAAACTTCACCCAATAGTGTATTTAATCACAATCTAGTAGTTACATTTGGAAATTTAGTTTTAGGACATTTGATTTGAGCGCAATCTTCAAACTTAATTAAAAAAAGTCATTTAAGTCTTTTCACAGTGAGATCTATGCGATATGGCCGAGAAATGTAATTTTGATGTTCACTCCCAAACCGCTGCGCAGAAGTCAACCAAACTTCACCCATTAGTGTATTGTATCACAATCTAGTAGTTACATGTAGAAATTTGGTTCTAGGACATTTAGTTTGAGCGCAATTCTCAAACTTAGGTCAAAAAAGCCATTTAAACCTTTTCACAGTGAGATCTATGCGATATGGCCGAGAAATGTAATTTTGATGTTAACTCCCAAACCGCTGCGCAGAAGTCAACCAAACTTCACCCAATAGTGTATTTTATCACAATCTAGTAGTTACATTTGGAAATTTAGTTTTAGGACATTTGGTTTGAGCGCAATCTTCAAACTTAATTAAAAAAAGTCATTTAAGCCTTTTCACAGTGAGATCTATGCGATATGGCCGAGAAATGTAATTTTGATGTTAACTCCCAAACCGCTGCGCAGAAGTAAACCAAACTTCACCCAATAGTGTATTGTATCACAATCTAGTAGTTACATGTGGAAATTTGGTTCTAGGACATTTGATTTGAGCGCAATCCTCAAACTTAGGTCAAAAAAGCTATTTAAGCCTTTTCACAGTGAGATCTATGCGATATGGCCGAGAAATGTAATTTTGATGTTCACTCCCAAACCGCTGCGCAGAAGTCAACCAAACTTCACCCAATAGTGTATTGTATCACAATCTAGTAGTTACATGTGGAAATTTGGTTCTAGGACATTTGATTTGAGCGCAATCCTCAAACTTAGGTCA
Source organism: Corythoichthys intestinalis (assembly GCF_030265065.1). NCBI lineage: Eukaryota > Metazoa > Chordata > Actinopteri > Syngnathiformes > Syngnathidae > Corythoichthys > Corythoichthys intestinalis. The sequence continues at coordinate 35,047,739 of NC_080407.1, forward strand.
AAAAAGCCATTTAAGCCTTTTCACAGTGAGATCTATGCGATATGGCCGAGAAATGTAATTTTGATGTTAACTCCCAAACCGCTGCGCAGAAGTCAACCAAACTTCACCCAATAGTGTATTGTATCACAATTTAGTAGTTACATGTGGAAATTTGGTTCTAGGACATTTGATTTGAGCGCAATTCTCAAACTTAGGTCAAAAAAGCCATTTAAGCCTTTTCACAGTGAGATCTATGCGATATGGCCGAGAAATGTAATTTTGATGTTAACTCCCAAACCGCTGCGCAGAAGTCAACCAAACTTCACCCAATAGTGTATTTTATCACAATCTAGTAGTTACATTTGGAGATTTAGTTTTAGGACATTTGGTTTGAGCGCAATCTTCAAACTTAATTAAAAAAAGTCATTTAAGCCTTTTCACAGTGAGATCTATGCGATATGGCCGAGAAATGTAATTTTGATGTTCACTCCCAAACCGCTGCGCAGAAGTCAACCAAACTTCACCCATTAGTGTATTGTATCACAGTCTAGTAGTTACATGTGGAAATTTGGTTCTAGGACATTTGATTTGAGCGCAATCCTCAAACTTAGGTCAAAAAAGCCATTTAAGCCTTTTCACAGTGAGATCTATGCGATATGGCCGAGAAATGTAATTTTGATGTTAACTCCCAAACCGCTGCGCAGAAGTCAACCAAACTTCACCCAATAGTGTATTTTATCACAATCTAGTAGTTACATTTGGAAATTTAGTTTTAGGACATTTGGTTTGAGCGCAATCTTCAAACTTAATTAAAAAAAGTCATTTAAGCCTTTTCACAGTGAGATCTATGCGATATGGCCGAGAAATGTAATTTTTTTGTTCACTCCCAAACCGCTGCGCAGAAGTCAACCAAACTTCACCCATTAGTGTATTGTATCACAATCTAGTAGTTACATGTGGAAATTTGGTTCTAGGACATTTGATTTGAGCGCAATCCTCAAACTTAGGTCAAAAAAGCTATTTAAGCCTTTTCACAGTGAGATCTATGCGATATGGCCGAGAAATGTAATTTTGATGTTCACTCCCAAACCGCTGCGCAGAAGTCAACCAAACTTCACCCAATAGTGTATTGTATCACAATCTAGTAGTTACATGTGGAAATTTGGTTCTAGGACATTTGATTTGAGCGCAATCCTCAAACTTAGGTCAAAAAAGCCATTTAAGCCTTTTCACAGTGAGATCTATGCGATATGGCCGAGAAATGTAATTTTGATGTTAACTCCCAAACCGCTGCGCAGAAGTCAACCAAACTTCACCCAATAGTGTATTGTATCACAATTTAGTAGTTACATGTGGAAATTTGGTTCTAGGACATTTGATTTGAGCGCAATTCTCAAACTTAGGTCAAAAAAGCCATTTAAGCCTTTTCACAGTGAGATCTATGCGATATGGCCGAGAAATGTAATTTTGATGTTAACTCCCAAACCGCTGCGCAGAAGTCAACCAAACTTCACCCAATAGTGTATTTTATCACAATCTAGTAGTTACATTTGGAGATTTAGTTTTAGGACATTTGGTTTGAGCGCAATCTTCAAACTTAATTAAAAAAAGTCATTTAAGCCTTTTCACAGTGAGATCTATGCGATATGGCCGAGAAATGTAATTTTGATGTTAACTCCCAAACCGCTGCGCAGAAGTCAACCAAACTTCACCCAATAGTGTATTTTATCACAATCTAGTAGTTACATTTGGAAATTTAGTTCTAGGACATTTGGTTTGAGCGCAATCATCAAACTTAGGTCAAAAAAGCCATTTAAGCCTTTTCACAGTGAGATCTATGCGATATGGCTGAGAAATGTAATTTTGATGTTAACTCCCAAACCGCTGCGCAGAAGTCAACCAAACTTCACCCAATAGTGTATTTTATCACAATCTAGTAGTTACATTTAGAAATTTAGTTCTAGGACATTTGGTTTGAGCGCAATCTTCAAACTTAATTAAAAAAAGTCATTTAAGCCTTTTCACAGTGAGATCTATGCGATATGGCCGAGAAATGTAATTTTGATGTTAACTCCCAAACCGCTGCGCAGAAGTAAACCAAACTTCACCCAATAGTGTATTGTATCACAATCTAGTAGTTACATGTAGAAATTTGGTTCTAGGACATTTAATTTGAGCGCAATCCTCAAACTTAGGTCAAAAAAGCCATTTAAGCCTTTTCACAGTGAGATCTACGCGATATGGCTGAGAAATGTAATTTTGATGTTAACTCCCAAACCGCTGCGCAGAAGTCAACGAAACTTCACCCAATAGTGTATTGTATCACAATCTAGTAGTTACATGTGGAAATTTGGTTCTAGGACATTTGATTTGAGCGCAATCCTCAAACTTAGGTCAAAAAAGCCATTTAAGCCTTTTCACAGTGAGATCTATGCGATATGGCCGAGAAATGTAATTTTGATGTTAACTCCCAAACCGCTGCGCAGAAGTCAACCAAACTTCACCCAATAGTGTATTGTATCACAATCTAGTAGTTACATGTAGAAATTTGGTTCTAGGACATTTGATTTGAGCGCAATCCTCAAACTTAGGTCAAAAAAGCCATTTAAGCCTTTTCACAGTGAGATCTATGCGATATGGCCGAGAAATGTAATTTTGATGTTAACTCCCAAACCGCTGCGCAGAAGTCAACCAAACTTCACCCAATAGTGTATTTTATCACAATCTAGTAGTTACATTTGGAAATTTAGTTTTAGGACATTTGGTTTGAGCGCAATCTTCAAACTTAATTAAAAAAAGTCATTTAAGCCTTTTCACAGTGAGATCAATGCGATGTGGCCGAGAAATGTAATTTTGATGTTCACTCCCAAACCGCTGCGCAGAAGTCAACCAAACTTCACCCATTAGTGTATTGTATCACAATCTAGTAGTTACATGTGGAAATTTGGTTCTAGGACATTTGATTTGAGCGCAATCCTCAAACTTAGGTCAAAAAAGCCATTTAAGCCTTTTCACAGTGAGATCTATGCGATATGGCCGAGAAATGTAATTTTGATGTTAACTCCCAAACCGCTGCGCAGAAGTAAACCAAACTTCACCCAATAGTGTATTTTATCATAATCTAGTAGTTACATTTGGAAATTTAGTTCTAGGACATTTGGTTTGAGCGCAATCTTCAAACTTAATTAAAAAAAGTCATTTAAGCCTTTTCACAGTGAGCTCTATGCGATATGGCCGAGAAATGTAATTTTGATGTTAACTCCTAAACCGCTGCGCAGAAGTCAACCAAACTTCACCCAATAGTGTATTGTATCACAATCTAGTAGTTACATGTGGAAATTTGGTTCTAGGACATTTTATTTGAGCGCAATTCTCAAACTTAGGTCAAAAACGCCATTTAAGCCTTTTCACAGTGAGATCTATGCGATATGGCCGAGAAATGTAATTTTGATGTTAACTCCCAAACCGCTGCGCAGAAGTAAACCAAACTTCACCCAATAGTGTATTTTATCACAATTTAGTAGTTACATGTGGAAATTTGGTTCTAGGACATTTGATTTGAGCGCAATTCTCAAACTTAGGTCAAAAAAGCCATTTAAGCCTTTTCACAGTGAGATCTATGCGATATGGCCGAGAAATGTAATTTTGATGTTAACTCCCAAACCGCTGCGCAGAAGTCAACCAAACTTCACCCAATAGTGTATTTTATCACAATCTAGTAGTTACATTTGGAGATTTAGTTTTAGGACATTTGGTTTGAGCGCAATCTTCAAACTTAATTAAAAAAAGTCATTTAAGCCTTTTCACAGTGAGATCTATGCGATATGGCCGAGAAATGTAATTTTGATGTTCACTCCCAAACCGCTGCGCAGAAGTCAACCAAACTTCACCCATTAGTGTATTGTATCACAGTCTAGTAGTTACATGTGGAAATTTGGTTCTAGGACATTTGATTTGAGCGCAATCCTCAAACTTAGGTCAAAAAAGCCATTTAAGCCTTTTCACAGTGAGATCTATGCGATATGGCCGAGAAATGTAATTTTGATGTTAACTCCCAAACCGCTGCGCAGAAGTCAACCAAACTTCACCCAATAGTGTATTTTATCACAATCTAGTAGTTACATTTGGAAATTTAGTTTAAGGACATTTGGTTTGAACGCAATCTTCAAACTTAATTAAAAAAAGTCATTTAAGCCTTTTCACAGTGAGATCTATGCGATATGGCCGAGAAATGTAATTTTTTTGTTCACTCCCAAACCGCTGCGCAGAAGTCAACCAAACTTCACCCATTAGTGTATTGTATCACAATCTAGTAGTTACATGTGGAAATTTGGTTCTAGGACATTTGATTTGAGCGCAATCCTCAAACTTAGGTCAAAAAAGCCATTTAAGCCTTTTCACAGTGAGATCTATGCGATATGGCCGAGAAATATAATTTTGATGTTAACTCCCAAACCGCTGCGCAGAAGTAAACCAAACTTCACCCAATAGTGTATTTTATCATAATCTAGTAGTTACATTTGGAAATTTAGTTCTAGGACATTTGGTTTGAGCGCGATCTTCAAACTTAATTAAAAAAAGTCATTTAAGCCTTTTCACAGTGAGATCTATGCGATATGGCCGAGAAATGTAATTTTGATGTTAACTCCCAAACCGCTGCGCAGAAGTCAACCAAACTTCACCCAATAGTGTATTGTATCACAATCTAGTAGTTACATGTGGAAATTTGGTCCTAGGACATTTGATTTGAGCGCAATTCTCAAACTTAGGTCAAAAAAGCCATTTAAGCCTTTTCACAGTGAGATCTATGCGATATGGCCGAGAAATGTAATTTTGATGTTCACTCCCAAACCGCTGCGCAGAAGTCAACCAAACTTCACCCAATAGTGTATTTTATCACAATCTAGTAGTTACATTTGGAAATTTAGTTCTAGGACATTTGGTTTGAGCGCAATCATCAAACTTAGGTCAAAAAAGCCATTTAAGCCTTTTCACAGTGAGATCTATGCGATATGGCTGAGAAATGTAATTTTGATGTTAACTCCCAAACCGCTGCGCAGAAGTCAACCAAACTTCACCCAATAGTGTATTTTATCACAATCTAGTAGTTACTTTTAGAAATTTAGTTCTAGGACATTTGGTTTGAGCGCAATCATCAAACTTAATTAAAAAAAGTCATTTAAGCCTTTTCACAGTGAGATCTATGCGATATGGCCGAGAAATGTAATTTTGATGTTAACTCCCAAACCGCTGCGCAGAAGTAAACCAAACTTCACCCAATAGTGTATTGTATCACAATCTAGTAGTTACATGTAGAAATTTGGTTCTAGGACATTTGATTTGAGCGCAATCCTCAAACTTAGGTCAAAAAAGCCATTTAAGCCTTTTCACAGTGAGATCTACGCGATATGGCTGAGAAATGTAATTTTGATGTTAACTCCCAAACCGCTGCGCAGAAGTCAACCAAACTTCACCCAATAGTGTATTGTATCACAATCTAGTAGTTACATGTGGAAATTTGGTTCTAGGACATTTGATTTGAGCGCAATCCTCAAACTTAGGTCAAAAAAGCCATTTAAGCCTTTTCACAGTGAGATCTATGCGATATGGCCGAGAAATGTAATTTTGATGTTAACTCCCAAACCGCTGCGCAGAAGTCAACCAAACTTCACCCAATAGTGTATTGTATCACAATCTAGTAGTTACATGTAGAAATTTGGTTCTAGGACATTTGATTTGAGCGCAATCCTCAAACTTAGGTCAAAAAAGCCATTTAAGCCTTTTCACAGTGAGATCTATGCGATATGGCCGAGAAATGTAATTTTGATGTTAACTCCCAAACCGCTGCGCAGAAGTCAACCAAACTTCACCCAATAGTGTATTTTATCACAATCTAGTAGTTACATTTGGAAATTTAGTTTTAGGACATTTGGTTTGAGCGCAATCTTCAAACTTAATTAAAAAAAGTCATTTAAGCCTTTTCATAGTGAGATCAATGCGATGTGGCCGAGAAATGTAATTTTGATGTTCACTCCCAAACCGCTGCGCAGAAGTCAACCAAACTTCACCCATTAGTGTATTGTATCACAATCTAGTAGTTACATGTGGAAATTTGGTTCTAGGACATTTGATTTGAGCGCAATCCTCAAACTTAGGTCAAAAAAGCCATTTAAGCCTTTTCACAGTGAGATCTATGCGATATGGCCGAGAATTGTAATTTTGATGTTAACTCCCAAACCGCTGCGCAGAAGTAAACCAAACTTCACCCAATAGTGTATTTTATCATAATCTAGTAGTTACATTTGGAAATTTAGTTCTAGGACATTTGGTTTGAGCGCAATCTTCAAACTTAATTAAAAAAAGTCATTTAAGCCTTTTCACAGTGAGCTCTATGCGATATGGCCGAGAAATGTAATTTTGATGTTAACTCCTAAACCGCTGCGCAGAAGTCAACCAAACTTCACCCAATAGTGTATTGTATCACAATCTAGTAGTTACATGTGGAAATTTGGTTCTAGGACATTTTATTTGAGCGCAATTCTCAAACTTAGGTCAAAAACGCCATTTAAGCCTTTTCACAGTGAGATCTATGCGATATGGCCGAGAAATGTAATTTTGATGTTAACTCCCAAACCGCTGCGCAGAAGTCAACCAAACTTCACCCAATAGTGTATTTTATCACAATCTAGTAGTTACATTTGGAAATTTAGTTCTAGAACATTTAGTTTGAGCGCAATCATCAAACTTAGGTCAAAAAAGCCATTTAAGCCTTTTCACAGTGAGATCTATGCGATATGGCCGAGAAATGTAATTTTGATGTTAACTCCCAATCCGCTGCGCAGAAGTCAACCAAACTTCACCCAATAGTGTATTTTATCACAATCTAGTAGTTACATTTGGAAATTTAGTTTTAGGACATTTGGTTTGAGCGCAATCTTCAAACTTAATTAAAAAAAGTCATTTAAGCCTTTTCACAGTGAGATCTATGCGATATGGCCAAGAAATGTAATTTTGATGTTCACTCCCAAACCGCTGCGCAGAAGTCAACCAAACTTCACCCATTAGTGTATTGTATCACAATCTAGTAGTTACATGTGGAAATTTGGTTCTAGGACATTTGATTTGAGCGCAATCCTCAAACTTAGGTCAAAAAAGCCATTTAAGCCTTTTCACAGTGAGATCTATGCGATATGGCCGAGAAATGTAATTTTGATGTTAACTCCCAATCCGCTGCGCAGAAGTCAACCAAACTTCACCCAATAGTGTATTTTATCACAATCTAGTAGTTACATTTGGAAATTTAGTTTTAGGACATTTGGTTTGAGCGCAATCTTCAAACTTAATTAAAAAAAGTCATTTAAGCCTTTTCACAGTGAGATCAATGCGATGTGGCCGAGAAATGTAATTTTGATGTTCACTCCCAAACCGCTGCGCAGAAGTCAACCAAACTTCACCCATTAGTGTATTGTATCACAATCTAGTAGTTACATGTGGAAATTTGGTTCTAGGACATTTGATTTGAGCGCAATCCTCAAACTTAGGTCAAAAAAGCCATTTAAGCCTTTTCACAGTGAGATCTATGCGATATGGCCGAGAAATGTAATTTTGATGTTAACTCCCAAACCGCTGCGCAGAAGTAAACCAAACTTCACCCAATAGTGTATTTTATCATAATCTAGTAGTTACATTTGGAAATTTAGTTCTAGGACATTTGGTTTGAGCGCAATCTTCAAACTTAATTAAAAAAAGTCATTTAAGCCTTTTCACAGTGAGCTCTATGCGATATGGCCGAGAAATGTAATTTTGATGTTAACTCCTAAACCGCTGCGCAGAAGTCAACCAAACTTCACCCAATAGTGTATTGTATCACAATCTAGTAGTTACATGTGGAAATTTGGTTCTAGGACATTTTATTTGAGCGCAATTCTCAAACTTAGGTCAAAAACGCCATTTAAGCCTTTTCACAGTGAGATCTATGCGATATGGCCGAGAAATGTAATTTTGATGTTAACTCCCAAACCGCTGCGCAGAAGTCAACCAAACTTCACCCAATAGTGTATTTTATCACAATTTAGTAGTTACATGTGGAAATTTGGTTCTAGGACATTTGATTTGAGCGCAATTCTCAAACTTAGGTCAAAAAAGCCATTTAAGCCTTTTCACAGTGAGATCTATGCGATATGGCCGAGAAATGTAATTTTGATGTTAACTCCCAAACCGCTGCGCAGAAGTCAACCAAACTTCACCCAATAGTGTATTTTATCACAATCTAGTAGTTACATTTGGAGATTTAGTTTTAGGACATTTGGTTTGAGCGCAATCTTCAAACTTAATTAAAAAAAGTCATTTAAGCCTTTTCACAGTGAGATCTATGCGATATGGCCGAGAAATGTAATTTTGATGTTCACTCCCAAACCGCTGCGCAGAAGTCAACCAAACTTCACCCATTAGTGTATTGTATCACAGTCTAGTAGTTACATGTGGAAATTTGGTTCTAGGACATTTGATTTGAGCGCAATCCTCAAACTTAGGTCAAAAAAGCCATTTAAGCCTTTTCACAGTGACATCTATGCGATATGGCCGAGAAATGTAATTTTGATGTTAACTCCCAAACCGCTGCGCAGAAGTCAACCAAACTTCACCCAATAGTGTATTTTATCACAATCTAGTAGTTACATTTGGAAATTTAGTTTAAGGACATTTGGTTTGAACGCAATCTTCAAACTTAATTAAAAAAAGTCATTTAAGCCTTTTCACAGTGAGATCTATGCGATATGGCCGAGAAATGTAATTTTTTTGTTCACTCCCAAACCGCTGCGCAGAAGTCAACCAAACTTCACCCATTAGTGTATTGTATCACAATCTAGTAGTTACATGTGGAAATTTGGTTCTAGGACATTTGATTTGAGCGCAATCCTCAAACTTAGGTCAAAAAAGCCATTTAAGCCTTTTCACAGTGAGATCTATGCGATATGGCCGAGAAATATAATTTTGATGTTAACTCCCAAACCGCTGCGCAGAAGTAAACCAAACTTCACCCAATAGTGTATTTTATCATAATCTAGTAGTTAAATTTGGAAATTTAGTTCTAGGACATTTGGTTTGAGCGCGATCTTCAAACTTAATTAAAAAAAGTCATTTAAGCCTTTTCACAGTGAGATCTATGCGATATGGCCGAGAAATGTAATTTTGATGTTAACTCCCAAACCGCTGCGCAGAAGTCAACCAAACTTCACCCAATAGTGTATTGTATCACAATCTAGTAGTTACATGTGGAAATTTGGTCCTAGGACATTTGATTTGAGCGCAATTCTCAAACTTAGGTCAAAAAAGCCATTTAAGCCTTTTCACAGTGAGATCTATGCGATATGGCCGAGAAATGTAATTTTGATGTTCACTCCCAAACCGCTGCGCAGAAGTCAACCAAACTTCACCCAATAGTGTATTTTATCACAATCTAGTAGTTACATTTGGAAATTTAGTTCTAGGACATTTGGTTTGAGCGCAATCATCAAACTTAGGTCAAAAAAGCCATTTAAGCCTTTTCACAGTGAGATCTATGCGATATGGCTGAGAAATGTAATTTTGATGTTAACTCCCAAACCGCTGCGCAGAAGTCAACCAAACTTCACCCAATAGTGTATTTTATCACAATCTAGTAGTTACATTTAGAAATTTAGTTCTAGGACATTTGGTTTGAGCGCAATCATCAAACTTAATTAAAAAAAGTCATTTAAGCCTTTTCACAGTGAGATCTATGCGATATGGCCGAGAAATGTAATTTTGATGTTAACTCCCAAACCGCTGCGCAGAAGTAAACCAAACTTCACCCAATAGTGTATTGTATCACAATCTAGTAGTTACATGTAGAAATTTGGTTCTAGGACATTTGATTTGAGCGCAATCCTCAAACTTAGGTCAAAAAAGCCATTTAAGCCTTTTCACAGTGAGATCTACGCGATATGGCTGAGAAATGTAATTTTGATGTTAACTCCCAAACCGCTGCGCAGAAGTCAACCAAACTTCACCCAATAGTGTATTGTATCACAATCTAGTAGTTACATGTGGAAATTTGGTTCTAGGACATTTGATTTGAGCGCAATCCTCAAACTTAGGTCAAAAAAGCCATTTAAGCCTTTTCACAGTGAGATCTATGCGATATGGCCGAGAAATGTAATTTTGATGTTAACTCCCAAACCGCTGCGCAGAAGTCAACCAAACTTCACCCAATAGTGTATTGTATCACAATCTAGTAGTTACATGTAGAAATTTGGTTCTAGGACATTTAATTTGAGCGCAATCCTCAAACTTAGGTCAAAAAAGCCATTTAAGCCTTTTCACAGTGAGATCTATGCGATATGGCCGAGAAATGTAATTTTGATGTTAACTCCCAAACCGCTGCGCAGAAGTCAACCAAACTTCACCCAATAGTGTATTTTATCACAATCTAGTAGTTACATTTGGAAATTTAGTTTTAGGACATTTGGTTTGAGCGCAATCTTCAAACTTAATTAAAAAAAGTCATTTAAGCCTTTTCACAGTGAGATCAATGCGATGTGGCCGAGAAATGTAATTTTGATGTTCACTGTCAAACCGCTGCGCAGAAGTCAACCAAACTTCACCCATTAGTGTATTGTATCACAATCTAGTAGTTACATGTGGAAATTTGGTTCTAGGACATTTGATTTGAGCGCAATCCTCAAACTTAGGTCAAAAAAGCCATTTAAGCCTTTTCACAGTGAGATCTATGCGATATGGCCGAGAAATGTAATTTTGATGTTAACTCCCAAACCGCTGCGCAGAAGTAAACCAAACTTCACCCAATAGTGTATTTTATCATAATCTAGTAGTTACATTTGGAAATTTAGTTCTAGGACATTTGGTTTGAGCGCAATCTTCAAACTTAATTAAAAAAAGTCATTTAAGCCTTTTCACAGTGAGCTCTATGCGATATGGCCGAGAAATGTAATTTTGATGTTAACTCCTAAACCGCTGCGCAGAAGTCAACCAAACTTCACCCAATAGTGTATTGTATCACAATCTAGTAGTTACATGTGGAAATTTCGTTCTAGGACATTTTATTTGAGCGCAATTCTCAAACTTAGGTCAAAAACGCCATTTAAGCCTTTTCACAGTGAGATCTATGCGATATGGCCGAGAAATGTAATTTTGATGTTAACTCCCAAACCGCTGCGCAGAAGTCAACCAAACTTCACCCAATAGTGTATTTTATCACAATCTAGTAGTTACATTTGGAAATTTAGTTCTAGAACATTTAGTTTGAGCGCAATCATCAAACTTAGGTCAAAAAAGCCATTTAAGCCTTTTCACAGTGAGATCTATGCGATATGGCCGAGAAATGTAATTTTGATGTTAACTCCCAATCCGCTGCGCAGAAGTCAACCAAACTTCACCCAATAGTGTATTTTATCACAATCTAGTAGTTACATTTGGAAATTTAGTTTTAGGACATTTGGTTTGAGCGCAATCTTCAAACTTAATTAAAAAAAGTCATTTAAGCCTTTTCACAGTGAGATCTATGCGATATGGCCAAGAAATGTAATTTTGATGTTCACTCCCAAACCGCTGCGCAGAAGTCAACCAAACTTCACCCATTAGTGTATTGTATCACAATCTAGTAGTTACATGTGGAAATTTGGTTCTAGGACATTTGATTTGAGCGCAATCCTCAAACTTAGGTCAAAAAAGCCATTTAAGCCTTTTCACAGTGAGATCTATGCGATATGGCCGAGAAATGTAATTTTGATGTTAACTCCCAATCCGCTGCGCAGAAGTCAACCAAACTTCACCCAATAGTGTATTTTATCACAATCTAGTAGTTACATTTGGAAATTTAGTTTTAGGACATTTGGTTTGAGCGCAATCTTCAAACTTAATTAAAAAAAGTCATTTAAGCCTTTTCACAGTGAGATCAATGCGATGTGGCCGAGAAATGTAATTTTGATGTTCACTCCCAAACCGCTGCGCAGAAGTCAACCAAACTTCACCCATTAGTGTATTGTATCACAATCTAGTAGTTACATGTGGAAATTTGGTTCTAGGACATTTGATTTGAGCGCAATCCTCAAACTTAGGTCAAAAAAGCCATTTAAGCCTTTTCACAGTGAGATCTATGCGATATGGCCGAGAAATGTAATTTTGATGTTAACTCCCAAACCGCTGCGCAGAAGTAAACCAAACTTCACCCAATAGTGTATTTTATCATAATCTAGTAGTTACATTTGGAAATTTAGTTCTAGGACATTTGGTTTGAGCGCAATCTTCAAACTTAATTAAAAAAAGTCATTTAAGCCTTTTCACAGTGAGCTCTATGCGATATGGCCGAGAAATGTAATTTTGATGTTAACTCCTAAACCGCTGCGCAGAAGTCAACCAAACTTCACCCAATAGTGTATTGTATCACAATCTAGTAGTTACATGTGGAAATTTGGTTCTAGGACATTTTATTTGAGCGCAATTCTCAAACTTAGGTCAAAAACGCCATTTAAGCCTTTTCACAGTGAGATCTATGCGATATGGCCGAGAAATGTAATTTTGATGTTAACTCCCAAACCGCTGCGCAGAAGTCAACCAAACTTCACCCAATAGTGTATTTTATCACAATCTAGTAGTTACATTTGGAAATTTAGTTCTAGAACATTTAGTTTGAGCGCAATCATCAAACTTAGGTCAAAAAAGCCATTTAAGCCTTTTCACAGTGAGATCTATGCGATATGGCCGAGAAATGTAATTTTGATGTTAACTCCCAATCCGCTGCGCAGAAGTCAACCAAACTTCACCCAATAGTGTATTTTATCACAATCTAGTAGTTACATTTGGAAATTTAGTTTTAGGACATTTGGTTTGAGCGCAATCTTCAAACTTAATTAAAAAAAGTCATTTAAGCCTTTTCACAGTGAGATCTATGCGATATGGCCAAGAAATGTAATTTTGATGTTCACTCCCAAACCGCTGCGCAGAAGTCAACCAAACTTCACCCATTAGTGTATTGTATCACAATCTAGTAGTTACATGTGGAAATTTGGTTCTAGGACATTTGATTTGAGCGCAATCCTCAAACTTAGGTCAAAAAAGCCATTTAAGCCTTTTCACAGTGAGATCTATGCGATATTGCTGAGAAATGTAATTTTGATGTTAACTCCCAAACCGCTGCGCCGAAGTCAACCAAACTTCACCCAATAGTGTATTTTATCACAATCTAGTAGTTACATTTGGAAATTTAGTTCTAGGACATTTGGTTTGAGCGTAATCATCAAACTTAATTAAAAAAAGTCATTGAAGCCTTTTCACAGTGAGATCTACGCGATATGGCCGAGAAATGTAATTTTGATGTTAACTCCCAAACCGCTGCGCAGAAGTCAACCAAACTTCACCCAATAGTGTATTGTATCACAATCTAGTAGTTACATGTAGAAATTTGGTTCTAGGACATTTGATTTGAGCGCAATCCTCAAACTTAGGTCAAAAAAGCCATTTAAGCCTTTTCACAGTGAGATCTATGCGATATGGCCGAGAAATGTAATTTTGATGTTAACTCCCAAACCGCTGCGCAGAAGTCAACCAAACTTCACCCAATAGTGTATTGTATCACAATCTAGTAGTTACATGTGGAAATTTGGTTCTAGGACATTTTTTTTGAGCGCAATCCTCAAACTTAGGTCAAAAAAGCCATTTAAGCCTTTTCACAGTGAGATCTACGCGATATGGCTGAGAAATGTAATTTTGATGTTAACTCCCAAACCGCTGCGCAGAAGTCAACCAAACTTCACCCAATAGTGTATTGTATCATAATCTAGTAGTTACATTTGGAAATTTCGTTCTAGGACATTTGGTTTGAGCGCAATCATCAAACTTAATTAAAAAAGTCATTTAAGCCTTTTCACAGTGAGATCTATGCGATATGGCCGAGAAATGTAATTTTGATGTTCACTCCCAAACCGCTGCGCAGAAGTCAACCAAACTTCACCCAATAGTGTATTGTATCACAATCTAGTAGTTACATGTAGAAATTTGGTTCTAGGACATTTGAATTGAGCGCAATCCTCAAACTTAGGTCAAAAAAGCCATTTAAGCCTTTTCACAGTGAGATCTATGCGATATGGCCGAGAAATGTAATTTTGATGTTAACTCCCAAACCGCTGCGCAGAAGTAAACCAAACTTCACCCAATAGTGTATTTTATCATAATCTAGTAGTTACATTTGGAAATTTAGTTCTAGGACATTTGGTTTGAGCGCAATCTTCAAACTTAATTAAAAAAAAGTCATTTAAGCCTTTTTACAATGAGATCTATGCGATATGGCCGAGAAATGTAATTCTGATGTTAACTCCCAAACCGCTGCGCAGAAGTCAACCAAACTTCACCCAATAGTGTATTGTATCACAATCTAGTAGTTACATGTGGAAATATGGTTCTAGGACATTTGATTTGAGCGCAATTCTCAAACTTAGGTCAAAAAAGCCATTTAAGCCTTTTCACAGTGAGATCTATGCGATATGGCCGAGAAATGTAATTTTGATGTTCACTCCCAAACCGCTGCGCAGAAGTCAACCAAACTTCACCCAATACTGTATTTTATCACAATCTAGTAGTTACATTTGGAAATTTAGTTCTAGGACATTTGGTTTGAGCGCAATCATCAAACTTAGGTCAAAAAAGCCATTTAAGCCTTTTCACAGTGAGATCTATGCGATATGGCTGAGAAATGTAATTTTGATGTTCACTCCCAAACCGCTGCGCAGAAGTCAACCAAACTTCACCCAATAGTGTATTTTATCACAATCTAGTAGTTACATTTGGAAATTTAGTTCTAGGACATTTGGTTTGAGCGCAATCATCAAACTTAGGTCAAAAAAGCCATTTAAGCCTTTTCACAGTGAGATCTATGCGATATGGCCGAGAAATGTAATTTTGATGTTAACTCCCAAACCGCTGCGCAGAAGTAAACCAAACTTCACCCAATAGTGTATTTTATCATAATCTAGTAGTTACATTTGGAAATTTAGTTCTAGGACATTTGGTTTGAGCGCAATCTTCAAACTTAATTAAAAAAAGTCATTTAAGCCTTTTCACAGTGAGCTCTATGCGATATGGCCGAGAAATGTAATTTTGATGTTAACTCCCAAACCGCTGCGCAGAAGTCAACCAAACTTCCCCCAATAGTGTATTGTATCACAATCTAGTAGTTACATGTGGAAATTTGGTTCTAGGACATTTGGTTTGAGCGCAATTCTCAAACTTAATTAAAAAAAGTCATTTAAGCCTTTTCACAGTGAGATCTACGCGATATGGCCGAGAAATGTAATTTTGATGTTCACTCCCAAACCGCTGCGCAGAAGTCAACCAAACTTCACCCAATAGTGTATTGTATCACAATCTAGTAGTTACATGTGGAAATTTGGTTCTAGGACATTTGATTTGAGCGCAATCCTCAAACTTAGGTCAAAAAAGCCATTTAAGCCTTTTCACAGTGAGATCTATGCGATATGGCCGAGAAATGTAATTTTGATGTTAACTCCCAAACCGCTGCGCAGAAGTCAACCAAACTTCACCCAATAGTGTATTGTATCACAATTTAGTAGTTACATGTGGAAATTTGGTTCTAGGACATTTGATTTGAGCGCAATTCTCAAACTTAGGTCAAAAAAGCCATTTAAGCCTTTTCACAGTGAGATCTATGCGATATGGCCGAGAAATGTAATTTTGATGTTAACTCCCAAACCGCTGCGCAGAAGTCAACCAAACTTCACCCAATAGAGTATTTTATCACAATCTAGTAGTTACATTTGGAAATTTAGTTCTAGAACATTTAGTTTGAGCGCAATCATCAAACTTAGGTCAAAAAAGCCATTTAAGCCTTTTCACAGTGAGATCTATGCGATATGGCCGAGAAATGTAATTTTGATGTTAACTCCCAAACCGCTGCACAGAAGTCAACCAAACTTCACCCAATAGTGTATTTTATCACAATCTAGTAGTTACATTTGGAAATGTAGTTTTAGGACATTTGGTTTGAGCGCAATCTTCAAACTTAATTTAAAAAAGTCATTTAAGCCTTTTCACAGTGAGATCTATGCGATATGGCCGAGAAATGTAATTTTGATGTTCACTCCCAAACCGCTGCGCAGAAGTCAACCAAACTTCGCCCATTAGTGTATTGTATCACAATCTAGTAGTTACATGTGGAAATTTGGTTCTAGGACATTTGATTTGAGCGCAATCCTCAAACTTAGGTCAAAAAAGCCATTTAAGCCTTTTCACAGTGAGATCTATGCGATATGGCCGAGAAATGTAATTTTGATGTTAACTCCCAAACCGCTGCGCAGAAGTCAACCAAACTTCAACCAATAGTGTATTTTATCATAATCTAGTAGTTACATTTGGAAATTTAGTTCTAGGACATTTGGTTTGAGCGCAATCTTCAAACTTAATTAAAAAAAAGTCATTTAAGCCTTTTCACAGTGAGATCTATGCGATATGGCTGAGAAATGTAATTTTGATGTTAACTCCCAAACCGCTGCGCAGAAGTCAACCAAACTTCACCCATTAGTGTATTGTATCACAATCTAGTAGTTACATGTGGAAATTTGGTTCTAGGACATTTGATTTGAGCGCAATCCTCAAACTTAGGTCAAAAAAGCCATTTAAGCCTTTTCACAGTGAGATCTATGCGATATGGCCGAGAAATGTAATTTTGATGTTCACTCCCAAACCGCTGCGCAGAAGTCAACCAAACTTCACCCATTAGTGTATTGTATCACAATCTAGTAGTTACATGTGGAAATTTGGTTCTAGGACATTTGATTTGAGCGCAATCCTCAAACTTAGGTCAAAAAAGCCATTTAAGCCTTTTCACAGTGAGATCTATGCGATATGGCCGAGAAATGTAATTTTGATGTTAACTCCCAAACCGCTGCGCCGAAGTCAACCAAACTTCACCCAATAGTGTATTTTATCACAATCTAGTAGTTACATTTGGAAATTTAGTTCTAGAACATTTAGTTTGAGCGCAATCATCAAACTTAGGTCAAAAAAGCCATTTAAGCCTTTTCACAGTGAGATCTATGCGATATGGCCGAGAAATGTAATTTTGATGTTAACTCCCAAACCGCTGCGCAGAAGTCAACCAAACTTCACCCATTAGTGTATTGTATCACAATCTAGTAGTTACATGTGGAAATTTGGTTCTAGGACATTTGATTTGAGCGCAATCCTCAAACTTAGGTAAAAAAAGCCATTTAAGCCTTTTCACAGTGAGATCTATGCGATATGGCCGAGAAATGTAATTTTGATGTTCACTCCCAAACCGCTGCGCAGAAGTCAACCAAACTTCACCCATTAGTGTATTTTATCATAATCTAGTAGTTACATGTGGAAATTTAGTTCTAGGACATTTGATTTGAGCGCAATCTTCAAACTTAATTAAAAAAAGTCATTTAAGCCTTTTCACAGTGAGATCTATGCGATATGGCCGAGAAATGTAATTTTGATGTTCACTCCCAAACCGCTGCGCAGAAGTCAACCAAACTTCACCCAATAGTGTATTTTATCACAATCTAGTAGTTACATTTGGAAATTTAGTTCTAGAACATTTAATTTGAGCGCAATCTTTAAACTTAGGTCAAAAAAGTCATTTAAGCCTTTTCACAGTGAGATCTATGCGATATGGCTGAGAAATGTAATTTTGATGTTAACTCCCAAACCGCTGCGCAGAAGTCAACCAAACTTCACCCAATAGTGTATTTTATCACAATCTAGTAGTTACATTTATAATTTTAGTTCTAGGACATTTGGTTTGAGCGCAATCTTCAAACTTAATTAAAAAAAGTCATTTAAGCCTTTTCACAGTGAGATCTATGCGATATGGCCGAGAAATGTAATTTTGATGTTAACTCCCAAACCGCTGCGCAGAAGTAAACCAAACTTCACCCAATAGTGTATTGTATCACAATCTAGTAGTTACATGTGGAAATTTGGTTCTAGGACATTTGATTTGAGCGCAATCCTCAAACTTAGGTCAAAAAAGCCATTTAAGCCTTTTCACAGTGAGATCTATGCGATATGGCCGAGAAATGTAATTTTGATGTTCACTCCCAAACCGCTGCGCAGAAGTCAACCAAACTTCACCCAATAGTGTATTGTATCACAATCTAGTAGTTACATGTGGAAATTTGGTTCTAGGACATTTGGTTTGAGCGCAATCATCAAACTTAATTAAAAAAGCCATTTAAGCCTTTTCACAGTGAGATCTATGCGATATGGCCGAGAAATGTAATTTTGATGTTAACTCCCAAACCGCTGCGCAGAAGTCAACCAAACTTCACCCAATAGTGTATTGTATCACAATTTAGTAGTTACATGTGGAAATTTGGTTCTAGGACATTTGATTTGAGCGCAATTCTCAAACTTAGGTCAAAAAAGCCATTTAAGCCTTTTCACAGTGAGATCTATGCGATATGGCCGAGAAATGTAATTTTGATGTTAACTCCCAAACCGCTGCGCAGAAGTAAACCAAACTTCACCCAATAGTGTATTTTATCACAATCTAGTAGTTACATTTGGAGATTTAGTTTTAGGACATTTGGTTTGAGCGCAATCTTCAAACTTAATTAAAAAAAGTCATTTAAGCCTTTTCACAGTGAGATCTATGCGATATGGCCGAGAAATGTAATTTTGATGTTCACTCCCAAACCGCTAGGCAGAAGTCAACCAAACTTCACCCATTAGTGTATTGTATCACAGTCTAGTAGTTACATGTGGAAATTTGGTTCTAGGACATTTGATTTGAGCGCAATCCTCAAACTTAAGTCAAAAAAGCCATTTAAGCCTTTTCACAGTGAGATCTATGCGATATGGCCGAGAAATGTAATTTTGATGTTAACTCCCAAACCGCTGCGCAGAAGTCAACCAAACTTCACCCAATAGTGTATTTTATCACAATCTAGTAGTTACATTTGGAAATTTAGTTTTAGGACATTTGGTTTGAGCGCAATCTTCAAACTTAATTAAAAAAAGTCATTTAAGCCTTTTCACAGTGAGATCTATGCGATATGGCCGAGAAATGTAATTTTTTTGTTCACTCCCAAACCGCTGCGCAGAAGTCAACCAAACTTCACCCATTAGTGTATTGTATCACAATCTAGTAGTTACATGTGGAAATTTGGTTCTAGGACATTTGATTTGAGCGCAATCCTCAAACTTAGGTCAAAAAAGCCATTTAAGCCTTTTCACAGTGAGATCTATGCGATATGGCCGAGAAATATAATTTTGATGTTAACTCCCAAACCGCTGCGCAGAAGTAAACCAAACTTCACCCAATAGTGTATTTTATCATAATCTAGTAGTTACATTTGGAAATTTAGTTCTAGGACATTTGGTTTGAGCGCGATCTTCAAACTTAATTAAAAAAAGTCATTTAAGCCTTTTCACAGTGAGATCTATGCGATATGGCCGAGAAATGTAATTTTGATGTTAACTCCCAAACCGCTGCGCAGAAGTCAACCAAACTTCACCCAATAGTGTATTTTATCACAATCTAGTAGTTACATTTGGAAATTTAGTTTTAGGACATTTGGTTTGAGCGCAATCTTCAAACTTAATTAAAAAAAGTCATTTAAGCCTTTTCACAGTGAGATCTATGCGATATGGCCAAGAAATGTAATTTTGATGTTCACTCCCAAACCGCTGCGCAGAAGTCAACCAAACTTCACCCATTAGTGTATTGTATCACAATCTAGTAGTTACATGTGGAAATTTGGTTCTAGGACATTTGATTTGAGCGCAATCCTCAAACTTAGGTCAAAAAAGCCATTTAAGCCTTTTCACAGTGAGATCTATGCGATATGGCCGAGAAATGTAATTTTGATGTTAACTCCCAAACCGCTCCGCAGAAGTCAACCAAACTTCACCCAATAGTGTATTTTATCATAATCTAGTAGTTACATTTGGAAATTTAGTTCTAGGACATTTGGTTTGAGCGCAATCATCAAACTTAGGTCAAAAAAGCCATTTGAGCCTTTTCACAGTGAGATCAATGCGATATTGCTGAGAAATGTAATTTTGATGTTAACTCCCAAACCGCTGCGCAGAAGTCAACCAAACTTCACCCATTAGTGTATTGTATCACAATCTAGTAGTTACATGTGGAAATTTGGTTCTAGGACATTTGATTTGAGCGCAATCCTCAAACTTAGGTCAAAAAAGCCATTTAAGCCTTTTCACAGTGAGATCTATGCGATATGGCCGAGAAATGTAATTTTGATGTTAACTCCCAAACCGCTGCGCCGAAGTCAACCAAACTTCACCCAATAGTGTATTTTATCACAATCTAGTAGTTACATTTGGAAATTTAGTTCTAGAACATTTAGTTTGAGCGCAATCATCAAACTTAGGTCAAAAAAGCCATTTAAGCCTTTTCACAGTGAGATCTATGCGATATGGCCGAGAAATGTAATTTTGATGTTAACTCCCAAACCGCTGCGCAGAAGTCAACCAAACTTCACCCATTAGTGTATTGTATCACAATCTAGTAGTTACATGTGGAAATTTGGTTCTAGGACATTTGATTTGAGCGCAATCCTCAAACTTAGGTAAAAAAAGCCATTTAAGCCTTTTCACAGTGAGATCTATGCGATATGGCCGAGAAATGTAATTTTGATGTTCACTCCCAAACCGCTGCGCAGAAGTCAACCAAACTTCACCCATTAGTGTATTTTATCATAATCTAGTAGTTACATGTGGAAATTTAGTTCTAGGACATTTGATTTGAGCGCAATCTTCAAACTTAATTAAAAAAAGTCATTTAAGCCTTTTCACAGTGAGATCTATGCGATATGGCCGAGAAATGTAATTTTGATGTTCACTCCCAAACCGCTGCGCAGAAGTCAACCAAACTTCACCCAATAGTGTATTTTATCACAATCTAGTAGTTACATTTGGAAATTTAGTTCTAGAACATTTAATTTGAGCGCAATCTTTAAACTTAGGTCAAAAAAGTCATTTAAGCCTTTTCACAGTGAGATCTATGCGATATGGCTGAGAAATGTAATTTTGATGTTAACTCCCAAACCGCTGCGCAGAAGTCAACCAAACTTCACCCAATAGTGTATTTTATCACAATCTAGTAGTTACATTTAGAAATTTAGTTCTAGGACATTTGGTTTGAGCGCAATCTTCAAACTTAATTAAAAAAAGTCATTTAAGCCTTTTCACAGTGAGATCTATGCGATATGGCCGAGAAATGTAATTTTGATGTTAACTCCCAAACCGCTGCGCAGAAGTAAACCAAACTTCACCCAATAGTGTATTGTATCACAATCTAGTAGTTACATGTGGAAATTTGGTTCTAGGACATTTGATTTGAGCGCAATCCTCAAACTTAGGTCAAAAAAGCCATTTAAGCCTTTTCACAGTGAGATCTATGCGATATGGCCGAGAAATGTAATTTTGATGTTCACTCCCAAACCGCTGCGCAGAAGTCAACCAAACTTCACCCAATAGTGTATTGTATCACAATCTAGTAGTTACATGTGGAAATTTGGTTCTAGGACATTTGGTTTGAGCGCAATCATCAAACTTAATTAAAAAAGCCATTTAAGCCTTTTCACAGTGAGATCTATGCGATATGGCCGAGAAATGTAATTTTGATGTTAACTCCCAAACCGCTGCGCAGAAGTCAACCAAACTTCACCCAATAGTGTATTGTATCACAATTTAGTAGTTACATGTGGAAATTTGGTTCTAGGACATTTGATTTGAGCGCAATTCTCAAACTTAGGTCAAAAAAGCCATTTAAGCCTTTTCACAGTGAGATCTATGCGATATGGCCGAGAAATGTAATTTTGATGTTAACTCCCAAACCGCTGCGCAGAAGTAAACCAAACTTCACCCAATAGTGTATTTTATCACAATCTAGTAGTTACATTTGGAGATTTAGTTTTAGGACATTTGGTTTGAGCGCAATCTTCAAACTTAATTAAAAAAAGTCATTTAAGCCTTTTCACAGTGAGATCTATGCGATATGGCCGAGAAATGTAATTTTGATGTTCACTCCCAAACCGCTAGGCAGAAGTCAACCAAACTTCACCCATTAGTGTATTGTATCACAGTCTAGTAGTTACATGTGGAAATTTGGTTCTAGGACATTTGATTTGAGCGCAATCCTCAAACTTAAGTCAAAAAAGCCATTTAAGCCTTTTCACAGTGAGATCTATGCGATATGGCCGAGAAATGTAATTTTGATGTTAACTCCCAAACCGCTGCGCAGAAGTCAACCAAACTTCACCCAATAGTGTATTTTATCACAATCTAGTAGTTACATTTGGAAATTTAGTTTTAGGACATTTGGTTTGAGCGCAATCTTCAAACTTAATTAAAAAAAGTCATTTAAGCCTTTTCACAGTGAGATCTATGCGATATGGCCGAGAAATGTAATTTTTTTGTTCACTCCCAAACCGCTGCGCAGAAGTCAACCAAACTTCACCCATTAGTGTATTGTATCACAATCTAGTAGTTACATGTGGAAATTTGGTTCTAGGACATTTGATTTGAGCGCAATCCTCAAACTTAGGTCAAAAAAGCCATTTAAGCCTTTTCACAGTGAGATCTATGCGATATGGCCGAGAAATATAATTTTGATGTTAACTCCCAAACCGCTGCGCAGAAGTAAACCAAACTTCACCCAATAGTGTATTTTATCATAATCTAGTAGTTACATTTGGAAATTTAGTTCTAGGACATTTGGTTTGAGCGCGATCTTCAAACTTAATTAAAAAAAGTCATTTAAGCCTTTTCACAGTGAGATCTATGCGATATGGCCGAGAAATGTAATTTTGATGTTAACTCCCAAACCGCTGCGCAGAAGTCAACCAAACTTCACCCAATAGTGTATTGTATCACAATCTAGTAGTTACATGTGGAAATTTGGTTCTAGGACATTTGATTTGAGCGCAATTCTCAAACTTAGGTCAAAAAAGCCATTTAAGCCTTTTCACAGTGAGATCTATGCGATATGGCCGAGAAATGTAATTTTGATGTTCACTCCCAAACCGCTGCGCAGAAGTCAACCAAACTTCACCCAATAGTGTATTTTATCACAATCTAGTAGTTACATTTGGAAATTTAGTTCTAGGACATTTGGTTTGAGCGCAATCATCAAACTTAGGTCAAAAAAGCCATTTAAGCCTTTTCACAGTGAGATCTATGCGATATGGCTGAGAAATGTAATTTTGATGTTAACTCCCAAACCGCTGCGCAGAAGTCAACCAAACTTCACCCAATAGTGTATTTTATCACAATCTAGTAGTTACATTTAGAAATTTAGTTCTAGGACATTTGGTTTGAGCGCAATCTTCAAACTTAATTAAAAAAAGTCATTTAAGCCTTTTCACAGTGAGATCTATGCGATATGGCCGAGAAATGTAATTTTGATGTTAACTCCCAAACCGCTGCGCAGAAGTAAACCAAACTTCACCCAATAGTGTATTGTATCACAATCTAGTAGTTACATGTAGAAATTTGGTTCTAGGACATTTAATTTGAGCGCAATCCTCAAACTTAGGTCAAAAAAGCCATTTAAGCCTTTTCACAGTGAGATCTACGCGATATGGCTGAGAAATGTAATTTTGATGTTAACTCCCAAACCGCTGCGCAGAAGTCAACGAAACTTCACCCAATAGTGTATTGTATCACAATCTAGTAGTTACATGTGGAAATTTGGTTCTAGGACATTTGATTTGAGCGCAATCCTCAAACTTAGGTCAAAAAAGCCATTTAAGCCTTTTCACAGTGAGATCTATGCGATATGGCCGAGAAATGTAATTTTGATGTTAACTCCCAAACCGCTGCGCAGAAGTCAACCAAACTTCACCCAATAGTGTATTGTATCACAATCTAGTAGTTACATGTAGAAATTTGGTTCTAGGACATTTGATTTGAGCGCAATCCTCAAACTTAGGTCAAAAAAGCCATTTAAGCCTTTTCACAGTGAGATCTATGCGATATGGCCGAGAAATGTAATTTTGATGTTAACTCCCAAACCGCTGCGCAGAAGTCAACCAAACTTCACCCAATAGTGTATTTTATCACAATCTAGTAGTTACATTTGGAAATTTAGTTTTAGGACATTTGGTTTGAGCGCAATCTTCAAACTTAATTAAAAAAAGTCATTTAAGCCTTTTCACAGTGAGATCAATGCGATGTGGCCGAGAAATGTAATTTTGATGTTCACTCCCAAACCGCTGCGCAGAAGTCAACCAAACTTCACCCATTAGTGTATTGTATCACAATCTAGTAGTTACATGTGGAAATTTGGTTCTAGGACATTTGATTTGAGCGCAATCCTCAAACTTAGGTCAAAAAAGCCATTTAAGCCTTTTCACAGTGAGATCTATGCGATATGGCCGAGAAATGTAATTTTGATGTTAACTCCCAAACCGCTGCGCAGAAGTAAACCAAACTTCACCCAATAGTGTATTTTATCATAATCTAGTAGTTACATTTGGAAATTTAGTTCTAGGACATTTGGTTTGAGCGCAATCTTCAAACTTAATTAAAAAAAGTCATTTAAGCCTTTTCACAGTGAGCTCTATGCGATATGGCCGAGAAATGTAATTTTGATGTTAACTCCTAAACCGCTGCGCAGAAGTCAACCAAACTTCACCCAATAGTGTATTGTATCACAATCTAGTAGTTACATGTGGAAATTTGGTTCTAGGACATTTTATTTGAGCGCAATTCTCAAACTTAGGTCAAAAACGCCATTTAAGCCTTTTCACAGTGAGATCTATGCGATATGGCCGAGAAATGTAATTTTGATGTTAACTCCCAAACCGCTGCGCAGAAGTAAACCAAACTTCACCCAATAGTGTATTTTATCACAATTTAGTAGTTACATGTGGAAATTTGGTTCTAGGACATTTGATTTGAGCGCAATTCTCAAACTTAGGTCAAAAAAGCCATTTAAGCCTTTTCACAGTGAGATCTATGCGATATGGCCGAGAAATGTAATTTTGATGTTAACTCCCAAACCGCTGCGCAGAAGTCAACCAAACTTCACCCAATAGTGTATTTTATCACAATCTAGTAGTTACATTTGGAGATTTAGTTTTAGGACATTTGGTTTGAGCGCAATCTTCAAACTTAATTAAAAAAAGTCATTTAAGCCTTTTCACAGTGAGATCTATGCGATATGGCCGAGAAATGTAATTTTGATGTTCACTCCCAAACCGCTGCGCAGAAGTCAACCAAACTTCACCCATTAGTGTATTGTATCACAGTCTAGTAGTTACATGTGGAAATTTGGTTCTAGGACATTTGATTTGAGCGCAATCCTCAAACTTAGGTCAAAAAAGCCATTTAAGCCTTTTCACAGTGAGATCTATGCGATATGGCCGAGAAATGTAATTTTGATGTTAACTCCCAAACCGCTGCGCAGAAGTCAACCAAACTTCACCCAATAGTGTATTTTATCACAATCTAGTAGTTACATTTGGAAATTTAGTTTTAGGACATTTGGTTTGAGCGCGATCTTCAAACTTAATTAAAAAAAGTCATTTAAGCCTTTTCACAGTGAGATCTATGCGATATGGCCGAGAAATGTAATTTTTTTGTTCACTCCCAAACCGCTGCGCAGAAGTCAACCAAACTTCACCCATTAGTGTATTGTATCACAATCTAGTAGTTACATGTGGAAATTTGGTTCTAGGACATTTGATTTGAGCGCAATCCTCAAACTTAGGTCAAAAAAGCCATTTAAGCCTTTTCACAGTGAGATCTATGCGATATGGCCGAGAAATATAATTTTGATGTTAACTCCCAAACCGCTGCGCAGAAGTAAACCAAACTTCACCCAATAGTGTATTTTATCATAATCTAGTAGTTACATGTGGAAATTTGGTCCTAGGACATTTGATTTGAGCGCAATTCTCAAACTTAGGTCAAAAAAGCCATTTAAGCCTTTTCACAGTGAGATCTATGCGATATGGCCGAGAAATGTAATTTTGATGTTCACTCCCAAACCGCTGCGCAGAAGTCAACCAAACTTCACCCAATAGTGTATTTTATCACAATCTAGTAGTTACATGTGGAAATTTGGTTCTAGGACATTTGATTTGAGCGCAATCCTCAAACTTAGGTCAAAAAAGCCATTTAAGCCTTTTCACAGTGAGATCTATGCGATATGGCCGAGAAATGTAATTTTGATGTTAACTCCCAAACCGCTGCGCAGAAGTCAACCAAACTTCACCCAATAGTGTATTTTATCACAATCTAGTAGTTACATTTGGAAATTTAGTTTTAGGACATTTGGTTTGAGCGCAATCTTCAAACTTAATTAAAAAAAGTCATTTAAGCCTTTTCACAGTGAGATCTATGCGATATGGCCAAGAAATGTAATTTTGATGTTCACTCCCAAACCGCTGCGCAGAAGTCAACCAAACTTCACCCATTAGTGTATTGTATCACAATCTAGTAGTTACATGTGGAAATTTGGTTCTAGGACATTTGATTTGAGCGCAATCCTCAAACTTAGGTCAAAAAAGCCATTTAAGCCTTTTCACAGTGAGATCTATGCGATATGGCCGAGAAATGTAATTTTGATGTTAACTCCCAAACCGCTGCGCAGAAGTCAACCAAACTTCACCCAATAGTGTATTTTATCATAATCTAGTAGTTACATTTGGAAATTTAGTTCTAGGACATTTGGTTTGAGCGCAATCATCAAACTTAGGTCAAAAAAGCCATTTGAGCCTTTTCACAGTGAGCTCTTTGCGATATTGCTGAGAAATGTAATTTTGATGTTAACTCCCAAACCGCTGCGCCGAAGTCAACCAAACTTCACCCAATAGTGTATTTTATCACAATCTAGTAGTTACATTTGGAAATTTAGTTCTAGGACATTTGGTTTGAGCGCAATCATCAAACTTAATTAAAAAAAGTCATTTAAGCCTTTTCACAGTGAGATCTACGCGATATGGCCGAGAAATGTAATTTTGATGTTAACTCCCAAACCGCTGCGCAGAAGTCAACCAAACTTCACCCAATAGTGTATTGTATCACAATCTAGTAGTTACATGTGGAAATTTGGTTCTAGGACATTTGATTTGAGCGCAATCCTCAAACTTAGGTCAAAAAAGCCATTTAAGCCTTTTCACAGTGAGATCTATGCGATATGGCCGAGAAATGTAATTTTGATGTTAACTCCCAAACCGCTGCGCAGAAGTAAACCAAACTTCACCCAATAGTGTATTTTATCATAATCTAGTAGTTACATTTGGAAATTAAGTTATAGGACATTTGGTTTTAGCGCAATCTTCAAACTTAATTAAAAAAAGTCATTTAAGCCTTTTCACAGTGAGCTCTATGCGATATGGCCGAGAAATGTAATTTTGATGTTAACTCCTAAACCGCTGCGCAGAAGTCAACCAAACTTCACCCAATAGTGTATTGTATCACAATCTAGTAGTTACATGTGGAAATTTGGTTCTAGGACATTTTATTTGAGCGCAATTCTCAAACTTAGGTCAAAAACGCCATTTAAGCCTTTTCACAGTGAGATCTATGCGATATGGCCAAGAAATGTAATTTTGATGTTCACTCCCAAACCGCTGCGCAGAAGTCAACCAAACTTCACCCATTAGTGTATTGTATCACAATCTAGTAGTTACATGTGGAAATTTGGTTCTAGGACATTTGATTTGAGCGCAATCCTCAAACTTAGGTCAAAAAAGCCATTTAAGCCTTTTCACAGTGAGATCTATGCGATATGGCCGAGAAATGTAATTTTGATGTTAACTCCCAAACCGCTGCGCAGAAGTCAACCAAACTTCACCCAATAGTGTATTTTATCATAATCTAGTAGTTACATTTGGAAATTTAGTTCTAGGACATTTGGTTTGAGCGCAATCATCAAACTTAGGTCAAAAAAGCCATTTGAGCCTTTTCACAGTGAGCTCTATGCGATATTGCTGAGAAATGTAATTTTGATGTTAACTCCCAAACCGCTGCGCCGAAGTCAACCAAACTTCACCCAATAGTGTATTTTATCACAATCTAGTAGTTACATTTGGAAATTTAGTTCTAGGACATTTGGTTTGAGCGCAATCATCAAACTTAATTAAAAAAAGTCATTTAAGCCTTTTCACAGTGAGATCTACGCGATATGGCCGAGAAATGTAATTTTGATGTTAACTCCCAAACCGCTGCGCAGAAGTCAACCAAACTTCACCCAATAGTGTATTGTATCACAATCTAGTAGTTACATGTGGAAATTTGGTTCTAGGACATTTGATTTGAGCGCAATCCTCAAACTTAGGTCAAAAAAGCCATTTAAGCCTTTTCACAGTGAGATCTATGCGATATGGCCGAGAAATGTAATTTTGATGTTAACTCCCAAACCGCTGCGCAGAAGTAAACCAAACTTCACCCAATAGTGTATTTTATCATAATCTAGTAGTTACATTTGGAAATTAAGTTATAGGACATTTGGTTTTAGCGCAATCTTCAAACTTAATTAAAAAAAGTCATTTAAGCCTTTTCACAGTGAGCTCTATGCGATATGGCCGAGAAATGTAATTTTGATGTTAACTCCTAAACCGCTGCGCAGAAGTCAACCAAACTTCACCCAATAGTGTATTGTATCACAATCTAGTAGTTACATGTGGAAATTTGGTTCTAGGACATTTGATTTGAGCGCAATCCTCAAACTTAGGTCAAAAAAGCCATTTAAGCCTTTTCACAGTGAGATCTATGCGATATGGCCGAGAAATGTAATTTTGATGTTAACTCCCAAACCGCTGCGCAGAAGTCAACCAAACTTCACCCAATAGTGTATTTTATCATAATCTAGTAGTTACATTTGGAAATTTAGTTCTAGGACATTTGGTTTGAGCGCAATCATCAAACTTAGGTCAAAAAAGCCATTTGAGCCTTTTCACAGTGAGCTCTATGCGATATTGCTGAGAAATGTAATTTTGATGTTAACTCCCAAACCGCTGCGCCGAAGTCAACCAAACTTCACCCAATAGTGTATTTTATCACAATCTAGTAGTTACATTTGGAAATTTAGTTCTAGGACATTTGGTTTGAGCGCAATCATCAAACTTAATTAAAAAAAGTCATTTAAGCCTTTTCACAGTGAGATCTACGCGATATGGCCGAGAAATGTAATTTTGATGTTAACTCCCAAACCGCTGCGCAGAAGTCAACCAAACTTCACCCAATAGTGTATTGTATCACAATCTAGTAGTTACATGTGGAAATTTGGTTCTAGGACATTTGATTTGAGCGCAATCCTCAAACTTAGGTCAAAAAAGCCATTTAAGCCTTTTCACAGTGAGATCTATGCGATATGGCCGAGAAATGTAATTTTGATGTTAACTCCCAAACCGCTGCGCAGAAGTAAACCAAACTTCACCCAATAGTGTATTTTATCATAATCTAGTAGTTACATTTGGAAATTAAGTTATAGGACATTTGGTTTTAGCGCAATCTTCAAACTTAATTAAAAAAAGTCATTTAAGCCTTTTCACAGTGAGCTCTATGCGATATGGCCGAGAAATGTAATTTTGATGTTAACTCCTAAACCGCTGCGCAGAAGTCAACCAAACTTCACCCAATAGTGTATTGTATCACAATCTAGTAGTTACATGTGGAAATTTGGTTCTAGGACATTTTATTTGAGCGCAATTCTCAAACTTAGGTCAAAAACGCCATTTAAGCCTTTTCACAGTGAGATCTATGCGATATGGCCAAGAAATGTAATTTTGATGTTCACTCCCAAACCGCTGCGCAGAAGTCAACCAAACTTCACCCATTAGTGTATTGTATCACAATCTAGTAGTTACATGTGGAAATTTGGTTCTAGGACATTTGATTTGAGCGCAATCCTCAAACTTAGGTCAAAAAAGCCATTTAAGCCTTTTCACAGTGAGATCTATGCGATATGGCCGAGAAATGTAATTTTGATGTTAACTCCCAAACCGCTGCGCAGAAGTCAACCAAACTTCACCCAATAGTGTATTTTATCATAATCTAGTAGTTACATTTGGAAATTTAGTTCTAGGACATTTGGTTTGAGCGCAATCATCAAACTTAGGTCAAAAAAGCCATTTGAGCCTTTTCACAGTGAGATCAATGCGATATTGCTGAGAAATGTAATTTTGATGTTAACTCCCAAACCGCTGCGCCGAAGTCAACCAAACTTCACCCAATAGTGTATTTTATCACAATCTAGTAGTTACATTTGGAAATTTAGTTCTAGGACATTTGGTTTGAGCGCAATCATCAAACTTAATTAAAAAAAGTCATTTAAGCCTTTTCACAGTGAGATCTACGCGATATGGCCGAGAAATGTAATTTTGATGTTAACTCCCAAACCGCTGCGCAGAAGTCAACCAAACTTCACCCAATAGTGTATTGTATCACAATCTAGTAGTTACATGTGGAAATTTGGTTCTAGGACATTTGATTTGAGCGCAATCCTCAAACTTAGGTCAAAAAAGCCATTTAAGCCTTTTCACAGTGAGATCTATGCGATATGGCCGAGAAATGTAATTTTGATGTTAACTCCCAAACCGCTGCGCAGAAGTCAACCAAACTTCACCCAATAGTGTATTTAATCACAATCTAGTAGTTACATTTGGAAATTTCGTTCTAGGACATTTGGTTTGAGCGCAATCATCAAACTTAATTAAAAAAGTCATTTAAGCCTTTTCACAGTGAGATCTATGCGATATGGCCGAGAAATGTAATTTTGATGTTCACTCCCAAACCGCTGCGCAGAAGTCAACCAAACTTCACCCAATAGTGTATTGTATCACAATCTAGTAGTTACATGTGGAAATTTGGTTCTAGGACATTTGATTTGAGCGCAACCCTCAAACTTAGGTCAAAAAAGCCATTTAAGCCTTTTCACAGTGAGATCTATGCGATATGGCCGAGAAATGTAATTTTGATGTTAACTCCCAAACCGCTGCGCAGAAGTCAACCAAACTTCACCCAATAGTGTATTGTATCACAATCTAGTAGTTACATGTAGAAATTTGGTTCTAGGACATTTGAATTGAGCGCAATCCTCAAACTTAGGTCAAAAAAGCCATTTAAGCCTTTTCACAGTGAGATCTATGCGATATGGCCGAGAAATGTAATTTTGATGTTCACTCCCAAACCGCTGCGCAGAAGTCAACCAAACTTCACCCAATACTGTATTTTATCACAATCTAGTAGTTACATTTGGAAATTTAGTTCTAGGACATTTGGTTTGAGCGCAATCATCAAACTTAGGTCAAAAAAGCCATTTAAGCCTTTTCACAGTGAGATCTATGCGATATGGCTGAGAAATGTAATTTTGATGTTCACTCCCAAACCGCTGCGCAGAAGTCAACCAAACTTCACCCAATAGTGTATTTTATCACAATCTAGTAGTTACATTTGGAAATTTAGTTCTAGGACATTTGGTTTGAGCGCAATCATCAAACTTAGGTCAAAAAAGCCATTTAAGCCTTTTCACAGTGAGATCTATGCGATATGGCCGAGAAATGTAATTTTGATGTTAACTCCCAAACCGCTGCGCAGAAGTAAACCAAACTTCACCCAATAGTGTATTTTATCATAATCTAGTAGTTACATTTGGAAATTTAGTTCTAGGACATTTGGTTTGAGCGCAATCTTCAAACTTAATTAAAAAAAGTCATTTAAGCCTTTTCACAATGAGCTCTATGCGATATGGCCGAGAAATGTAATTTTGATGTTAACTCCCAAACCGCTGCGCAGAAGTCAACCAAACTTCCCCCAATAGTGTATTGTATCACAATCTAGTAGTTACATGTGGAAATTTGGTTCTAGGACATTTTATTTGAGCGCAATTCTCAAACTTAGGTCAAAAACGCCATTTAAGCCTTTTCACAGTGAGATCTATGCGATATGGCCGAGAAATGTAATTTTGATGTTAACTCCCAAACCGCTGCGCAGAGGTCAACCAAACTTCACCCAATAGTGTATTTTATCACAATCTAGTAGTTACATTTGGAAATTTAGTTCTAGAACATTTAGTTTGAGCGCAATCTTTAAACTTAGGTCAAAAAAGCCATTTAAGCCTTTTCACAGTGAGATCTATGCGATATGGCTGAGAAATGTAATTTTGATGTTAACTCCCAAACCGCTGCGCAGAAGTCAACCAAACTTCACCCAATAGTGTATTTTATCACAATCTAGTAGTTACATTTAGAAATTTAGTTCTAGGACATTTGGTTTGAGCGCAATCTTCAAACTTAATTAAAAAAAGTCATTTAAGCCTTTTCACAGTGAGATCTATGCGATATGGCCGAGAAATGTAATTTTGATGTTAACTCCCAAACCGCTGCGCAGAAGTAAACCAAACTTCACCCAATAGTGTATTGTATCACAATCTAGTAGTTACATGTGGAAATTTGGTTCTAGGACATTTGATTTGAGCGCAATCCTCAAACTTAGGTCAAAAAAGCCATTTAAGCCTTTTCACAGTGAGATCTACGCGATATGGCCGAGAAATGTAATTTTGATGTTCACTCCCAAACCACTGCGCAGAAGTCAACCAAACTTCACCCAATAGTGTATTGTATCACAATCTAGTAGTTACATGTGGAAATTTGGTTCTAGGACATTTGATTTGAGCGCAATCCTCAAACTTAGGTCAAAAAAGCCATTTAAGCCTTTTCACAGTGAGATCTATGCGATATGGCCGAGAAATGTAATTTTGATGTTAACTCCCAAACCGATGCGCAGAAGTCAACCAAACTTCACCCAATAGTGTATTGTATCACAATTTAGTAGTTACATGTGGAAATTTGGTTCTAGGACATTTGATTTGAGCGCAATTCTCAAACTTAGGTCAAAAAAGCCATTTAAGCCTTTTCACAGTGAGATCTATGCGATATGGCCGAGAAATGTAATTTTGATGTTAACTCCCAAACCGCTGCGCAGAAGTCAACCAAACTTCACCCAATAGTGTATTTTATCACAATCTAGTAGTTACATTTGGAGATTTAGTTTTAGGACATTTGGTTTGAGCGCAATCTTCAAACTTAATTAAAAAAAGTCATTTAAGCCTTTTCACAGTGAGATCTATGCGATATGGCCGAGAAATGTAATTTTGATGTTCACTCCCAAACCGCTGCGCAGAAGTCAACCAAACTTCACCCATTAGTGTATTGTATCACAGTCTAGTAGTTACATGTGGAAATTTGGTTCTAGGACATTTGATTTGAGCGCAATCCTCAAACTTAGGTCAAAAAAGCCATTTAAGCCTTTTCACAGTGAGATCTATGCGATATGGCCGAGAAATGTAATTTTGATGTTAACTCCCAAACCGCTGCGCAGAAGTCAACCAAACTTCACCCAATAGTGTATTTTATCATAATCTAGTAGTTACATTTGGAAATTTAGTTCTAGGACATTTGGTTTGAGCGCAATCTTCAAACTTAATTAAAAAAAGTCATTTAAGCCTTTTCACAGTGAGATCAATGCGATATTGCTGAGAAATGTAATTTTGATGTTAACTCCCAAACCGCTGCGCCGAAGTCAACCAAACTTCACCCAATAGTGTATTTTATCACAATCTAGTAGTTACATTTGGAAATTTAGTTCTAGGACATTTGGTTTGAGCGCAATCATCAAACTTAATTAAAAAAAGTCATTTAAGCCTTTTCACAGTGAGATCTACGCGATATGGCCGAGAAATGTAATTTTGATGTTAACTCCCAAACCGCTGCGCAGAAGTCAACCAAACTTCACCCAATAGTGTATTGTATCACAATCTAGTAGTTACATGTGGAAATTTGGTTCTAGGACATTTGATTTGAGCGCAATCCTCAAACTTAGGTCAAAAAAGCCATTTAAGCCTTTTCACAGTGAGATCTATGCGATATGGCCGAGAAATGTAATTTTGATGTTAACTCCCAAACCGCTGCGCAGAAGTCAACCAAACTTCACCCAATAGTGTATTGTATCACAATCTAGTAGTTACATGTGGAAATTTGGTTCTAGGACATTTTTTTTGAGCGCAATCCTCAAACTTAGGTCAAAAAAGCCATTTAAGCCTTTTCACAGTGAGATCTACGCGATATGGCTGAGAAATGTAATTTTGATGTTAACTCCCAAACCGCTGCGCAGAAGTCAAGCAAACTTCACCCAATAGTGTATTGTATCATAATCTAGTAGTTACATTTGGAAATTTCGTTCTAGGACATTTGGTTTGAGCGCAATCATCAAACTTAATTAAAAAAGTCATTTAAGCCTTTTCACAGTGAGATCTATGCGATATGGCCGAGAAATGTAATTTTGATGTTCACTCCCAAACCGCTGCGCAGAAGTCAACCAAACTTCACCCAATAGTGTATTGTATCACAATCTAGTAGTTACATGTGGAAATTTGGTTCTAGGACATTTGATTTGAGCGCAATCCTCAAACTTAGGTCAAAAAAGCCATTTAAGCCTTTTCACAGTGAGATCTATGCGATATGGCCGAGAAATGTAATTTTGATGTTAACTCCCAAACCGCTGCGCAGAAGTCAACCAAACTTCACCCAATAGTGTATTGTATCACAATCTAGTAGTTACATGTAGAAATTTGGTTCTAGGACATTTGAATTGAGCGCAATCCTCAAACTTAGGTCAAAAAAGCCATTTAAGCCTTTTCACAGTGAGATCTATGCGATATGGCTGAGAAATGTAATTTTGATGTTCACTCCCAAACCGCTGCGCAGAAGTCAACCAAACTTCACCCAATAGTGTATTTTATCACAATCTAGTAGTTACATTTGGAAATTTATTTCTAGGACATTTGGTTTGAGCGCAATCATCAAACTTAGGTCAAAAAAGCCATTTAAGCCTTTTCACAGTGAGATCTATGCGATATGGCCGAGAAATGTAATTTTGATGTTAACTCCCAAACCGCTGCGCAGAAGTAAACCAAACTTCACCCAATAGTGTATTTTATCATAATCTAGTAGTTACATTTGGAAATTTAGTTCTAGGACATTTGGTTTGAGCGCAATCTTCAAACTTAATTAAAAAAAGTCATTTAAGCCTTTTCACAGTGAGCTCTATGCGATATTACCGAGAAATGTAATTTTGATGTTAACTCCCAAACCGCTGCGCAGAAGTCAACCAAACTTCCCCCAATAGTGTATTGTATCACAATCTAGTAGTTACATGTGGAAATTTGGTTCTAGGACATTTGGTTTGAGCGCAATTCTCAAACTTAATTAAAAAAAGTCATTTAAGCCTTTTCACAGTGAGATCTACGCGATATGGCCGAGAAATGTAATTTTGATGTTCACTCCCAAACCGCTGCGCAGAAGTCAACCAAACTTCACCCAATAGTGTATTGTATCACAATCTAGTAGTTACATGTGGAAATTTGGTTCTAGGACATTTGATTTGAGCGCAATCCTCAAACTTAGGTCAAAAAAGCCATTTAAGCCTTTTCACAGTGAGATCTATGCGATATGGCCGAGAAATGTAAT